>NC_052068.1:68869441-69181703 GCF_015852505.1 Tachyglossus aculeatus | reverse complement strand
CACAGATAAATTTAATATTTATTACTTTATCATCATCATCATCAATCGTATTTATTGAGCGCTTACTGTGTGCAGAGCACTGTACTTAAGCGCTTGGGAAGTACAAATTGGCAACATATAGAGACAGTCCCTACCCAACAGTGGGCTCACAGTCTAAAAGGGGGAGACAGAACAAAACCAAACATACTAACAAAATAAAATAAATAGAATAGGTATGTACAAGTAAAATAAATAGAGTAATAAATATGTACAAACATATATACATATATACAGGTGCTGTGGGGAAGGGAAGGAGGTAAGATGGGGGGGATGGAGAGGGGGACGAGGGGGAGAGGAAGGAAGGGGCTCAGTCTGGGAAGGCCTCCTGGAGGAGGTGAGCTCTCAGTAGCTTTAAAGGTGAGCTTTATAAGTTATAAGTAGTAAATGAGAAGCAGCTTGGCCTAGTGAATAGAGCACGGGCATGGAAGTCAGAAGGACCTGGGCTCTAATCCTGACTCTGCCGCTTGTCTGCTGTGCGATCTTGGGCAAGTCACCCAACTGCTCTGTGCCTGTTACCTCATCTGTAAAATGGGCATTAAGACTGTGAGCCCCATGTGGGACATGAACTGTGCCAAACCTGATTAACTAGTATCTAGTCTAGTGCTTAGTACAGCGCCTGGCACTTAGTAAATGCTTAGTAAATACCATTAAAAAAAAGTATCGCTAAATACTAACAACTCTTTTCTTCCTCAGTCCCCACTTTCGTCTTGCATAATTTATTTAAAGTTTTCTGGACATCCTGGATAGTCAACCAAATTGCCCTATTTTGGTTGCGCAGATATTTAGAGGTTGGAAAATCACTAATGAATTGTATGTGAAAATTGTCAGAAGAAAGTACAGTGGAAGTGGTTAAATTCCTGGCAGAATAAGAATTCAAGTTCAGCTCTTCCATCCACTCCCTGAAGACACAGATGAGCATCACTGCTTGAAAAATACACTCATACAGAGCGATCAAATGAATGAGGCCTTTGCATATTACTTCATAGATTATACTCCTACTCCTCTTATACTTTGTGGGCCATGGTAATCTGTGTAGGAAGGGAACCCTGCTCTTAGTTTTATAACTCATGCCACTTTAACCAAAACAGCAAATAATTTGTGTCGGAGCAGATCTCAGTATTCTCTCTTTCTCTGACTTCTCCCTTCTCCTTCCTCCCCATTTTCTGCTCCTTTTGCTCTCCAACCCCCCTTTGTTTTTTTTCCATTGTTCTTCCTGGCCTTTCAAGGGGCCACCTCTCTCTTCCAAGTCGTTCCCGCCCCCCATATAGTTAATTACTTATAGATTCTGTTCTCTAAGGCTGTCAGCATGGCTCTTGTATTCTAGAAGCATTTTTTAGATCACCTCTTGGCTAATTTTTCCTTGTTCTGAGCTTGTAAAGAACCAGGGAGCTACGGCGCATTTCCAAATTGTTGGTACCCTCATGCCTCTCCCCCCACCCCACCCCAGCAAAGGGGATTGCTCTCTGTAACTAAACGTAAAAATAGAAAGGGCCTCTCCTAGAACTTGTTCATAAAGCAGTTTTGTGGTAACGAGGGAAATTTTCCTGGTTTTGCTGCATAAAACTATGAAGTTTATTTTCCAGTGTGGTTCTCAAAAGCATGTATCAAAAAAGCGAGCTTTTAGAGTATTCAGTTTCATAATGGAAAAATGAGTCCCTTGTGCCCAAAGCTAATGTCGTTAACTCTTCCAATCTGGCACATCCTTTTGCCTACAAATAGGTGCTGCCTCTCATTTAATTAGAATTTTCAGTATGACTCATCGCTCTGCCTTTTATTTTCTAAGGCTGCAGTGGATGAGGACTTGCAAAGTATCAATTTCTGAAACGTCTGATTTGAAACTTTAGTAGAAATGAAACATTTCCCATGGTTTATGCTTTTTCAAGATGATCTTCTTAAAAGTGAAAGCCAAATCAATTTTTATGAGATCCTCGGTGGTAGTTTTGTTTGTGCAGCCAAACAAAAGCCAAAAATCCCTGTAGACTGTTATAGGCATTGTCACTTCACTAGCATTTTTATAAGTAACTATTCTCTTTTGTGAAAATAACAGCTGTCACTTGTTAAAAAATTAAAACCTGCAGAACCTAATTATTGTTTCTGGCAGATACATTAGAGAGGAAAGAAAATATTTCCCTGTTCCATCTCTTCATCAGTGGATATAACCAATTCAGTTCGCTATATTATATAATTGAATATAGCGTACTCTGTTTTATAAGCACAATGTTGTATGATGATAATTGTGGTATTTGTTAAGGGCGTATTATTTATATGCCAAGCACTGTACTATGCACTGGGGTAGTTATTGGATAATCAGGTCCCACATAGAACTCCCAGAGCAAGTAGGAGGGAGTGCAGTACAGGTATTGAATTCCCATTTTGTAGCTGAGGAAACTGAGGCATGGAGATGTTGAGTGGCTTTGCCCAAGATTGACACAGCAGGTAAGTGGCAGATGAGAAAGCAGGGTTTCCTACTCCCAGGCCAATACTCTTTTCACTAGGTCACGCTGCTTCATTTGTTTATTTTGTAGACTTGAGGTTGTTGCCTTAAGACGTCTGAAACACTGCCTTAAATAATTGTAATTCTCATAAAGCTGTATAGATTAATTAGAAATATTTTGATTCTGTGCAAGAATTTTTAAAAGGTAGGTAACTACTGCCTCGAACAACATTAACCGAGAATTTCTTTGACCATTTCATCATAAAATCATTCCTATTTATTGAGCGCTTATTGTGTGCAGAGCACTGTACTAAGCGCGTGAGAGAGTACAAATATATCAGAAGTGGGTGTCACGTTTCCCACCCGCAAGGAGCTTACAGTCTAGGGGAAGACTGTATAGCCTCACTCTGTTATCATTTTAATCAATCAATCAATCAATCAATCAATCGTATTTATTGAGCGCTTACTATGTGCAGAGCACTGTACTAAGCGCTTGGGAAGTACAAATTGGCAACACATAGAGACAGTCCCTACCCAACAGTGGGCTCACAGTCTAAAAGGGGGAGACAGAGAACAGAACCAAACATACCAACAAAATAAAATAAATAGGATGGAAATGTACAAGTAAAATAAATAGAGTAATAAATATGCACTAAATATGTAATAAATAAATAAATAAATATGTAATAAATATGTAAATATTTAAAGAAAGCTTGCTTGAAAATACTTAGTCAACGTGAGACTTCTGCCTCCGTACTAAATATGATGAAAGGACATTTACATATTGTGTTTTTCGTTTTGCTCCAAGGCTGTCACAACAGGTAGTGAGCCCATATTACTAATGTGATATCTATTTTCAGCGACATTTTGTCTTTCGGTAGCGTTTTGAGTCTCCAGTGAGAACTGCTTTTATTAACCCCCTTCAGATAGGAGTAATTTGAATAATTTCTAGCCTGCTTAGGTGTACAGGTAAATCACATTAATGCGGAACAGGTAGGGACTGAGAAAATTTTAAGCCAATGCATATTTTGAAAAGATTTGGCCTGGTAACCCATTTCTGAGTTTCAAGAAGTTGAACTTCTTGGCCTTAGCCTTTCAAGAGGCTGTGGACACAGAAATCACTAGGGGTTTGCAGCGGGTAAGGAAGAAGCAGTGATGCCCCACTCTTTAGTAAGTGGAGTTTCTATAAACATTCCCTACTTATGTGAGTGCATGTAAATAAAAATTGTTCCTCTAAATATTGGTGAAAAGACAGGTAATTCCCGTTTTTAAGATTACCTTTACTAGAGAAGCAGCGTGGCTCTGTGGAAAGGGTACGGGCTTTGGAGTCAGGTGTTATGGGTTCAAATCCCAGCTCCGCCACTTGTCAGCTGTGTGACTTTGGGCAATTCACTTAACTTCGCTGTGCCTCAGTTACCTCATCTGTAAAATAGGGATTAAGATTGTGAGCCCCTCGTGGGACAACCTAATCACCTTGTAGCCTCCCAGCGCTTAGAACAGTGCTTTGCACATAATAAGCGCTTAATAAATGCTATTATTATTATTATTATTATTATTATTATTATTATTATTCAGAGACCTCTTCTTTCGCTCACCCTATTTGTGCCTGGTAGCATGTATTTTTAGACAGCTAGTAGAGTTTAGTGGACACTCACTGTATGTCTAGAGAAGCAGTATGGCATAGTGGATAGAGCAAGGGCAGAAGGTCATGGATTCTAATTTTGGCTCCACCACTTGTCTGCTGTGTGACCTTGGGCAAGTCACTTTACTTCTTGGTGCCTCAGTTCCCTCATCTGTAAAATGGGGATTGAGAATTTGAGCACCATGTGGGACAGCGACTGTGTCCAATCCGATTTGCTTGTATCCACCCCAGCGCTTAGTACAGTCCCTGGCACATAGTAAGCACTTAACAAATACCATAATAATAATTATTATTATTATTATGTGTGTGTATGCATAGCTCATACCTGCATATACACTGCCTTAATACACCTGTCTTTTCTTGCTGATTGAGCAGAGGGCAACTGTATACATATATACAGTATGTGCACAGTTGCCCATCTTTCCTCGCACTTGTACTTCCCAAGCGCTTAGTACAGTGCTCTGCACACAGTAAGTGCTCAATAAATACGATTGATGATGATGATGTGAAAGAGGCAGCAAATCAGGCACTTGAAGCATGAGCAGCGTGGCTCAGTGGAAAGAGCCCGGGCTTTGGAGTCAGAGGTCATGGGTTCAAATTCCGGCTCCGCCAACTGTCAGCCGTGTGACTTGGGCAAGTCACTTAACTTCTCTATGCCTCAGTTACCCCCTTTGTAAAATGGGGATTAAGTCTGTGAGCCCCACGTGGGACAACCTAATCACCTTGTATCCCCCCAGTGCTTAGAACAGTGCTTTGCACATAGTAAGTGCTTAATAAATGCTATTATTATTATTAATATTATTATTATTATTATGAAGCATCAGTGCTCCTTCCATACCTACTTTGTAGGGCACTGGCTATCTTCGGGAAGAGCATCTATGTGGGGGAGATGACATGTAGAATAGGGGAACCCCCCCACATAGAGAAGGGGATGCTAGATGTTTACATCTATGTACCATCAGCTCATAGCAGTCCCTTGTGAGTTTGGTGCCCCTCCACCCCCCATATTGTTGGCAGCACTACCCTGCTAAATACATTTGACCAATAAATAATGGGTTCCAAGAGTGGTGTTATCTCCACTGCATATGTTCAGGTTTTTGGCCTCTTTAGCAGTCTGATGGCCTACAGACTGATGATAATGGGGGAGGAGAAGCAGTGTTGCTGGATGGTCCTCAAACCAGATAATACAGGCTCGATGAACTGACAAGTGCTGAAAGAAAATAAGCAACAATAGCACTGTGAGACTTGGGCCTTAGGAAAGGTGATTTTTTTTTAGACTCTTCTTTTTGCTGCTCTTCCTGCCTTTTAATGTCATGTTTCCCGTGGACCTTCTGGATTGGAAACCTTACTTTTTTATGATAAAAACCTTGTGTGTGAGTGCGGAGCATTTCTGCTATTTGTAACAATCTGCATATTGGCCACTCTAATGAGCTATACATAACAGATGTCTTGTTCTATTACTCCTGCTGTTTTCCAGCTAAAGCCTTAGTTGTGTGAAGTACAGCTCTGAATTTTTTGTTGTTGTTTTTGCTATTATTCTTTATTTTGCTCTTTTTGCTTTTCACAAGAATTTGTAAAAGACCATCCTGACCGCTACTGAGCCAGACTCCTTGATGGCTCACCCAGACATCAGGGAAGGACCCCAGTGGTGTGTCTTGCTGTTGAGAATCCTGGTCCGTTCACTGCTCCCCCAGGCCGACACTGAGGCAGAGCTTATTCCAAATGGCTGTCTCTCCCAAAGGAACGTCTCTTGCCCCCTCTTCCCCCGGCTCATTGGGAGAGTGGGAGGAGTCAGCCTGCTGTTTGCTCCCCAGTGCCACTTTCTCAGTGCCCTCTCTATTTCCTATCGCTCACCACCTCTCCTTTTGAAGCCCAAGTCCTACCATTCCAAGGGGCCTTTTTCTTCCACCGCTCCTAATCCCACCTCCGATTATCTGAGCAGCTTTTGATGCCTTTTTCACCTTCCTTCTCTCCTTGACCACTTGCAGTCTGGCTTCTACCCCCTTCAGTCCACAGAAACTGCCCTCTCTAAGGTCCCCAATGATCTGTTTGTCAAATCCAATGATCTCTGCTCCAGCCTTATCCTCCTTGACCTCTCAGCTACCTTCTTCTGGAAACACTTTCTAACCTTGACTTCACTGACATTGTCCTCCCATCTCTCCAGCCACTCACTACCTTTCGCGCCGGGCCCCCGCCCATCTCCTCCTAACTATGGAAGTCTTTCAAAGCTCAGTTTTGGGTTTCCTTGCCTTCTCTGTCTTTACCCAGTACCTTGGGGGAACTCATTTGCTCCCATGACTTCAACTACCAACCCTGCTTTTGGGGAAGCAGCCAGACCTAGTGGAAAGAGCATGGGCTTGGGAATCAGAAGACCTGGATTCTAATCCTGACTCTCCCACTTGTCTCCTATAGGATCTGGGCAAGTCATTTAACTCCTGTGCCTCAGTTTCCTCATCTGTGAAATTGAAGCATGTCTGTTCTCTCCTTCCCCCTGAAACTGTGAGCCCTTTGTGGAACAGGGAACTCTGTCCCGTCTGATCATCTTGAATCTCTCCTAGGTTTTAGTACAGTGCTTGAAACGTAATAAGCATTTAACAAATACCACAAAGTACAATATGCAAGTGGATGACTTCTAATCTACTTACCTCTCCAACCTGAACCTCTCTTCATTTCTCTAATTTCGCATTTTTTTCCTGCCTTTTGGACATTCATTCAATCGTATTTATTGAGTGCTTACTGTGTGCAGAGCACTGTACTAAGCGCATCTCTACCTGGGTGTCTTGCCACCACCTCAAACTTATATCCCAAGGTGAAACCCTCATCTTCCTAACCAAACTGTGTCCTCCCCCCTGATTTTCTCATCTGTCTAGACAGCACCACAGTCCTCCCTGTCTCAAAAGCCCATAAGCCTGGCAGTATCAAATCACCTCTCTCATTCAACCCACCCATCCAGCCTGTCACCAGATCCCGTCAGTTCCACCTTCACAACTTCTCTAGAATCTCTCCCTTCCTCTCCGGCCAAATGGCTACCACACTTTTCGCATCCCACCTTGACTCCTCACTGACCTCCATGCATCCTGTCTCTTCCCTCTTCAGTCCATACTTCATTCTGTTGCCCACTTCACTTCTATTACTCCATCCTACTTACTCACTGTACTTCAATCTTGTGTGACTCGCCTCTAAACCTTGGCCCTTGTTCAACCTCTGGCTTGGAACTCCCCCTCCATATATGACAGACCACCACTCTCCTCACCTTCAATCCCTTATTTCCCCTACTCCCTCTCCTTTTTGTGTCACTTGCACGCTTGTGTCAAGCACTTTTATACTCACAGCAATTATACACATCTCCTTATACTCTCATCACCCCATCTGTAGTTTATTTTGATAGTTGTCTCCCTTTTCTAGACCATAAGCTCCTTTTGGACAGAGATCACGTATACCATCTCGTGTGTTATACTCTCCCGAGCAGTTCATACAGAACTCTGCCTGCAGGTTGTGCTTGGTAAATAATATTGGGTCCTTTCATTTTCAGTGAAAGAGTAGATCCACGGGACTTTGACAATGACTCTGTACTTTGGGCACCTGACCCTCAATTTCCCAGTTGATATCGTGGTTGATGCTAAAGTACAAGTTTACTAGCCATTTAGTTTAGAGTTGGAATAGACTATTAAAAGCAGTGGAAATCTGTTTGCCATGTTCATTGCAAATTTAACCTAAAATATGAACCCGTCAAGGTGATAGTATACGAAATGCGGCATAGTTCTAGTAAATTGGAGCATCTGAGACAAATACAGCTCCTTATTCACAGGTAAAGGTAATGTTCTGTTATGGGTTAATATTAAATATACACTATTGAAGACAGTAAATTTTGCAGTTTGGGGATAATATAGTGCTTCATCATCGTGAACCCCAAGATAAGGTGGTGATATATAAAAATTTTGCCAAGTAAAGAGAATCATGATGATCCTTCCATTTTCTCCCTTTTAACCTAGTCTCCAACCAAAGCCGTGTATAATGCTAGACATTGGAACCATCCAGAATCCGAGGAGCTACCAGCACCACCAGTATTGAAAACACAGAGTGTTCCAGTAAGTAGGATATTCTTTTTGGTTTGGTGCTCACCCTAAAAAATGCAGGGATCAATTACGATCATATCAAAATCATTTGAGACTCGATTTGGAAAGTCTGCTCTTATTTGAGGCAGTATTTTTTAAGCGATAGTAAGCACTTTTCTAACAAAGGTAAGTTGAACACGAGGCATCCCTTGTAAAGCTCCTAGTGCCCTATCATTTGCTACTGTTTTAGACGTGTCCTTTAGCTCCATCATAGATTTCCACCACAGAAGCAGAATGCGCTTTGAAGAAGTATCCGAGTCAGTGACAGAGGTAATGAAATAGTCCTAGATGTCCCATGAAGCACGTTTAAAGAAATGAAAGGCCTTAGCATTAAACTAAGTAAGCTTCATTCACTATCTGGTAAAGCAGCAGGGGTTGGAGACCTAGCTTATGCAGATTACATGCTATCTTAAAGGCTTTCTGTAGTAATCATTTTTCCTTAAAACGGCCTATTAAATTCAGCATGCCCACTGTTTTTGCATGTATGTGCGCGTATAAACCATCTAGTTAACACCTTTTTTATTACTAGGTGAGGCTCTCTTCAAAGGAGGCTATTCAGAAAGATGATGGAGTTTTTAAGGCTCCTGCACCACCACCCAAAGTGATAAAAACTGTGACAATACCTACTCAACCCTATCAAGAAATAGTAACTGCATTGAAATGTAGGAAAGAAGACAAAGAAGTAAGCAGCTGTGTATACTCCTATTTGTTGAGGAATTTTTTTGGGGATGTAATCATTCTATATTATGATTGGTACCACTGCTAAAAATAATAGCATGAGTGAAAAAAATAACATTTTGACTTAGTAGATGGAAATTAATTTACGTTATTTTCGCTGTTGGTGCAAAAGTTACTACTTAAACCTACTGCTGCATGGTATGTCACATTCTGTAGAGTTAACATCCACTGAGGCAAACTTTCATAGACGTGATGGTTTAATTGATTCTTAGCTTTTTGCTCGTTACAAAATAATTTTTTTCTTGCAGTTATACACTGTTGTTCAGCATGTGAAACACTTCAATGATGTAGTGGAATTTGGTGAAAATCAAGAGTTTACTGATGATATTGAATACTTGTTAAGTGGATTAAAGAGCACTCAGCCTCTAAACACACGTTGCCTTAGGTAAGTCTTTACATTTTCGTATTTCCTGTTGAGGAAAGCCCTGGGTCTGTTTTATTTGAAAAATATATAATTAAATTGAATTGTAGATTCAGGAACTTTGGCAGTTAGCTGAGATGAAAGACTCCATTTCTCCCTCTACCATAAGCAACATGCTCTAAAACAAGCTTTGTCTTATTCAATGTTCTTAAATCAGTAAACAGAGTTGAACGTTTCTTTACACTGTAATAAAATCCCACTTAGTAGCTGGGAAATATAGCAGCTACAGAAACTGAATGACTTAGATGTATAAAAATGTGTTGCCAGCTGCCAGCTAGAAGGTAGAGACTTTTCCCTTCCTTCTTCCGTTTGTCTTCCTCGCTTCGCCCCATTTTCGGTCTCTGGTTGCTGTTGTTTCCTAGCTCTGGAAATTAATTTAAGATTTAAAGCAATGGCAAAATTGGCTGTCTGCTAGAGCTTCAAGGGGCACAGATCTGTTTTCAGAGCGCTCAGCTGTTCCCAGCTTCTGATGTACCATCTCAGAGAGTATCAGCTGCTGACTTCTGATTGTGACCTCTGCAAACTACATCACCAGGCTGCAGCCCCCTTTCTAAAGGGGCTGTGCAGCGTGCTGAGCAAATGACTGGAAAGAGGCGACAGGGCTTAACCGAATATGGAGAATGGGGCTAGCAACTGCTCAAGCCAGTCTTACTGCAATGAAATTACAGCCGCAGATGAAGGGTTTAATAATGTCCTGTTCTCGCAGAACCTTCTTTCAAAAGGAGGTGATTTTTAGGGGGGAAGACAAATCCAATTGTAGCTTTGCATGTATAAAATTAATGATCCGTATTGAATCCTGCTTTCATCCTGACCTAGACAAATCCTTGGCACCTTCGACTGGCTTTAGGGAGTGAGGTACCCTGCCTGGCATACCAGTGTTGGTGTGTCAATCTGCCCCACTCTGTGACAAGTCTAGGCCTTTATGGAAAGGTTGTGGTGTGGTCTCTGTGTGGACCTCGATGGCTGAAACAGACAGCAGTGACTTGGCAGCTGAATTTCAAAGTCCTGAGAAGGTCGTAAGCTGTACCTGCCCCAGCCAGTTTGTGTTTTGTATCAAGTGAGGGCCCTTCATGATTGTCATGATTGTAAGTGGAAGTTTGTTTTTTTGTATCAAGTGAGGGCCCGTCTTCCACTTACAATCATGACTTCAGAGAAGCAGCATGGCGCAGTGCAGGGAGAATGGGCTTGGGAGTCGGAGGTTTACAGGTTCTAATCCCAGCTCCGCCACTTGTTAGCTGTGTGGCTTTGGACAAGTCACTTCACTTCTCTGTGCCTGTTACCTCATCTGTAAAATGGGGATTAAGACAGTGAGCCCCACGTGGGACAACCTGATTACCTAGTGCTAGTGCTTAGAACAGCGGTTGGCACATAGTAAGCGCTTAACAAGTACCATCATTATTATCTGAATGGATTATTCACTCAATCAACCACACTTATTAAGCATAACAAAACAAAGCAAAACAAAACATGTTTTGTTGTGTCCCCCTTCTAGACTGTGAGCCCGTTGTGGGGTAGGGACCGTCTCTATATGTTGCCGACTTGTACTTCCCAAGCGCTTAGTACGGTGCTGTACACACAGTAAGCGCTCAATAAATACGATTGAATGAATGAAAGCATGTACTATGTCCAGAGCACTGTATTCAGCTCTTGAGAGAATACATTGGGGGCAGAAAGCACAATCCCAACTGGATTTTTAAGCTCTCTGAGGAGACAGGCACAAAGTAAGTTACAGGTAGGAGGAAGAAGAGAATAGAAAGACAAATGTGTACATAGTGAAATGAATATAACTAAAGGTATATACGAGAAAATGTACAGATGTGCTCTAGGTGGCTGTGAGTGTGCTGAAGTGGTAGCTGAAAAGGTATGATCTAGGAAAAAAAAATTATTTGGGTTATGGCTCTAGGAGGTGGAATTTCAGAAGGGCATTCAAGATGGGGAGGAGAACTGTGGTTTTACAGAGGAAATTCCAGGAAGGAGGAAGGCTGTTAACAAGATGTTAGAGGTGGGAGTCGAGCCGGGAACAGTGAAACGGTTGATTTGGGAGAAATAAAGAGTGCGACCTGGATTGGGAAAGGAAGGGAAAGAAATCAGTAGGAAGGGGAAAGTTGATGGGGTCCCTTATAGCCAATTGTCAGGAGTTTCTCTTTGATTTAAAGGGGAATCAGTCATCACTGAAGGAATTTGAAGAGTTGGGGGATAGGTCAGGGAGACGATTTAGAAAAATCATCTGAAGTATGGACTGGAGAGGAGAGGAATAGTAGGTAGGGAGACCAGTGAGTATGGTAGTTGGGAGTCTAGCCAGGATGTGATGAGCATCTAGATTAAAGTGACAAATCATTTCAATGATGGAGAGGACAAGGTGGATCCAAGAAATGTCAGTGAGGAAAAACCAATAGTTTATGAGAGTCAAAAGAATGAGGCATCAGGTGTAATACCAGTTGTAGCTTTTGAATAAGAAAGAGTTGTCAGCTGTGCTGTGAAAGACACATCAGTAGAGGATTGTATTTGAGAGAGAAGTTGAGTAATTCCTGTTTAGACATGTTGATCTTATGATGTTGGCAGATCATCTGAAATGGTTGTATTTGTTAAGCACTTACTATGTACCAATACAGAGAATTATTAGGGTATTAAACATTTACTGTATGCCAAACACTATGCTAAGCACTTGGGTAAATCCAAGATTATCAGATCGATCAGGGTTTATGATCTATCTCTATTTTATAGATGGAAAAACTGAACTCCAGAAAAATTGTGACCTAACCAAGGTCACACAGAAGGGCACGTGATGGAGCTGGGACAAGAACCCAGAGCTTCTGACTCAGTGTCATGCCCTGTCACTAGGCATGCTTCCTTCATAGAGATGTCGTAGAAGCAAAATTGAAAAGGGAGGGAGAGGCTCGGGTTAGTACAATACTACAGAATTAACAGTTACGTTCCCTGCCTGTAACGAGCTTGTAGTCTCGGGGGAGCATACAGTCTAATACGACTATTATTATGAGTGCACTGCACAAAGTAAGCACTTAGTGCTGTTATATTGTACTCTCCCAAGTGTTTAGTACAAGTACTTTGCAGGCAGTAGACTCAAGTAAATAATGATGGTATTTAAGCGCTTACTATGTGCCAGGCACTGTTCTGAGGGCTGGGGTGGATACAAGGTAGTCAGATTATCCCATGTGGGGGTCACAGTCTTAATCCCCATTTTACAGATGAGGTAATGGAGGCACAGAGAAGTAAAGTGACTTGCCCAAAGTCACACAGCTGAAAAGTGGCAGATAGAATTGAATGAATGAAAATGCTATTGGCTGATTGATTAGGAGTTTGGCATGCTCTAATGTTCTTGCTTTCAACAGCGCCCACAGTCTGCAGCTGTTTTCTCCCCAGGCTCTGACCTATCTCACCCAGGCCAGAGAGTCACTTTCCCTGATGTATATCATTGGCATCTTTGAAATCGCAAGTTGACTTTCTGTTTTTGTTTGCTTTTAGCTTTATCGCTAGTTGAAAACAGAAAGCAGTTCATTTGGGTGCTACTGTTGCGTTTGGTTGGGACTTACACCACCTTATTAACCAGGTTATCTTTCTAGGTGTCACTCACACTTAGATGTCCTAAGAGTGTCTTCTTAAGAAGTTGGTATCATCAAGAAATAATTTCTAATGAAAAGAAAACTGTGCAAAGAATCTACTTTTCCTGTGCATATTTTCATTCTAAAGATTTTTGTAATGAAACTAATTTTACTAGTTATTTTCAAAGTAACGGAGGGTTGTTTATTTTCTTCTAGTGTAATTAGCTTGGCGACAAAATGCGCCATGCCCAGTTTCCGAATGCACCTGAGAGCTCATGGGATGGTAGCCATGGTCTTTAAAACACTGGATGATTCACAACACCACCAGGTATTTTTTTTAAGCTTTTTTGAGCCAAAACACATTTCTCAATTCTAGTCAGTATGTAAATGTTTCAGTTGCGAAATGTGTAAAGCTTCTCACATTAATACAGCGTACCAAATAACCAGGTTTTCAGGTATGTGGAATTTTATTACGCAAATGAGAAAATTTAGGGTCAAGTTCTGTGCAGCCAAGGTCTCTGAGTGAGGCCAAGCGGATAGTAACTACTCTGCTGATGTTCATGGCTTCAGGGAAAGGAGGGGGTTAATCCAGGCACCACATTTTTCTCAGGTAAAAAGTCAGTTTACCCTAAAATCGTTTAGATACCCAAGGGTTGACTGTACTTAAACCTTGTGCATTATGTTGATTGTTTCCACAAAATGTTGCTAATGTAATTAAGCTAGTTCCAGAGTGAGTCTTTCCAAGGTCTGATTTTATGTTTTTAATGAAATATTGATTGTACTCAAAGCTTTTCATTTCACACTTGCGTTCATTTTCCCAATATAGATGTAAGGCATGGGGGCTGCGGGGGCGAAAGCCAGCAAGGCAGTGGGGGTGGCCCATGCTGTGCAGGAAGAAGCACAGTTACCTTGTGTGCTTGGGTCTGGTGGCTTTGATTTCACTTCTGGAAAGATGCAGTTAAACTGTCTCCCCATTACTGGGCTTCAGGAGAGGGCAAATTGAGCAGTACTAATTAATGGTGCATGTATGCCACTGATCTCATTTGAAGGCCACTTCCTTTATGTGGAAATTAACCCAAGTGTCCGGGTGTTGGGTCTCAAAAAATATATCCTGGGATTCACATTACATTGTTACTTTTCAAGTACAGAGATCGTTCACAGTTTGGTAATTCCACTTTTCCCATACCTGTGGTCCCACAAAGTGCGAATCAACAGTTACCAATGGTGATACAGGAGCGGGATGGCTAGAAGACACAACCTGCAGGGGAAAAAATGTATTTAAAATAGGGACTGTGCCCATCACTGCTAAAATTATATTTTTCTCCCTTTATGATCTGTGTGATCAAATGCATCATCACTGAGTCTCTGAGAAGGTGTGGATTAGATTTCTGAAGATTTTGCAGGAAGTAGAAAATTATTTCTAACATTTTAACAATGTGAAAATATCTGCAAGTTATCATATTATATCCACCATCTCGCCTGTCCCGCCGTCAACCCCCGGCCCATGTCCTCCCCCTGGCCTGGAATGCCCTCCCTCCCAACATCCGCCAAGTTAGCTCTCTTCCTCCCTTCAAGACCCTACTGAGAGCTCACCTCTTCCAGGAGGCCTTCCCACACTGAGCCCCCTCCTTCCTCTCCCCCTCCTCCCCATCTCCACCCCCCCCCCCCGCATTACATCTTCTTTCCCCACAGCACCTGTATATATGTTTGTACGTATTTATTACTCTATTTATTTTACTTGTACATATCTATTCTATTTATTTTATTTTGTTAATATGTTTTGTTCTCTGTCTCCCCCTTCTAGACTGTGAGCCCGCTCTTGGGTAGGGACCGTCTCCATATGTTGCCAACTTGTACTCCTCACAAGACTCCTCACCCTGCCGTGTGAAAGTGGCGCTAGATTATTTTTACACAGCCTGACTTGAGCTGTAGCGGTATATTCCAGCCTCCAAACACCCCACAATTTACAAATTCCATGGCTATGTCACGCCCTAATTGTGGACGTACCCCAGGATTTGTAAGCCCGGTCCCCAACTTTACAGCACGTAGGGAATTGAGTTCATATCTGTGTCATACGCAGCCTGGCCTAGTGGAAAGTTTGCTGGTGTGACCTTGGGCAAGTCACTTAGCTTCTCTGTGCTTAAGTTCTCCCCGTACTGAGACTGTGAGCCTGATGCAAGACATGGCTGGGTCCACCCTAATTAATTTGCATCTGCCCCAGCACTTAATACAGTGTTCTGCGCCCAGAAATTAAATATTACTTCGGCTACTATATAGCAAATGCACACTTTGATGCCACTTAAAGACATTTTATTGCCTAATGCTACTACCGTGGTTTAGCTTTCTGGTTGGCACCGTTCCCTGTAATTTGCTTGCCCTGACTGTCCGCATTTGCCAGAACCCCCGGTAGGCTGATGGAAAGCTGTCCAATACTGTAGCAAGGGAAGCAGAGAATTCCTTCCATACTCTCTAAACTGTAAACTCTTTGTGGCCAGGGAACATATTAACCAATTCTGAGTACTCTCCCAAACTCATAGTACAGTGCTGTGCACACACAGTGAGCACTCAGTAAATACCATTGATTGATAGATTTTCTTAATAAGTATACACAGAAATTGAAAATATATCCATCCCCCTTTTTAGCAGATATGAATTTACATTATGGTTTTTTAATGATAAACTAAATAAAGGAGTAACTAGTCATTTTAAAAGATAGTTGCACCCCAACAGCTGCTAAGATTGGACACTGGGCTTAATTTGTGCTAGGACTTGACACACAAGGTTCAACTCTAAGACCTTTTGAGAGAAGCCTGGGGTCATTTTTGAGGCACTCCTCTCACCCCCGCTTCATAGATGAGCTTCAGTGGGGTGACCTGCTAACTGGGCGTGCCATGAAATGCCAACAACCACCAGAGCAAGAAGGCATAGCTGATGGAAATAACAGAATGCTATCAGGAAGCAGCTTGGCCTAGTGGAAAGAGCTCCATCCTGGGAGTCAAGAGGACCTGGGTTCTAATTCTGGCTCCTGCCACATCCCTGCTGTGTGGTATTGTGCAAATCACTTAACTTCTCTGAGCCTCCATTCCCTCATGTGCAAAATGCATTTTCTATACCTGTCCTGCCGTAGATTGCAAGCCCAACATAGGGCCTAATAATCTTCCAGCTCTTTGTACAGTGCTTGTCACGTACTAAGCTGTTTAACGAAAACCACATTATCATCATCATGGTGCACTTTTCAACCCACCCCCGACCTGTCAACCTTTTGGGTCAGGAGGAGACCATTCCTGTCACCTGGGGGGTTGTAGTATCATAGCATCTCTCCCAGCACAAAACAAGTGCTCAATAACCACTGGTTGAATACAAATTTGCCATGAGTTTTGAACTTGGAAAATATGTAATAATAATAATAATAATAATAATAATAATAATAATAATGATAACAACAACAATAATAATAATTGTGGTATTTGATAGCACTATGTGCCAAGCAGTGTATTAAGTGCTGGGGTAGATACAGGATAATCAGGTCCCACATGAGTCTCACAATCTAAGTAGGAGGAAGAACAGGTATTGAATCCCCATTGTGCAAGTGAAGGAACTGAGGCAAAGGGAAGTTAAATGATTGCCCGGCATCACATGGCAAGCAAATGGCAGAGACAAGATTAGAAAGCAGGTCCTCTGGCTCTCAGGACTGTGTTCTTTCCACTAGGCCATGGTGCATCTGTATTCCAATATTTCTTTTTTTTTCCTAGGCCTTCACATTGTTTTTCTCTGTCCACTCTTCCTAGCATCACCCCAGCTCTCCTCCTGTTTCATTTCCAACCTACTCCTCCCTGTTGCCATTTCCTGGTTTAAAAAAAGCACGGAAGTAGATGTTACCCCTTGCTTTCCAGTACTCAGTGGTCTGGCAATCCCTGATTAGGAATGTTTCCCCCTCCCTGTAGTTAAAAGGGTTATGAGGAGGATCACTGCATGCCTCAGCAGGATTGCTGGATTAAAAAAAAATACCAAAAACAAAAAAACCCCTAAAACCTGAGAACAACTACACAAAATTGAATTGAGAAACCTTTTTTCTTCCACCTAACAAAAATTTTGTTAAAATATGTTGGATTCCCATTGAAATGGTGTGCCAGAGAATTAGAGTACTGTCATAAGTGAACTGATCCTTAAAAAATGGCTGCCCCACCTGATTTTTTCAAAAAAATTTTGTTGGGGAATAATTACCCCAAAATAAGAAAAATATAAAGTTTTGTTGCCAGGTCTGTAGAATTATAAGTAATTGATTATGTTTTCATAAATTTCCATGTGTAAAGTACAAAGATGTGGGTGGCTTTGACAGTTTGGGACGTTCAGCTGTTTTAGAAATATAAAATACTTTGCTGGCATAAACAAAAGTAATTGGAACAAGAATAAACAATCAACATGAGAAAATAGGAGAGGATAATGGGCATCCTTGTTCTAGAGAGCCAGGAAGTTGATCACATTCAGATAGATTTAGTCAAGGAATATTCCAAGTGTTCATCTTTGGGGAACATTATGTATGTATCATATTTCTCTGAGGTCTCCCAGTCAATCAATCAGTTGTATTGATTGAGCACTTACTGTGTGCAGAGCACTGTACTAAGCACTGGTGAGAGTAATAATAATAGTTGTGGTTCTCTTCTAGACTGTGAGCCCACTGTTGGGTAGGGACTATATATGTTGCCAACTTGTACTTCCCAAGTGCTTAGTACAGTGCTCTGCACACAGTAAGTGCTCAATAAATACGATTGATTGTGCCAAGTACTGTTGTAAGTGCTAATTGGGTTGGACACATCCCCTATCCCACATGGGGCTCACATTCTTAATTCCCATTTTACAGATGAGGGAACTGAGGCACAGAGAAGTGAAGCGACTTATCCAGGGTAAAACAGCAGACAATATAACAGAGTTGTTAGACACATTCCCCGCTCACAACAAGCTCACAGTCTAGAGTGGGAGTCAGATATTAATACATAAATAATGGATGTGTACATAAGAGCTGTGGGGCTGAGGGAAGGGTGAATAAAGGGAGCAAATCAGGGCAACAGAGAAGGGAGTGGGAAAAGAGGACATGAAGGCTCAGTCAGGGAAGGCCTTTTGAAGGAGACGTGCCTTCAGTAAGGCTTTGAAGGTGGATAGAGTGATTGTCTGTCAGATATGAAGAGGGAGGGAGTTCCAGGCCAGAAACTGGATGTGGGTGCGAGGTAGGCAGTGAGATAGATGAGATTGGGGTACAGAGAGTAGGTTGGCATGAGGGGAGTGAAGTGTGCACCTCTTAGTAGGCGCTTAAGAAATGCCATTATTATTATTGTTATTCCCTTCCCCACAGCACTAGTGTATGTGCATATATGTTTGTACATATTTATTACTCTATTAATTTTACTTGTACATATCCATTCTATTTATTTTATTTTGTTAGTATGTTTGGTTTTGTTCTCTGTCTCCCCCTTTTAGACTGTGAGCCCACTGTTGGGTAGGGACTGTCTCTAAATGTTGCCCACTTGTACTTCCCAAGCGCTTAGTACAGTGCTCTGCACACAGTAAGCGCTCAATAAATACGATTGATTGATTGATTGTGCAGGCTGGCTGTGTTTAGGAGAGCAGTGAGGTGAAATAGGAGGGGCCAAGGTGATTCAGTGCTTTACAGCTGATGGAGGGTACTGGTTGCCCCTTCAACTCCACATCAAACTCCTTACCCTCCATCAGCTGTAAAGCACTGAATCACCTTGGCCCCTCCTACTTCACTTCCCAAGCGCTTAGTACAGTGCTCTGCACACAGTAAGCGCTCAATAAATACGATTGATTGATTGATTGATAGTGGAGTTGGCCAGACAGTGGCCCCTCCAGCCAGCTGCAAGTCAGGGACTCACATGGAGATAATGGGTATTGTGATAGTAGAGCATTCTTAAACCTGCACAGATAGTCCTTACATGGACTGGAAGTCTGCTGTATGTAACTTTTGATGGCTAAAATGGTGACCACCCTTTTCCAACTTCTTATACTCTGAACAGATTTACTATATATAGTATATATTTGATAAAGGTTACTATATTCTGAACAATTAAATCCTGCTTTGTAAAATAAGTGTGAAGTTTTCCTTTTGTTTCTCATATTGTAGTTATTTTTTGCATTTTCATATCACCTTCTCCCTAACACACTCAATTCACTATATTTATTCTGCCTTGTCATTGCATCATCCCACTTTAAGTCAGGAAACTGGGGCACTGTAATTTGCCTGAAACTACACAGTTTAAAAAAAAAGTGGAGCTGTGTGACAAAGTCCAGATCTTTCTGTGCCGTTCTGATTCTCTAACCAGTAGACTCTGCTGGTTTCGGCTTGGTGTTGATAGCATCTTGACCAACTTTGTTACCTCGCCCTCTCCCAAGCACTTAGCACAGTGCTGTGCACATAGTAAGCACTCAATAAATATGATAGATTGATCTTTATTGAGCATCATAATAAATCACCAAATTGAAACATCTGCTGTCAAAGCATTGACCTGTCTACTCAACAGCATCAACCGCTGTTCATCTCAGCTAACAGGAAATCATCAGTCCAGTCATCAGCAGTAGCAATAGGATGGCCTAGTAGAAGGAGACGGGACTCGGGCTCTAATCTCAGCTCTTCTTCTTCCACAAGTCACTCAAATTCTGTGCCTCAGTTTCTTCATCTGTAAAATTGGGATTAAATGCCTGGTCTCTGCCCTACGTAGACTGTGAGCTCCCATGTGAGACAGGTACCATATCTGACCGGACAATCCTGAATTTATCCCAGTGCTCAGTAGTGTTTGGCACGTAGAAAGTGTCCGAGGCCACAGTTATTATGGGAGGAAGTATCGTCAATCCAATCTACTGCGTGCACCGAAAAAGTTGTCATCAGTACATGCAGTTGGTGGTGAAGGAGCATCTGCAAATTGCAACTACTAGAGAAACCTTCAGTTTTCCCTGTCAGAATGTTGCTCTTTTTTGAAGAGGCTAAGGCAGCTCAGAATGTGGTGGAATCCATGCTCCAATCAAATAAATATTTATTTATTTATTTATTTTACCTGTACATATCTATTCTATTTATTCTATTTTGTTAGTATGTTTGGTTTTGTTCTCTGTCTCCCCCTTTTAGACTGTGAGCCCACTGTTGGGTAGGGACTGTCTCCCGTGAGCCACAAACTTCAATTTGAGAGGAGTAACCTCTAGGAGGTTTTCCTTACTGGCCATATACTGGCCTGGTGACTTTATGGTGCTAGGTTTGAGGTGGCCTTTGAGGTTGTAAAACAGTTTGGTTTTTGAATTTTTTGAAACATCAGTCAGTCAGTGGTATTTATTGAGTGCTGTGTGCAGAGCACTGTGCTGTTTGGGAGAATGCAGTATAAGAATATAGCAGACACATTCCCTGCCCGTATAAGATGTGGCAGATCTTTGTGGAGTTTCAGATTGCAAGTAATGCCAGCTAGGTCACAGGTCTCACTAAGGATGCGAGTGCAGGTAATAATAATATTAATAATAGCTATGGTATTTGTTAAGCACTTACTATATGCCAAGCACTGTCCTAAGCACTAGGGTAAATACATATTAACCAGGTTGGACACAGACTTTACAGATGAGGTAACTGAGGCCCAGAGAAGTTAAGTGATTTGCCCGAGGTCATCCAGCGGACATGTGATGGAGCTGGGATTAGAACCCAGGGGCTAGGGACTCCTAGGTCTGTGCTGTACATTGAGCAGCGTGGCTCAATGGAAAGAGCACAGGCTTTGGAGTCGGAGGTCATGGGTTCAAATCCCGGCTCCGCCAATTGTCAGCTGTGTGACTTTGGGCAAGTCACGTAACTTCTCTGTACCTCATCTGTAAAATGGGGATTAAGGCTGTGAGCCCCCCCCGTGGGACAACCTGATCACCTTGTAACCTCTCCAGTGCTTAGAACAGTGCTTTGCACATAAGTGCTTAATAAATGCCATTATTATTATTATTATTATTATTACTACCACCCACTAAGCCAAGCTGCAGTTGTTAATGGTGTGGAGTTTAGATGATTGAGGGCCTGTGGTTCAGAGTTGTCACCCAAATGTTCACAGCTGCATTCAGCACAGCAGTTGCTGCCCCAAGCCTTAGAGCAGCTGTGCGGGCTGCCACTGCCACCCAAAACACTGGAGCAGTGGCAGCACTGAAGCCTGTTGCAACCACAGACACTGTGAATGCCAAAGTGCATTTATACAAGTTTTGCAGGCACAGCCAATCTTAGTTCATGGTTTAGTGGCTGAATTTACTGGCAGTTGGAAGCCCAACTGTGGAGGCAGAAAACTTTGGCTGTAATTGATTACACAGGGAAGTTTCTTCGACATGTTGGTAAGTATCAGGAATGAGGCGTAATAGGAGTGTCTGTTTTTCAGCTTTGCTCTAAGTTTGGAAAGTTTCATTTGGATAAATTCAACTCCGATTTAATGGGTCAACTCTTTGTGTGTATCATGAGTTACATAAGTAATCCAAATGGTAATAACTAGGGCATGATTTCTGTGACTTTCACAAAAACCTTTGCAAGTTTTACATTAAGCAAAATCGGAGTGAACCCAGGTCACATTGCTATCATGCTGGGTTATTTAATAAAAACTTTCCTCATAATTTTCATATTTTGGGTTTCTGCTTTGTTTTCTTGGGGGTAGGGTAGTAATCTTCAATGCCTGTATTGTCTAATCTTAAATCAGTGCCATTTATGTGCTTCCTACTATGTGGAGAGCGCTATCGTAACTGCTTGGGTGAGTACCAAAGAGAAGATTTGATTCTCTCTCTGCTCCTGCACGCACTCCAACACCCGTCTTCCTCAAAACCCAAGGCACTTACAGTGTGGCCAGGGAGACAGGACACTTAACCAAATTGTGGGAAGCAGCATGAAAGAGCAGGGCCTGTGAGTTAGAGGACCTGGGTTGTAATCCCAGCTCCACCACCTGACTGCTGTGTGACCTTGGACAAGTCATTAAACTTCTTTGTGTTTTATCTGCAAAATGGGGATTAAATCCTCCCACCTCCAGTTGAGATTGTGAGCCTAATGTGGAATGGGGATGGTGTCTAACCTGATTATCTTGTATCTTCCTCAACCCTTAGAACAGTGCTTCACCCATAGTAAGCTCTTAATAAATACATAAAAGTGTTGCAGATAGGGGTAGTAGTAGGTTATATAAGATGTACATAAGTGCTTTGGGAGTTGTGGTATCTTAAGCACATAAGAAGTTGGGGATTTAAAGATTATTTGGGGAAGACCACCTGGAGCTCAGAACCACTTTGAAGATGGGGAGTGGCGTAGACTAGTTGTGGACAAGGAATGTGTTTATTGTTGTATGGCACTCTTCCAAGTGCTTAGAACAGTGTTCTGTACACAGTAAGTGCTCAATAAATGCTATTGAATGAATGAATGGTCTGTTAGATTGGAAAAGGGAGGGAGTTCCAGAAATGGCAGAGGGTATGAACAAGAGGTCAAGGGAAAGGAGAGGGGAGAAGGAGTTGTTCATAATTAATATTTGACAGGTGACAAGCTCGGGCCACTAAAATCTGGTTTAAAATGTCCATCAATTAATTTTACTATTGTGGTTCTCCTGCCTAGGTTGTATGCAGTTCATATTTACTGCCTTGTTACAGTAGAGGATAGGGGCTTTCTCTGAAGGTGGCAGACAACCAGTAACTGAGACAAAGGAAAAACAAGAGAGAGAGCTGGGTGGAGGGGAAAAGAAAGTTTACAAAGGGAAGACAAACAGGTAGATGGGGTTCACAACCTCCTAAGAAACCGGAAAACCTTCCCCTAAATACCAGTGCAACATCAGACCATGAACTAGCTTGTTCCCCATTCATGTATCATGCTCTTCCCCCTTTGTATCCTCATTCATCCTGTCAGATAGCCAACATTTCCTGAGGTCTTGGGTCCCAGGAAGTGCCCATCTCCCTCCTCTTCCTTCTGCAGTTGTGACAGGAAGTTGAAATACAAATTCAGAAGTGTAGTTGGCAGTTGTAAATGATTTGGTATTACTTGTTTGCACTTTTCCTGCCCCACCAATATGATTAATAATCCAGAATGCTAGTTCTCTAGCTAGATAAGGCACTTCATGTTTTTTGCTTGGCTATTTTTAAGTTGCTCTGCAACAGAGTATAAGTGGAAATTTTTGACAGTAGTGTGTAGGTGTATTTTATTGTATAAGAAACGTGGCCTTTTGGACTATCAAATGGTATTTAACATTCAGTCTTTCATCTGGAAGCACATCCAAAAATTTTGACATTTCAAAGAAAGAAAATAGTCTTGCAGATGGAGCCTTAAAATCTGTCAGTATCCTCCCAAAAGTCCTTTTGCCTAGCAGCTTTTCTCAAGGCCTTCTTTCAGTTAGGGATTTTTCTTTTGGTGGGTTTGATTGGGTATGAGCAGCATGGGGTCCTGGCTAGAACTCGGGCCTGAAGTCAGAAGGTCATATGGGTTCTGAATATCCAGGCTATGCCACTTGTCTGCAGTGTGGCCTTGGGCAAGTCACTTTCACTTCTCTGTGCCTCAGTTCCCCCATCTGTAAAATGGGGATTAAGACTGCGAGCCCCATGTGGGACAGGATCCATGTCCAGCCCAGTGATTCTGTATCTACCCCAGCGCTTAGAACAGTGCTTGGCACATAGTAAGTGCTTAACAAATGCCATTATTATTATGTGAGGGAAAAGAACCAGTATCTTCAGAATTTTGCCCAGAATCCTTGAGTATGAGAGATGATTTCTTGGGAGCACCGTCTTCGTGTTTAAGTAGGCTGTGGGAATTGAACTAGATACCTGAAGAGGAAGAAGAGTAGGCATTATTCCCATTTTATGGAGTAGGAGGTGAAGGCTTGGATAATTGCTCCTGAGTGATGCATGTAGCAAGCAGTGGAGCCAGGATTAGAACTATGATGCCCTCCCTAATCTCTATCTCCAATTACCCCTCCCTACACTCTTAAAGTGGCAGACAAAAGTGGGTTGTGTGGAATGATAAAAAAAAAATCAGATCCAGTGAAATTACAGAGAATAGAAGGTTATTAATTTGTTCCAAGCTCTGGATTTTCCAGATGCCATTTCTTCATTAGTGGATAATGGACACTCAGTAGGAAAAGCTTTGTTTCACAAATCCTCCAGTGTCCTGTTGCATCTACTTTGTTGTTGTTTTTCTGGTGCAGGAGGGTACTCAAAAGGAAAAGCAAGAACAAGCAAAAATTATATCCATGTTCTCTAGACTCATATCCCACAGAAGGCTGTTAAATTAATTACTGAACGGCCCCTTTAAATTGAGCAGACTGGACCTGAGTGAGGAATGGAGCCTTGGAGGGGTATTTAGTAATTAATAGCATTTAATAAGTGCAAACTACGTGCAGATCACTGTACTAAACCCAGGGAAAAAACACACAGATTATTGGCATACACAGTCCCCTGGCCCTTAAAATAGTGTGGGGAAGAGTTTAACATAAGAGGAAAGATGAAATAATAATAATAAGAAGAAAAATAATCTAAAAGACAACTGCAGGCATATAGGATCGAGTTGGCACAGGGGTGTTTGGAGGAATATCAGAAGGGTTGGTTGGGAGGAGCACACAATCACAGTGAGGCATATGCAGGACCTTCGGATAAGGGTAGTACCTGTCCTGTGCGGACGTGGTAAAAAAACAGTAATGGGTGTCAGGCGCTCAATTTTGATCAACGTTCGCATTTTCCCACAACCTATTTTGGGCCTTGCTCTAATTTTCGTGGAGGTTCTGCCGCTAGTTTAATTTACATGAGGTAACCCAATTTCAGAAGTGACGATTTTTAGAAGTTGCTTGGCTTTTTTTAATTTTTATTTTTCCTAGTAAAAGACTCATTAAATGTTTATCTTGCTCAAGTTTGGCATTTAGAAGAAAGGTCACAGGAAAACAATGTTCTCCACATTGGCCAAGAGCCATTTGTGGGTCACAAGGGGTTTGTGGCCTTCAACCCCACCCCTTTCTTCCCCCGGCTCTGTCACGTTTTCTCCTTTCTTGTCTAATATTTTGGAAACAGAAGACCCAGGCCAGCAATAGTAACTAGGTGAGACGGAGTCGAGGAAAAAGCAAGCAAGAACAGCCTTTGGATTAATAATAATAAAAATGCACCAAAGATGATCAATGTCCTACTTGAATGTGACTCCGAGAAACTCTGGAGGAGTGTAAAGCACTTGAAAAAGTTCATCCCAAAAGAAGTTGTGACCTAGAATATCAGTTTGTTTCAAAAATGCAGTTTGTTGGTTTCATCATACTTCTACTGCTTTCTGTAACCCGGCATGCAAGAATTATCAACTAGAATATTGTGATTTTTGTTTCCCTTTTTTTTTTTTTGGCTTAATGATCAAAATGCTCAAAATTGGCCACGAATTACTGATGTGACCTTATTTTTGTTTTTATTTAAGAATCTGTCCCTTTGTACAGCAGCTCTAATGTACATCCTGAGTAGAGACCGCTTGAACATGGATCTTGATAGAGCTAGTCTGGATCTCATGATTCGCCTTTTGGAATTGGAACAAGATGCTTCATCTGCTAAGCTGCTCAATGAGAAAGATATGAACAAAATCAAAGAAAAAATCAGGCGACTCTGTGAAACTGTACACAACAAACATCTTGATCTAGAAAATATCACGGTGAGTTTTCTTGAAGTCTGTTTGAAAGGTTTTCATTTGAACCGCTTTGTGATGGTGCTTTTTGCTCAGGGAAAATCTTTTCAAGTTTTAGTCCATCGTCAACAGTTTATAGAATTGCTTTAGGTGGCATTTAAGGTTGGTGGTTGGCAGTCTTGGAAGAAGTACATCTTTTGCCTGTATTAATAGGTCCCATTTAAGTGGCTTGTATTGATCCTAATGTAAACAGAAACCCCACCTCTCACTTTTGATGCACTTGCCCCGTTTTTTGTTTTTCTAAAGTATTTTCAGTGAGTGCAAATACAGGCTACCCCCAACTCTTCCAGCCCACTCTCTACTCCAGAGCAGACAGAAGCATGTTTTTGTCGGGCCTCCTCCCAATCAGTAACGACGGCAAAGCCGCCGTTGCCCGTTGCACTCCGTAGCAGCTAATTTGAAATCACCAGCACTTCCTTAGCCCCGTTAGCTGGGGATTGATTCTGCAGGCACTGAACTGGATCACTTGAGGTCTCCTGACATTTAGGCAGCTTCTCTAAAGGGCATGAGCCGTCTGCATCTTCTGTGCCATGCCTAGTGCACCCCGGCAATAGGGAAAAAGTGGGACCACGGAGCTGCTGGTCTTGGCTGCTATGTGCTGGAAGCAGAATCCCCACAGAGCAGCTGTCACACCCTCAAAATGGCTTGTGCTTGAAAGGAGGTCTGCCGCACCCCACACCCAACTCTGGAGGCTGTTCTTCTGCACGAGTGGGAGGAGACAGTACAGCCCTTCCTCCCAATTTCTCTCATCCTTCAATTATAGACCAAATAATTATGCCGGTACCTTTTCGAAATCAGTAGACGGAACAGAACCATCCTGCAGAGAAGGGAAGGGTTTTTTTTTAGCATCTGAATAGAAATCATAATTAAAAAACAAAACTGCAGTACCCAAGGTCTGTAATTCAGGGGTTGTGTGCTTGGAGAAGCCCACATTAAAGAGAACTTGTGTTGTGTAAACCACTTGTTCTGATCCCTCCCCCCCAAAAAAGTACACTTTTCCAATCAAGCCGTCATTGTCAGACTAATGATGCCCTAATTCCCAAGCAGTGTTCATTGAGTGTATGTTCATCATCATCATCAATCATATTTATTGAGCGCTTACTATGTGCAGAGCACTGTACTAAGTGCTTGGGAAGTACAAATTGGCAACATATAGAGACAGTCTCTACCCAACAGTGGGCTCACAGTCTAAAAGACTGTGTATATTGCGTGCTTCACTCGGAGAGATTGCCTTTCCTAACCCCCGGTGCAGATATGTCTGCAACGAGCTACCAGATACGGATGCCTTGTTGAAAACGCATAGCTCCATGTGGTGTGGAGTATTGGGAATTAGCTTACTCTTGAGGGTTGATAGGTATTGATTTGTTAAATCACCCATGTCACCATGTAGTTGCCAGCAAAGCTGAATGATAGTGCAGAATGTTTATTGAGTATTTTGTCATATTTTAAAAATCAATCAGTAATATTTATTGGGTATGCAGAGCACTGTATTAGGCAGTGTTCAGTGCTAGGAGCAGGCCTAGAAGCACTGTAGTCTGGTGGAAAGACTGCAGAATTGGGAATCAGGAGCCCTGGGCTCCATTTTTTCACTCTTACTCGCCTGATGTATGGCATTGGGCAAGTTACTTAACCTCTCTGTGCCATCCTGTCCTCGTCTGTAAAATAACAATAATAATTGTGCTATTTGTTAAACACGTACGGTGTGCCAGGCACTGTACTGAGCATTGGACTGAATACAAACAAATTGGGTTGGTTACAGTCCCTGTACCACGTGGGGCTCAGTCTTAATCCCCGTTTTACAGGTGGTGGTAAGTGAAACACAGGGAAGTGAAGTGATTTGCCCAAGGTCTCACAGCAGACAAGTGGCATCACGGGGATTAGAACTCAGGTCCTTCTGACTCCCAGGGGCATGCTGTGTCCACTAGGCCATGCTGTAAAATGGGGATTAAATACCTGTTCTCCCTCTCCCTTAGTCTGTGAGCTCCATGTAGGACAGGAACTGTGTCTAATCTGATTGCATTGTTATCCATCCCGGTGGGTTTACTACAGTCGTTGGTCCATAGTAAGTGCTTAGCAAATAGTACAATTATGATTATTAGTGTTAAACTCTTGAGAGAGTACAATAGAGTCAGTAGGTATAATCCATGCACTCAGTAAATTTACAGTCCAGCAGGGAAAACAGCCATTAAATTTTACTCTTCTAAGCACTTAGTGCCAGTGCTTACAACAGTGCCTAGAACATAATAAGCAATTAACAAATGCCATTAAAATAAATAAATAAATCTGTGGGCAGGGAATTGGCCCAACTCTGTAGTGCGCTCTCCCAAGCTTATTTCAGCAGTGCTCAGCACACAGTAAGCACTCAGTAGATCCCATTGGTTGATTGATTAAACTGTGGATTTGCGTGCTTGGTTACTAAGCGTTTAGGAATAATTCCCCTAAATTACAGCTATATTGAAGATGGATCACTTTAGCTCCTGTTTTAGAAATTTGTATTTTAAATCCCCAAAAAACCCATATGAGTATTTAGCCACAACTAGTCCATGGGGTTTATATCTTTGGTTCTAATGATGATGGTTTGGCTTCAGTAAAACTGTTAGGTTGTAGAAGTTCTTCCAGGCCATGCCTATTGTCCGGGAGTAATCAGAAGTGCCTACCTCCCGGGTTTCCCCAGTCAGAACTTTATTTTTGTACATTTCTAGTTCTAAAGTGTTAAGCTGTCCGTGCAGTTTCCTACTTGAATCCAGTAAAGCACAAAACAGCCTCCTGCTTTCCTCCGTGCTCAGTCCTGTTTTCCTTGGGGAAGTCTGGTGGGTCTAGTTCAGTCTGTATGCCGTTCCCAAGCTTGTAAGAGTCCTTTTTCCATCCTTCTACTGTCCTCCTTTTCCCCTCTCCCTCCCCTCGCCCCCCAACATGTCCATGTGGTTGTATGGGAGAGAGGGTCTCCCACCCAAACACACTTGTTAATTGGTAACTGAAGCCCCCCCACACAGGCAACCAGTCTGGCCATTCTGTCCAGTTTCAGCCTGCACTGCCCAGAATATTACAATAGTCATAATGATGATGGTGTTAACTGCTCAAGGGGAAGGGAAGCAGCGTGGCCCAGTGGAAAGAGCCCGGGCTTTGGAGTCAGAGGTCATCAGATCAAATCCCGGCTCCGTCACTTGTCAGCTGTGTGACTTTGGGCAAGTCACTTCACTTCTCGGGGCCTCAGTTCCCTCATCTGTAAAATGGGGATTGAGTGAGCCCCCCTGTGGGACAACCTGATCACCTTGTAAACTCCCCAGCGCTTAGAACAGTGCTTTGCATATAGTAAGCGCTTAACTTGTACTTACCAAGCGCTTAGTACAGTGCTCTGCACACAGTAAGCACTCAATAAATACGATTGAATGAATGAATGAATAAATGCCATTATTATTATTATTAAGGGAGAACAGGTATTTTTGCCCCATTTTACTAGGCCCCAGATCATACTGCAGGCAAGTGGCAGAGCTGGAATGAAAGTGTGAGGTCGCCCCCCACCATGGGACAACCTGATCACCTTGTAACCTCCCCAGCGCTTAGTACAGTGCTTTGCACACAGTAAGCGCTTATTAAATGCCATCGTATAAAATCAAGTTCTTCCGACTCAGGCTCAACACTCTTTTCACCAGGCCCTGCCCGGTAAATGTCTTCACACCTTACTTCCGAGCAACACTGCAGCACGGACATAGTATTGGAGTGCGTGTGCAATTCCACCCCCGTGACAATATGACTTCCCCGTCTTCCTCTCTTCTCCTGCCTGCAAATCCTAAAATGTCTGAAAGCAAGGAAACATGAGGAAGGAATTATGCTGAGAAGCAACGTAGCCTAGTGGAAAGAGCACAAACCTGGGAGTTAGAGGTCCTGGGTTCTAATCCCCACTCTGCCAGTTGCCTGATATATCATCAGTCATATTTGTTGAGCGCTTACTGTGTGCAGAGCACTGTACTAAGCGCTTGATATATGACCTTGGGCAAGCCAATTCTCTGTGCCTGTTACCTCATCTGTAAAATGGAGATAAGACTTTGAGCCCACATGGGACGTGGATGGACCGTGTCCAACCAAATTAACTTGTATCCACCCCAGTGCTTAGTAATAATAATAACGAAGGCATTTATTAAGCGCTTACTATGTGCAAAGCACTGTTCTTAGCGCTGGGGAGGTTACAAGGTGATCAGGTTGTCCCACTGGGGGCTCACAGTCTTAATCCCCATTTTACAGGTGAGGTAACTGAGGCCCAGAGAAGTGTAGTGACTCGTCCAAAGTCACACAGCTGACAGTTGGCAGAGCCGGGATTTGAACTCATGACCTCTGACTCCAAAGCCCGTGCTCTTTCCACTGAGCCATGCTGCTGCTTTTTGCGTGGATTCGTATTGGATGCTACTGGATTCGTAGTACTGTGCGTGGCACATAATAAGCACTTAACAAATATTATTTAAAGAAAACAAAATACAAAGATTGTCCGGCCAAACCTTTGCAATACTCTGACCCTGGCAGTTTGGCTTTGGTACTGAACTCACCCTATTTCATCAGCAAAAAGTTTGCATTCTCAGAGACAATTTCCATTATACTTCCAGGCCAATTGGGAAAATTTCAAGGAGGAGGCTTTTATGCAGGTTTTGATACACAGCCTTGCGTCAATATTTGATGCATTCAGGCTACTTAATGGAAACATTAATTAGTGAGTTATGTTTTATTTTCATATCTATTTTTTCCTGGAGCACATTGTTATAAATCCTAATGTGCTATTGGATTACTAAAACAGGAAAAAAATTTTAAACATTATTTTTAAATGTTTTATTTTAAAAGTGCATTCATTCACCTCCAGGGTACCAGCACTTTGTGTGATTTAAAATGGAATATGGCTGAATCTATGTGAACAATGTAAAGTGGCAAATAGGTCTGTTCAATTCGTTAAATTAAAAATAAAAGTGTTTAAAAATTAAATTAAAAAATAGATCTGTTAAAATAGTCTGTTTAATTTGCAGTAAACAACTTTAGAACTGTTCTGAACAGCTTTATTTAAGCCAACTTCACTCAGTCCCCTCAGATATTTAGGCCTACAGAGGTTGAAAACGTTAACCTTGCCAACACCAAGGACAGTTACAAATTCATGAGCAGTATTTGATTATTGCAGTATTGATTCATTCATTCATTCAATAGTATTTATTGAGCGCTTACTGTGTGCAGAGCACTGTATTAAGCGCTTGGGAAGTACAAGTTGGCAACATATAGAGACGGTCCCTACCCAACAGCGGGCTCACAGTCTAGAAGCGGGAGACAGACAACAAAACAAAACATATTAACAAAATAAAATAAATAGAATAAATATGTACAAATAAAATAAATAACTAGAGTAATAAATACGTACAAACATGTATACATATATACAGGTGCTGTGGGGAAGGGAAGGAGGGAAGGGGAGGAGGGGGAGAGGAAGGAGGGGGCTCAGTCTGGGAAGGCCTCCTGGAGGAGGTGAGCTCTCAGTAGGGCTTTGAAGGGAAAGCCCTTGATGAAATAAAGTTTAGGATCTTAGTTTTTGCCATCTTTTGATCCTAAAAAATTTTCCTCTTCAGTATTACATTAGCAAGTTTTGCATTATCATCTACTTGAGTAAAACTGTTCTCATTATTAGATCACAGTTTTTTACTGTTTTACATATGTGTAGGGTTAAGCATTTTTTTTATTTTAAAAATATATTTTGCAAGGCAAATCTGACTTTTGGAGAAGCATTTCAGCTTCTAAATTAACAAAAGTGATGTTTTGCAGATTGAGTTGACCAAGAAATGGATAAATTCGTTTTCATTTTTTGGGTAGGAATTGCAGTTTTCTCTGACCTCATTTATGGATCTTTCCAGCAGTCTAGATTTAAATGTGTCATTTCTTCCCACCCCACCCCAAGGAGGTAGGAGATGGGTAAGATGTAAAAAAATAAAAATGCAAGGGAGCGTTCCATTAGAGCTGTTAGTGGGGCTATTTTCTAGGTAATAATACACTGCTTAATCCTTGGGACAAAGCGAATGGTTTATATTTTATTGTTTTAGGATTCTGTTAGATAAAGCTCGCTACACTCACAGTCCTGCCAGGGTCTCTGTTCTGTAGTTTATATATATATATATATATAGTTCTGTATATATGTATATATGTTTGTACATATTTATTACTCTATTTTACTTGTACATATCTATTCTATTTATTTTATTTTGTTAGTCTGTTTGGTTTTGTTCTCTGTCTCCCCCTTTCAGACTGTGAGCCCACTGTTGGGTAGGGACTGTCTCTAAGTGTTGCCAACTTGTACTTCCCAAGCACTTAGTACAGTGCTCTGCACACAGTAAGCGCTCAATAAATACGATTGATGATGATGATGATGATGATGTAGTTTGGGGAAGGATCCCTTCCCACAGTTTCAAAACTTTCCACCCTCCCCATCTGGGGCCAGGCTTCAGGTCTGGGTGGGGAGGGTGTCCAGTATATAGATAAATAAGGTTGTTCTTAAAAGCAAATTTGTCGTAGTAGTGGTAGCAGCAGCAGCAGTAGAATTTGAGTACCTACTTGGTGCCATGCACTGCTTGGAAAGTGCAGAGTAAAAAAGCTATCCATGGGCCTGTTTCCACTAATGCCCTCATATAAATCAGCTGAATATTATGCAGGGAAAAATGGCCCAATTAAGTTAAAAGTCTCAACCTTTGTCTTTAGGGAAAATGGATGTCCTTAACACTTTGCCCTTGCACTCTTTTCTTAGAACATACCCTTAGGGAAAAGTGGAGGAGGCATTTCTTAGTCTGTGAGCCCCAAGAGGGATTCATTCAATTGTATTTAATTGTATTTGAGTGCTTACTGTGTCCAGCCTGGGGACTGTGTCCAACTTGATTAACTCCAGAACTTAGAATAGTGTTTGACCCACAGTATATGCTTCAAAAATACAATAAATAGTAATAGTATTTCCAAGTGTGGCTATTATGCAGGATTGAATGGTACTTCTTGATTCTTAGCTGAGGTGAATCCCAATGATTTCCTCCTTTAATGAAACGTAAATTAGTTGTCAGTTGTGTTTCTGATGTGATTCTAACTTCTTCAAACACCTTTGGAGGAGCATAGCCTGCTTGCTTTGGTTTGCAGATTGAACCTGCTTAGTACATTGCTGGCTCCACCACATGTCCGCTGTGTGACCTTGGGCAAGTCACTTAACCTCTCTGAGCCTCAGTTCCCTCATCTGTAAAATGGGGATTAAGACTGTGAGCCCCACGTGGGACAACTTGATCACCTTGTATCCCCTCCAGCGCTTAGAACAGTGCTCTGCACATAGTGAGCGCTTAGCAAATGCCATCATTACTATTATTATTATTATTAGGAAGCGCTCAAATACCATTGATGGATTCAGAGACTTTTGGCATGTACAATTGAATTTAGTCGGAAAGAAAGGTTTTTCTTTCTCTCAATTCAAACTACATAAAGCTAACATAGGGAATAAACTTTTTTTAGTTAGTAGAAATACTTTTAATAGTTATGCAAATTTAATTTTTTACCCATGCTCCCTCTGGTGGCTCATTGCTGCTGAACAGTTAATTTTGACCATTTTTTGACGTGAGCGGACAAGTATACGGTCTCTGAGGACAAGATTCCCAAAGAGGTCCCACTTTAATCAAGGTGCTTGCCCCCTCACATCGTACCCTTTGCCCCCAGCATATCCATGCTTCCTCTACAAGATAAGATAATTTGGTTAAAATGATTGTATGATTGTGATAATAGTAATAATAGTGGCATTTGTTAAGTGCTTACTATGTGCAGAGCACTGTTCTAAGCGCTGGGGGGATACAAGGTGATCAAGTTGCCCCACGTGGGGCTCACAATCTTTTAATACCCATTTTACAGATGAGGTAACTGAGGCTCAGAGAAGTTAACTGACTTGCCCAAGGTCACACAGCAGACGTAATAATAATAATAATGATGATGATGGCATTTGTTAAGCGCTTACTATGTGCAAAGCACTGTTCTAAGCGCTGGGGGGGGATACAATGTGATCAAGTTGTCCCACGTGGGGCTCACAGTCTTAATCCCCATTTTTACAGATGAGGTAACTGAGGCTCAGAGAAGTTAAGTGACTTGCCCAAGGTCACCCAGCAGACTTGTGGTGGAGCTGGGATTCAAACCCATGACCTCTGACACCAAAGCCCGTGCTCTTTCCACTGAGCCACGGTGGCGAAGTGGGGATTTGAACCCATGACCTCTGACTCCAAAGCCCGTGCTCTTTCCACTAAGCGCTTCCTATGTGCCATGCACTGTACTAAGCGCTGGGGTAGATACAAGCTGATCGGGTTGGAAACAGTCCCTGCCATTCACTCTCTGGACTAATACAGATTGTTAGGGTGCTAAATTTCTAAATTGTTTTTTCCTTCTGCATGTAAATTTTTTGTTCTTATGGTGATGTAATTTGAAATTATCTTTGCTTGTTAAATAAGCTGTGTATTCCAAACAATATGTTGTTTGCGTATACCATGGGCGTGTTTCATTTTGTGCCCTGATATAAGGGCTCAGTTTAATAAGAACATATAAGAGCCTGTTTGTTTTAAAAATCATTATTAAGGTATTATTATTATGGTATTAAGCGCTGACTATGTGCCAACCACTGTTCTAAGTGCTTTGGTAGATACAAGGTAATAAGGTTGTTCCACATTGGGCTCACACTTTTAATTCATAGTAGAGTTAACTAATAAAACATTTTGTTTTCAGACTGGGCATTTAGCAATGGAAACGTTACTGTCCCTTACTTCAAAACGAGCAGGAGACTGGTTTAAAGAAGAGCTGCGTCTTTTGGGTGGCCTTGATCATATTGTAGATAAAGGTACGATGAATAAATTCATTTTCCAAAATGTTGCATCACCAGATTGAGCTGAGGCCACTCAAGTTTTTCACCAACTGGCTTAACATTTGACTATGAACACTTTCAATGAAAGCCACTTACTGTGTATGTAATAGTTCTGTCTACCATGAGTTCTTATTCCTTTTAGGAATTTGCTGCTTTTTATAATCACAGCTGTATAGTGGAGGAGATTTAAGGGAAAATCAGCCGGAAGGAAGCGTTATTTTCAGTTGCCCTTAAATATATATTTGTTTAGCTTAAAAATTGATTTTTTTGCATCATGCTTCAATTAACCACACAGTTGGGCAGGTATAATTATACAATCCTTCACCTTTTCATAGCTTTTTTTGATTATTAACCAGTTAAAATTTTATATGTGGATTTTTGGAGACTTATTTGAGGCATCATCAGTGTCTCAACTCTCTACATGTGTTTAAACGTAAATAATATAAATGACAAAAATGTTTTATTCCTTAGTAAAAGAATGTGTGGATCATTTAAGTAGTGATGAAGATGAAGAGAAACTTGTTGCTTCATTGTGGGGAGCAGAGAGATGTTTACGGGTTTTAGAAAGTGTAAGTATGAATAAGCACTGTTTTGGAATATTAAACATGCTGCCGATCCAACTTTCCTATGTGAAGATGTAAAAATGATTTGTCATTGTTAAGCTGTTTGTTTTTTTTGAGAAATTGCTGTTTGTTTTTATAAACTGTAGTTCAACATAAAAAATGGGCAAAATGCTGGAAATCCCCTGTCTATTACAAATTAACTTTAAGTCCTTTTAAAAACAAAACAAAAAACCTTGATGAAATCTTTCTTGAATCTGTTTTGGCAATGAAGTGATAACTTTGTTCATCAATCAAACATAATTATGACCTTTACTAAGCCAATATAGTGTATTTGAATGATGAATTGTTAATGTCGCCACTGTGATCAGTAGGATTGACATGTTTAATGAAATGTGATATCTGGAAGGTTTGGTTATTTGGGTTTTTGGGGTTTTTTTGCTAGTTGTCCAAGGTTCTATAGGTAGCTGGCCCTCATGTTCAGTTCTGGCTTACCTCTTGTGAGTTGTCATTCTTTTTGTTCCACCTCACACCCTACATTTAAGCACCGTTTATTTTAAGGTCAATTCTGGAGTCCAATGCCTGAGATTAAATCAGATTGCCTTAAGAAGCAGGTGTTTCTGTAGCCCCTTGTCCTACTTGCAAATGCTATAAAAGGTTAATAGATGGTGGAAATTACAGGCTGGAATTTGTTACTGGGTGAGCCAGATATCAACCAAATAGTTACTGGGTGAAAATGATTGACACGAACATGTAGAGAAAATAAAGGATTTATTTCTTGTAGGTTACCAAAATTACCCATTTCTGAAGGTTTTTTTTAACCCTGTCGATATTTTTCTTTAGGTAACAGTGCATAATCCAGAGAATCAAAGCTACTTGATAGCCTACAAAGATTCACAACTTATAGTTTCATCAGCTAAGTAAGTCCCACTGGAACAATTTCATGGATTATATAATGTGATTTGATTCTATAAGCAAATAAGTGGAATATTATTGAGTTCACTCATTTGAAAAAGAAGCTATTCTAGTGTATAAGCAGCTATGTTTCATTTTTCAGAGCATATTTTTCAAAACCTGGTGAATTCCAAGTTTTGATTCCATGAGCGGTTATAGGCCAGACTTCAGTTTAATATATTACTTAATGGTCATAACTTACTAGCAGGAGCAAGCCAAGTTGGGTATGCTTTCACAGTGCTCAGCCTCAGTTTGCTCTTCCGCAAATTTCCGTAAAACACTTCAATTCACCTTTTCTATTATAAAACAGACTGGCATGCTACCGGGGAAGTGGGAGAAGCAGCAACCAGGATTGAATGTGGCTAATAGAGTTCCATGATGCTTAGATATTGTGGTCATTCAAATGTTAATTCAGAGTGCACATTTGAGAGAGATAATGCCAGTCATTATGCCCTCAAAAAATTCCAGTCCTTTGTGACAGAATGTAATAACCAAACTTCTAAACATGGTGGAAGGTATCAATGACTGAAAAATAATATTTCATAGAGGTGGATGAGACATTGTACTTGGACTTCCATGATGTTAGGAAAGGATTCAAGGAGGAGATTGGAAAGGCCTTCCTGTCTGTGGATTTAGAGCTGTCAAAGCATGCTCGCAAAGGAAGTTGTAGGATTTGCTGAGGAGAAATAAGGTAGACATACACTCACCTGTCTGGGACCATTCTGGGTAGGTGTTGTCTGAGTGGTCTTTTAGTCTGTACCAAATCAGAAGTTTTGACTTTTTATATACCGAGTTTGGAAATAAATTTGGGGATTACCTTTCTTTTTCAGCGTCTTAGAGCTAGGATTTGAGAAAGGTAGCATAGATGATCAAGTTTACATTTCATTTTAGCAGTCTCGTAGGATATTGTATGTTTTTCTGGATCAGATTCTACTTCAGATTTATTTATGAAGTGGCAGATTTTGTGAGTCACTAAGTCCATTTGAAACCCTACAGCTGATGTGCCAGTGTACATTCTTGCCCAGGACTTGCCAAATTCAAGGGGAAAAACACACTCCCAGCCATTTTAAGAAGTTCAGAACTGAGAAAACAAGTTGCTCATCTTCATCAAATCATTCTGATACACATTTATGAATAACGTTGTGTTCCTGCAATTTATAAGAGTAAATCTGAGAAACAGTGACCCTTTTGTATTGGGGGCATAGGTTAATATTTAGCCCATTTTTCTCATTATGGGTAGCAAGCATGTGGGATTAATAGTTGTGTAGGCTGGTGATATCTTTAATTTCAAAAGAGGTTTGAATAAATTAAAATACAGTAGGCCTATAATGAGCTATTGGGGTCAGGAAGTAGGAGTTAATGAATGTCATTACATCCGTAACCATGAGGAATAATGTCAAGGATAGCGACTGTCATCCTGTTGCTCCAAGATTCCTTTAATGTTGCAGTCATGAACAGAATAGCCTTCTTAAAATCACATTTCCTCAAAGAGGCATTCCCCAGTTAAGTCCTCGTTACCCCACTCCTTCTCCCTTTATGCTTTATTCCCTTTATTCCCCCTACCCTCAGCTCCACAGCTCTTTTTTACATGTATCTATTTATTTTAATGTCTGTCTCCCCCCATCTAGACTGTAAACTCCTTGTTGGCAGGGAAAGTGTCTACCAGCTCCTGATACATTGCTCTCTCCCAAGTGCTTAGTACAGTGTTCTGCACAAAGAAAGTGTTCAATAAATATTGTAGTTTGAATATTAGACTGGATGGACCATTGAAAATTACGTTTTTTTTTTTTTTTAGTCCCGTTCTCTCCCCCCATCCCCCAATATGGTATTTAAGTGCTTATTTTGTGCCAGGAACAATATTATACTGTACAGGAACTATACTAAGCACTGGGATAAAATATAAGCTAATCAGGTTGGACACAGTCCATGTCCCATGTGGGCTCACAGTCTTAATCCCTGCTTTACAAATGAGGTAACAGGCACAGACAAGTTAAGTGACTGGCCCATGGTCACACAGCAGACCAGTGGCGGAGCTGGGATTAGATCATTCATTCATTCAATTGTATTTGAGCGCTTACTGTGTGCAGAGCACTGTGCTTGGAAAGTACAATTCAGCAATAGACAATCTCTGCCTCCACTGGATTTACAATCTAGAAGGGGGCGAGACAGATATCCAAACAAGTAAACAGGCATTAATGTAAATAGAATTATAGGTACGTACGTATATACACAAGTGCTGTGGGGTGGGTAGAGCAAAGGGAATGAGTCAGGGTGACGGGAAGGTGGAGCTGAGGAAAAGGGGGGCTTAGTCTGGGAAGGCCTCTTGGAGGAGGTGAGCCTTCCGTAGGGCTTTGAAAGGGGGAAGTGTGGTTTTTAGGAGGATTTGAGGAGGGAGAGCATTACAGGGCCAGAGGTAGGAAATGGGCCAGGGCCGACGGCAAGACAGGCGAGAACGAGGCACAGTAAGAAGGTTAGCACCAGAGGAGCAGAGTGTGCGGGCTGGGATGTAGAAGGAGAAAAGGGCGTGAGGTAGGAGGGGAGGGGAGCTTTGAAGCCAATAGTGAGGAGTTTATGCTTGATATGGATGTTGATAGGCAACCACTGGAGATTTTTGAGAAGGTGGGGTGACATGCCCAGAGCGTTTCTCTAGAAAGATAATCCGGGCAACAGAGTGAAGTATGGACTGAAGTGGGGAGGTCAGGAGGAGGCTGATGTAGTAATCGAGTGGGGATAGGATGAGTGATTGTACTAATGTGGTAGCGGTTTGGATGGAGAGGAAATGGCGGATCTTGGTGATGTTGTGAAGGTGAGACTAGCAGGCACTGGTGATGGATTGGATGGGTGGGGTGAATGAGAGAGCTGAGTCAAAGATGACACCAAGATTGTGGACTTAGGAGACGGGAGGGATGGTAATGCCATCCACAGTGATGGGAAAATCAGGGAGAGGACAGGGTTTGGAAGGGAAGATAAGGAGCTCTGTCTTGGACATGTTGAGTTGTAGGTGGCGAGTAGACATCCAAGTAGAGAGATCCTGAAGACAGGAGGAGATGCGAGCCTGGAGGGAGGAAGAGAGAACAGGTCCTTCTGACTCCCAAGTCCTTGTTTTATCCAGCAGGCCATGCTGCTTCTTTGTTTTGTAACTGTTTTAAATGAAAACAATAACAATTCCAATAAATTTTTGCAAAGAAGACCTTTGATCAAAACTCAGAAGGGCGTGGCATTTTATTACTTTTGGCTTTTATTACATTTAGTATGGAATCTTCATGGGAGGGAGATTGTTAGATTGAATAATTGTTGGGGAGACAGGTAGGAGATTTGCAAGAAAGTAAGGCGATATGAGACAGTAAACCACGAGAGAGAACTAGTCATGGAAGACTGGAGCTTGAGAAGATAAGAGGGATGGAGGCAGGGCAGTTTAACCAGCACATTTCCTAGGTGTCCGTCACTCTTGACTCTCCCACCTCCAACCCAATATTTTTGCCTTTCCCCTTGCTTGGAATCACCTCCTCCATGATTCATTCCCTAATGAATCCCCTTCACCATCCCGGCCACGTTTTTCCCCCCAAGCCGACTTAGAACTCCTATGCACGTATCTAGTAGTGATTTGTTTATGCATTTGGATTATCAGATATCCCTAATCACGTTTTCAACTGTAGTTCATTGATCATTTTGCTTATTCATTAGATGTTTGTCATCCTGGACAGGGAGCACATTTATCCATCCGCCAATTGTGTAGCCCAGTGCTCCGCATAAAAGTACCCAAGTATAACCCTGGTTTCAGGTGACCTTAAAATGTAGAACATTGATATGTCATGCACTAGTCGTTTATATAGCCCAAGATCTGTAAGTGCCACCTAACGTGTCCAGTCACTGCAGAGAAGTGAGTCGCTCTCTCATCACTTTATCCTCTCGCTGTCCCTCCTCCTCACCACTTCAAAATCAGTAGCTTGGAGCTGTGACCTTCTATGCCGACCAGAGACGCCAGAAACAGCTGGTTTATTTTTGCCAGGAAACGAGAGGGGGGTGGCAAAAAGAGAGAGGAGAAAGTGGAAGCTGGGTCGGACGGAGTTAGCCCTGTCTCCTGTCCTGAAACCACTCCCCTGTCCCCTCCGCCACCTCCACCTTCCTGACCTTCCCTGCTAGCTATACCAGCCCCGGCCCTCAGCGACTCCACTTATGACAGCAGTAGCCCCTTGCCACTCTGTCCCCATCCCCATCCAGAATCACCCAGGAGCCCAGCTGGATCGAACACACTTTCCCAGAGCCGTGTGCCAGCAGGTGGAACACAGGTCCCCTCTCACCACGATGGTGTCCACCGTGGCACTTGCACCCTCATCCCAATTCCGACTTGTAGCCCCACCTCTCCTACCCAGCCCTAGCCGTGGGAATGGAGGTAGGGACTGGACGGATCAGGATGGGGGGCCACAGCTGTTGCTGAGCCCGTGGCTGCCGTCGTTGTCACACTGTCCCTCTTGTCCCCCTTTTCCTTCTCCTGGCTGTCTGGGGAAGGGGCTGGAGGTGAAGGAGGGACAGAGCTGCAGTTAAGTACTGGAACATGGGTGTGAAGGAGACAGGATGGAGGGGGGACAGTGGTTCAGGTTCAAAGAATAGGGGCCAGGGACGGAGGAAGAGAAAAATAAGGAGAGTGGTGGGGAGGGATTTGCAGTATAATATACTTCCCTTCAGAGCCCAATTTTCATCATCTCACTGCCTCATTAGTTTATCTGATTTTGGTTTTGCCCCAAATATGCCTCCCCACCATTCTCCTTATTTTAAAGGGCTGCCTGGCGCATCTTTCAGTGTGCTGTCCTTTTCCCCTTAGAGTGCCGTCTTGAAGATGAAAATGGAACCTGAAACTTTTCATTAGAGAGTCTGAAATGTGATCTAATCTCATGACACCATTTCAGTTTTTTTGATTAGAATGAATAGGTTAAATTGTCACCAAGTGGAAAGTTTGGAAAGAACCCCCATTGGGTGATTAATTGGAGGGTGGGGGGGGGGGGGGGGGGTGTTTAAAGCAATTGGAGGGGTGTGTGTGTGGTGTGTTTGTGTGTAAAGCACAACTAAAGACCTAGCACCTTACATACCTGGCAATCATTAAATATTACGACACTGTTTATTGTGTGATGCTTTACTTTTTTTTCACTCAGAGCATTGCAGCATTGTGAAGAACTGATCCAACGCTATAACCGTGCCGAGGATAGCATATGTTTACCTGACAGTAGGCCTCTGCCTCACCAGAATGTAACGAACCATGTCGGTAAAGCAGTGGAAGACTGCATGAGGGCCATCATTGGCGTGCTGCTCAACTTAACTAATGATAATGGTAAGTTATTTTAGCCATTTCATTATGTTCAATGTGGTTTGAAAAAGCTAATGATTTCTTCAGTCAGTAATATTGTACATTATCTAAAATTATTGCGTAAATAGCGAATGCTATTTTGGTAAGTGATGTAGAAACTCACCCATTTCGGAAAGCTCAGTTGTCTGGACATAGGGCCTTCTGTCTGGACTGGAGGGACCCCAAAAGGGCTCTCATTGAATCCCAAATGGCTCTGAGGTCCAAGCTGAGAAATAGTTGGACTGTATTTAATCTGTCTGCTTAAACTACGTTGTCTAGCTATCCTATTGCCTTCTATCCTGTGCTTTCCAGATGACTGACTTTTTATTTTAAATGTTTTATGGATAAGCAGTAGGTTTTCCTCAGAATTGAGCCATTTCCTAATTCAAGAGCTGACACGGCAAGCATCATAGCTGAGGCCCACTAAATGAATCATTGTTTTAGTATTTGCATAAAAGCAAAAGGAAGTAGCGTTACTTTTCAAGTGTATTAGTAGTTTCTGCACTCTGGTTTTGAACGTCCTTAAGGTTTGAGAATTTAGCTGTGTTTATGAAAACGAGCCAGTCTAAATAAAGCTCTTCACAATTTCCTTTCAGAGTGGGGCAGTACAAAAACAGGTGAACAGGATGGTCTGATAGGCACAGCAATGAACTGCGTGCTTCAGGTTCCAAAGTTCCTACCTCAAGAACAAAGATTTGACATTCGAGTGCTGGTAAGATAATACCCACATTAGTGGGAACCAGTAAATTAGCCTTTGCTGAATCAGGGCAGTAAGTATTACCTAGGCCCCTTTTCATCAAGTAAAACCCTGCTTGAACTGCATCCTAGGGTCCTGACTTTCTGGTGAGGTCATGGACCTACATTTGGACCCCTTAAGCACTTGATAGTCACCCCACCCTCAGCTCCCCAACACTTTTGTACGTACCCACAATTTGTTTATATTAATGCCTGACTTGCTTTCTATACCGTAAGCTACTTGTGGGCAAGGGATCATGCCTGGGAAAGGGATCATGCCGAACAACTCTTTTTGTATTATAATTTCCCAAGCATTTGCAATAGTGCTCTGCATCCAGTGAGCACTCACTAAATACCATTGTTTTTTTTTTAATTGGTATTTTTGATGGTATTACTTACATTCCAGGCACTATACTAAGCACTGGGTTAGTATACTATACTCTCTTCCTCCCTTCAAGGCCCTACTGAGAGCTCACCTCCTCCAGGAGGCCTTCCCAGACTGAGCCCCTTCCTTCCTCTCCCCCTCGTCCCCCTCTCCATCCCCCACAATTTACCTCCTTCCCTTCCGCACAGCACCTGTATATATGTATATATGTTTGTACATATTTATCACTCTATTTATTTTACTTGTACATATGTATTCTATTTATTTTATTTTGTTAGTATGTTTGTTTTTGTTCTCTGTCTCCCCCTTTTAGACTGTGAGCCCACTGTTGGGTAGGGACTGTCTCTATATGTTGCCAATTTGTACTTCCCAAGCGCTTAGTACAGTGCTCTGCACATAGTAAATGCTCAATAAATACGATTGATGATGATGATGATACAAGCTAATTAGGTTGGACACGGTCGATGTCCCACATGGGGCTCACAGTCTTAATCCCCATTTTACAGATGAGGTAACAAACAGGCCCAGAGAAGTTAAGTGACTTGCTCAAGGTCACACAGCAGATAAATTGCAGAGCCAGGATTAGAACTCAGGTCCTTCTGAATCCCAGACTCATGCTCTCCACTAAGCCATGCTGCTTCTCATTGATTGATCGGTGGGGTGAGCAAAATGCTGCACACACAAGCTACTTTCGGGATTTATAATCTCAGTGGAAACACATAGACTTCTATAATGTGAATTATGGTGGTGTTTGTTAGGCACTTACTATGTGAAGCAGTGTGGCCTAGTGCTTGGGTCTGGAAGCCCGGGGACCTGGTTTCTAATCCTGACTCCACCAGTTGTTTGCTGAGTGACCTTGGACAAGTCACGTAACTTCTCTCTGCCTCAGTTTATTCAACTGTAAAATGGAGTTCAAATACTTGTTTTCCCTCCTGCTTAGACTGTGAGCTCCATGAGAGGCAGGGATTGTGTCCAACCTGCTTAATGTGTATCTACCCCAGCACTCTGAACAGTGCTTGACAAAAAGTGTTTAATAATACTCTGTGCTAAGCACTGGGGTAGCTACAAGGAATCAGGTCGAACAAAGTCCCTATCCCACACGGGCTTCAGAGTCTAAGTAGGATGGAGAACAGGTATTGAATTCCGGTTTTACAAATAAAGAAACTGAGGCACGGGGATTTTAAGTCACAGGAAGTTGTCACCCAACAGGTCAGTGGCAGAGCCATCTTCTAGACTGTGAGCCCACTGTCGGGTAGGGACTGTCTCTATATGTTGCCAACTTGTACTTCCCAAGCGCTTAGTACCATGCTCTGCACACAGTAAGCGCTCAATAAATACGATTGATTGATTGATTGATTAGAATCCTGGTCCTCTGACTCCCTGGGCCTGCTCTTTCCACGTGGCCAGTGCTGCTCCCAATCTCTAGCCTGGGTCTGGCCCGTGTTTGTGTGTGGCAAGCCCAGAAGAACCATGTCCCAGTTAGCTTAATGCATTGGAGCCCACCTGGCCCAGTCTTTGGGCCCTTGAAAGTCCAATTTCCCAGTAGCTCCTGCAAGGTGTAAGTGAGAACTAACAGTGGTGGCTATGCTTATTCAGAGTGTAGATTTTGAGTGTGCAGTGAAAAAGGACTCAGGGTAAAGTGAACTCTGTGAAAGAGGGAAAGAAGTGGTGTATTTTGAATGAAAAAGCACTCAACTCCAAAGCCAAGTCAGTCCTAAATATTTGAGGATAATATATACTGTACACTGAATTTCTAGTTTTGAAAATGCCTGAGGGAGTCTCTGGTATATTTTGCCATCTGCCCACGTTCCCTTCCCCAAAGCCATTTCTGGCTTAACTGATTCTGATTGTTGTACATTCATCCTCTCTGTTCCTTGTTTTCTAGGGCTTGGGCCTGCTGATCAATCTCGTAGAATACAGTGCTCGGAATCGGCATTGTCTAGTCAATATGGAAACATCGTGTTCTTTTGACTCCTTCTGTACTGGAGAAGGCGATGATAGTCTAAGGATAGTTGGACAGATAGACGCTGTTCAGGCTTTAGTGCAGGTGAGTAACATCTTTTGCCTCTGATTACCTCAACGGTGAGTGCTTTCAGGCTGTCTACACATACAAAAATGAGTTATTTTCATGTGGCACATTCTGTTGATTCAGTTGATCTGCTCTGACTCTAAACAGATAGGCGTTAAAAATATAGCTTTGGCAATCTCAGAATTTTTCCACTGCCCCAAAATATTTAGTCTGATATGTTCAGTAATGCAGTACATTGAGATTTTAGCCCCACCATAATTTGCATTACAAATGCAAAAGAAAATTCAGAGCCCATGAATAAAGGGTACAAAGGTTAGGCTCAACGTGTTTCCGTTTGATGTAAAAAGCTTTTTTCCCTGAGGGTTGTCCACCAGGGAAGAGCTGGTGGAGATACCATTTCTCTGTCTCTCCCCACCACCCCCACAAGCCCCAGTTTAGCAAACTGCATTGTGGAGAGCACCTGATCTCTAAGGTTGCTGTGGGCTCCCTCTTTGGAACTTTTCAGAGCCCACGAAGGCCCAGTGTAAGGGATGGAGGGAGATGGTAAATTGTATTTGTCAGAGACTTTGGGAACAAGTGCTACTGAATGGGATCTATCAAACCGTTACAGGACCTGCATCGTCAGTAAATGAACAAAGTTGCTATTGACCTGTGCCATAATTTCCCTAATGGAAACACTGTCAAGATATCTCGGTATAGGATTTGCCATCCTTGGTTGGATATCATTTTTACCTGGTCCCTGATTTTCACGGGGTAATTAATCTAAACGTGATCCCTCCCCAAAAGTAGAGGTTTGTATGCATTTCAGTGTCTTACGTATTATTTTTGACTACCCCCCCCCCCCCAAATTTTTTTTCAGCTGTTCCTTGAACGGGAGCGAGCTGCCCAACTGGCTGAAAGCCAGACGGATGAGCTGATCAAAGAAGCTCCTACTGCTCAGCATGATAAGAGTGGGGAATGGCAGGAGACCAGTGGGGAGATCCAGTGGGTTTCCACGGAAAAGACTGACAGTACAGAAGAGAAAGATAAGAAGGAAGATGATGATGAAGAACTTGACCTTAATAAAGGTATCTTAAGCTTGATGTGACTCTAAGCTCCTTGGGAGCAGGGAACATGTCTGCCAGATCTGTTATATCATACTCGCCCAGCTTAATACAGTGCTCTGCCCTCAGCGAGCGCTCAGTAGATACCATTGATTGACTGTATATATGTTTGTACAGATTTATTACTCTATTTTATTTGTACATATTTATTCTATTTTATTTTGTTAATATGTTTTGTTGTCTGTCTCCCCCTTCTAGACTGTGAGCCCGCTGTTGGGTAGGGACCGTCTCTAGATGTTGCCAACTTGTGCTTCCCAAGTGCTTAATACAGTGCTCTGCACACAGTAAGCGCTCAATAAATACGATTGAATGAATGAATGAATCAATCGAGGTAGATGAATGAAAAATCGAAGGCATATTTTTTCCCAATTTTTCTCCCCCCAAATCTTTCTGATCATTACACATTAGTATTTTCTGAGCTTATGCTATTCAGTTATTCATGCTGGTGGTTGAAAACATCACATTCAAGCTCAACTCTCGCAACTGGGGAGCCTTCCTTTCTAATAGCCTAGTGAAAAGAGCCCAGGCCTGGGTGTCAGAGGACCCGGGTTTTAATCCCGGCTCTGTCACAGCCTGCTGTGTGACCTTGGTCAAGTCTCTGTGCCTCAAGTTTCCTGATCTGTGAAGTGGGGATTAAGACTGTGAGCCCCACATGGGACATGGACTGTTTCCAACCTGATTAGCATGTGTCTATTCCAGCACTTAGTATAGTGATTGTATCATTAATGCTATTAAAAAAACAATTATTCCCTTGCGGAATTCTTGTTTTTTGGGAGGTTTTTGCCCCCAACCACCCTTTCAGACAGAATGCTAACCAGGATCACTCTTTAGGTCCTTTCGGAATGGAAATTATTTAACAATTTTAAAGACTAATCAATTAACAGAGTTAAAGAAAATCAGTGTCCTGATCTAATTCAACCCATCAGACTCTAATATAGAGGACCACATTTTGAGCTGTGTATTTGCTGTACAAAATTCAGCTCATTCACTTGAAATTGGATGCGAGGCAGCTGTGGGCTCTGCAGTCCTGAAGGAAAAAGTTAAAAGATCACTAGTTATTGATTTTCAGATATTTTGATGGGAAAGGAAGCGAATATTTTTTATAAAACAACATTTAAATCATAATTCACAGCCCTTCAACATGCTGGAAAGCACATGGAAGATTGCATCGTGGCCTCATATACAGCACTGCTTCTCGGCTGCCTCTGCCAAGAGAGTCCAGTAAGTAAATAGTTCACTGACTAATTTTTAAACAGTTTTAAAGTTGTTGTGGAACTCACTGCCTGAAACCGCAGCCCAGTTTATTTGGGCAGCAAACATGTTTTTTCACCCTTAGATACTGGAATATAGAATGTTTCCATTTGTGGAACAGAGTAGTTCGCCTTACAGAGCTTTCTCAAAACTTCAAGAAAGATTCTTCTCTTTATTCACTTTTTCTATTCTAAGCACAAATTTTTTTCCATGTAACTTTGTGGGGGAAAAGAAACCATTTAAAGATGAAATGTCTCATTTACATGAGGTTTTACATAACTGAAGGAGAGTGCTGTGAAACTCTTCACTGCCTTGGAGGAGAGCCTGACTTAGTGACCCTGCCCTCTACAAGTAAAGTAATTGCCATTTCACTGTGTTTCCTCAGATCAATGTGACCACTGTGAGAGAGTACTTACCTGAAGGGGACTTTTCAATAATGACAGAAATGCTCAAAAAATTTCTCAGTTTCATGAATCTTACCGTAAGTGCCGTGTATTTAAAGAGCTGGTGGGGTTGGGAGGGGCGGGGGTGGTGGTGAGTATCATATGGGATTTTTATTTATATTTCTGTGATCGAGTTTTGTGGGATACCTGCAGTATGGCCTCCTGATCATGGGGAGTTCACGAGGAAGCAAAGAACAGTAGCTGTTAGTCGTCTTTTAATTTTAAGCAGGCATTTGCTAATAATTTTCCTAGGGGAATAATTCTTTGTCATCGACTGAAATCATCTCACTGTGGGGTCTGCTTTGAAATGAGCTTACATTCTTTTTTATTCGTAATGATGCTTAGAAAGTCATGATTGATTTCCGTTGACTTCTTTCTTTCCAGTGTGCTGTTGGAACCACAGGACAGAAATCTATCTCTCGGGTGATTGAATACTTGGAACACTGCTAAATACTTAACTTGCGCTGCAGTTACTCACTAATGCTGGAGCTACCCTTAGACAAAGGAAGAAGTCATGAATGAAGTCCTTGCAGATACACCAAGAGCATTCATCTGTGTCATTCGTGTTTGGATTTTTAAGGCTACCTGGTCTCTTGATTATGCATTCTGCGTTTGCTAAATGACAGTTACTACATCAATCTGCAGCTATCAAAAATGAGAGATGAAGGTTCTGGGGAAACTATAGGACTCAGGCTGTTAATGATGCAGTGAGGTATTTAAACGTTCGACTACGGCAGGGTTTACCCTCCCCTACTTGTCTTGCTTTGTCCCTGGCAAGTTAGAAGGGGTGGGGGGGAAAAACTTTTGCTGCTGATAGTGCAACTGCTGTTTATGTTGAGCCACTGTTTCATGCCAGCCAGGTGCAAAGGCAGCTTAGCTACTGAGGTATCAGAAAAATGTTCTAAGTCACGTTCTGGGCAGCAGCAGGACGCTTTTCAGTCTCATTTGCTCTTGCTTTTTTTTGTCAGACGATTCCAAAATTATAAAAATAAAAGTTTTTAAATACTTTTTTGTGATTTTAACTACTGTCTATATTTAAAATATGTTGGAATCCAAAGAAGCGAGGATTGGATAGTTTATTTTTTTACTCTTGATTCAGTTCAGGTTGTTGTTCACTTCTACGACCGCTATGACCCATAGAAAATTGTATACTACCATAACACATATTAGTGCTAAAAAGGCATACAAGAAAACGAGCCCTTCAAAGCCGTTTGAGGGTATAATGTCCCAAATGCAGTAATTGTACACGTTGTCTCCTGTTAAGGGAAAAGTGAAATGTTAATCCCAGGGTAGTTTACACTTCATGTTGAGAAAAATCTTTGAAACGTGTTGTTTCAAAGAAAAAACTCTAGGTATATTTTATAATGTTCAATACAATAAATGTATAAGAAGCTATAACACCAAGGGGGATTCATGCTTCCAAATGGCATAACCTTTCTATGAATATATTCTTCTATAGAATGGCAAACTCAAATGCATACAACATAAAGCCTTAAATCGCTGATTTAGCCAAGATTTTATTTGGTCCAAAGTCTGATTCACAGCAAAGCATGGTGTTTAGAGACTTTAGTGCAGCAGAAAAAAAAAAAAAATCTCAGAAAATGCATTTTCCACAGTTTGGGTTGTGGACATCACCCTGATTTCTTGCACTCATTATTCAGACCAAACTGATAACTTTTTTTTATTAAACTGGTCTTGAATATTTGCAGGCTTTCCAGAGGTCTATTTCCTCAGCATTTTAAAAATACCTGTATCGGTAGTTATATCATGTTTCTTCATTGGATTTGTAAAACTTGAAGCCATAAAAATATCAGTTCTATGTGTAATAGGGGAAATAACTAAAACGTCTTAACTTGTTATCAAGATCTGATGTTATTTCCTTGTATAAAGTTACAAATCTGTGCTTTTGTATCCAGGCCAGCTGTAATTTTATTCTTTTAAATACAGTGGCTGCCTTTTATGTCTTCCTATTTTTGATAATGCAGATTGTTGGGAATTCTGTAAGGAAGTAACTGATTAGAGGCAAATCCTGTGTTGCTTGTTTCCTTTTTTTCCCCCCTTTTTTCTCATCACCTTTTAAAACATAGTGTACCAGTGTAACTTTGAAAAGATTCTGAAGTTGTGTTTGCCCTGGGTTTAAAAAGAGAGCAAGTGAGTTTAAAAACAAAAACAAAAAACAAAGATGTACATGGTGTGGGAAAGCTGAATTAACTAGGTATATTTTGTCCGTTTTGTTTTTAACAATTTTTAGAGTAATGGTTTTTCACTTACTGTTGGATTTCAGAAAGCTTAAGCAGTTAGGTATTGATTGAACTGACTTGTGACAGATGGTAAGGAACAATGAAAAAAGTGATTTAGTTGTAACGAAAGGAAAATCAGGGCCAACTACATTTCTCTGTTACACTGGTAATCATTTGAATGGGAATTGATTTACCTCAGTGTTTAACAGTTTTGTTCTTTAAAATAATTGTCAAGCACTGATTGAGATGCAGAATATTGGGGAGGTTGGGGTGGGGAGGGGAGAAATCACCTTGTGAACTGCAGTGCATTTGTGTGTGTGAAACCCTCGAGTACTCTGCATTGAAGGGTACGGGAGGCTGACTTGCAAATTTAACTAAGGTTTTAAAGTAACTTTTTTTCCATTGTAAATATTTCTGTAAATATTCTCAATTGGAAATTAGAACGGTAGAGTACTTTTCTGAATCCAATCCTATTTTTATTTTATACAGTATTTCTCAGCTGTGATCTTTGGAGCAAAAGCCAACGGCAGGAAAAAAAAATAGTTTGTACCAGTTTCATGAAGTATGTCTTTGGGTTTTTGTAAATAATTTTAACTCAAATAAAATTGCTACTTTCAATACATATGCCGTCTTTAACATATAATAATATAATAGAGTGTATTTCATTCCATAGAGGGTTAGAAAACATAAGGGAGTGTGTAGTGCAGGGGAAAGGACGGTTAGACGGACATATCAATCAATTGTATTGAGCGCTTACTGCGTGCAGAGTACTGTACCAATTGCTTGGGAGAGTGCATTATAACAATATAACACACATTTCCTGCCCACGGTGAGCTTACAGTCTAGAGGGGGAGAAATAATTTTCTGCTTGGTAATGTAGGAAGTTTGTTTTCAGTTTCATTCAGTTCCTCTTTCCCTTATCGCCCAAGTTAAAGTAGGCATAAAATCACTTTGGAGGTAACCCGGTGATACAAAAGTGCGAATATTACTCCCTCCAAATGCAGCAAAGTGTTGCTCATTTTTTCCAAGTCAGTACTGCCTGTTGGTGGCCAAAAAGAAAAGTAGCTGGTAGAAACAAACAAGTGAAGAGCAGTCATCAGTATGCCATCAAATTTTGAAAATCAACTCTCTTGTTTGGCGGCTTATAATTACCTATGAAACGTGCATGCTTACCTACTTGGTCATCCCAATCGTTTTGGAAGCACGGTTGACTAGTGTCACTTGTTCATCCAATATAAAACCTTTTATCTGGGGAGTAAATTGTTAGGTTCAAGGGAGATGTGGCTGAAAGTAATGATAATAATGCGGTATTTGTAAAGTGCTTACTATGTGCCAAACACCTTACTAAGCGCTGTAGTAGATACAAGATGATCAGGTCAGATGCAGTCCCACATGGGACTCACCAAGTAGACAGGAGACCAGGAATTTAATCCGTTATTTATAAATGAGGACATTGAGGCACAGAGAAGTTGTGTCCAAGGTTGCACAGCCGGCAAGTGGCGGAGCTGGGATTAGAACCCAGGTCTTCAGACTCCCAGGCTTTTTCCTCTAGGTCATGTTGCTTCTCAAGTTTTCACGTCTGTCCTTCAACATTCCTACCCCCCACCCTCAACCTAGAGGAGTGAATCGAAAGGACAGAGGGTCAGCGTTAGGGTGGGGCTAAATGCAGCCCCGCAGTAATTCAAGTGAAGACTCTTCTTTTACTCAAGCGTGTCCCGCCGAGCTCTGCTACCTGCAGAGCAGTTACCAGCTGCAATGCGCTGCCCCTCATCTATCGTGTATTGTCTTGTTGCTCTTGCTTCCCCAGGGAGAGTGTGGACAGGCTGGGATGAGAGTGCACGAGTCACGCCGTGTTAACCTCTAGCTTTACCAGCAGTTCCTCTGCACGATCTCTCAGTTCCAAAGTCTCCATTACTGGACCAAGATTTGTCCATCCCGTTGGGAGACTCCATCATTAACCGCCTTGAATTTGACCCCTCCGTAGTGAGTGCATCGTAGCAAATGATTAAGGTATTTGTGGTAGTGGCATTTAAGTGCTTACTGGGTGCCAAGCACTGTCATAAACACTGGGCACTGTCACTTGTGGTATTTCACTGACACCGTAGCCAGTTACATAACGTGCAGTCAGTCTTAAGATAACTGCTGTTAGAGAACTGTGCAGCTGTGCGAAGTGCTGATAGCATGTGGGTGGGAACAATGTGACAACATTCACATATGGGATGCTAAAAAGGCACATCCTATTTTTCCGAAAAGGAGTTAGAGTTGGGAATGCTATCATAGAAATGTATACTAGAGTCAATATGAGAGCGTCTGCCACTGAGATTAATTTGAAAATTTCGACAGGAAAATAATTTAAGATGTTAGTCATGGGCAGGGAATGTGTCTACCAACGCTGTTATATTGTACTTTCCCTAGTGCTTAGTACATAAAGCACTCAATAAATACGACTGATGTTTTAGAGCAGTAGTAGCTAGTACCTGACACTGAGGAGAAGCAACCAAACTATGAATTCATTGCAATCATTGAGTCATAATTATTGAACCTGTACTGGGTTAGAGAGGACTGTTCTAATCCCCTGAGAGAGTACTATATAACAGTTGGTAGGCACATTTCCTGCCCACAAGGAGGTAATGAAAATAGTTTTGAAATAGGATTTCCAGCTTGAGAACTGAATTAGAGAAACTGCATGTGCATTACTAACGATCAAAGCTTTTGTCTTAATGCAGGTACGGGAAGTAATGTTTGGAGCAGATGCCCAAACTCAATAAGTTGAGACAGGCCAGCAGCCCAGAGCCACAGCTGGCCCTTGGAGCCAAACGTGGCTCTGAGAAAGGGTCTCTGGCTAAGAGGGACTCGGCCAAACACCCACTGTGAGAAAGGAGTCTGATCGTAAGTACGAGTTTCTGATTGGGACCAAATGCGTGCACCACTGCCCTGCCTACCAAAAAGGTGTGTCAGCTGGGGCAGCACCAACTTGTAGAAGGCCACAGTCTCGTCTCCCAAGTCAGTGGCCACCATTCTGTTCACCCACCCTGCGTCATTTAGAGAGAGGGTAATGCTCACCCCCTTCTAACCCTGCCCCTTCGCTCAGTGGTTTGTAAAAGCCAGGAAGGGAGGAGCAGGATCTCTCTTGCTCTCTTTTCCCCTTCTCTTCCTCTCCTTGCTCCCCCGTGCTGCGCCCAGCACGACATAATGGGGCCATGTGTCAGGGAGGACACTGGTTTTACCCCTGAGCTGCTCAAGGTTTGCCAAACTTTGGGGTAGGGGTCAGCAGGCTCAATTGCTTAGCGAGCAGGAGAATGGCTGTTCTGGACCTTTCAGCCTCCTTTTCACCATCTGTATGGAGAACAGTTTTTTTCCCAGCACTTAGTACAATGCTTTGAACACAGTATGTGCTTAATACAATTACCACATTAGAGCTAAAATACCAGAGTGGAAGAGAAGGAAAATTCCACTCTGCGGCATAAAAATCGTGTGGCAAATGTGGTCTTCTTGCGTGACCTTCGCCGAAATGACTCCTGGGCCACTGGCTTGCTCTTTGGAAGGGAGCTTAGCAAGGCACACAGGCACTGCAGTGGGTAAGCTGCTTTTGCTAGCTGGGATTTGCAAAAAATGACAACTGCCTCAATTCTCAGGAGGAAATGTGAATCCTGCCAGTTAAACTCCCCAAATTGCATTTGCAATAGAACTGATTAGACCAAGTTGTACAGTAGCAAATACTTTAAATGCACCTGAGGTCAATTTCCAGAGTAAGGTACTAGTTGATGAAGCTATTAGAAAATGCATGGGAGAGGCCAGTTTTTGGAAGGGAGTTTAAGAAAGCACAGGAGCATCCTTGCAGGGTGGCATTAGAAGAAGGAAAATAAACAGGGCTAAACTTTTAGCAGGAATTATTAGAAATAAAAGTAAAATACTTTTGTAGGAGGCAGAAATCTAGACACCAGATGACTTCATTCACTGCAACTTCATCTTCATGCTTTAATTCTGTCCTCTTATCTGCATGGCAACATCCTTATTGACCTGCTCCTTGACTCCCATGCTCATTGTTGTAACAGCTGTTTCAGAATTTCAACACTCCTCAAACACCCCTCCCCCAATCTCTTGGCCCTAATTACTTAGCCACATACTTGGTCAAAAATGAAACTATTACCAATGGTCTCCCTGAAGTCCCTGTTCCTTTCCAGGCCCTCCTCCAACCCCATATTTGATTCTTCTCTCCTATCCTTCCTAGTAATATCTCAAGATCTCCCACATCCCCTCAAATTCCCCTCCACCTGGGCTTCTGACCTCTTGCTTCTCACCTTATCAAAGCAATTGCTCCATTCCTCCCTCCGTACTGTTTTCAAGCACGCCCAGGTATCCCCTATCCTTAAAAAAACCAAAAACATATAAAGCTCCCTTGAACCCACAGCTCCTACCATTCCTCTCCAAACTCCCCGAGGAAATTGTTTACCCTTGCTGCCGCTACTTCCACTCCAACTACTCAACACCCTGAAGTCTGGCTTCCTTCTCTTCATTCCTCTGCACAACCGTCTTTTAGGTCACCATTGACCTTGTTAAATCCAGTTGCCTCTAGTCCATCCTAATCCTGCTTGACCTTTCTGCTGCCTTTGACGCTATGGACCACCCCCTTCTCCTGTATTAGCTAACCTTGGCTTCACTGCCACTGTCCTAGTTTTCCTCCTGTCTTTCTGACGGCACTTCAGTCTCTTTTGCAAGGTCCTCATCTGCCTCTCACCTTCTAACTGTGTGATTGCCTCAGGGTTCAGGTCCGATTCCCCTTCTATTCTCCATGTACACCCACTCCCTTGAAGAACTCATTCACTCCCAAAACTTCAACTACCATCTCTACACGATTTATTTCCAAATCTGCCTCTCTCCTCTGCAAGTCTTGCATTTCCTCCTGACTCCAGGACATCACTAATTGGATGTGCTGCTTGGCCCCTCCAATTTAGCATGTCCAAAACAGCACTCATCTTTCCATCTAAACTCGATATCCACCCCTACTCTTCCATAGCTTTAGGCAGCACCACCATCTTTCCCATCTCACGAGCCCACAACCTTGGCATCTTATCCTTGACTCAGCTCATTCAATCCACTCATTCCATCTATCATAAGATTCTGTCAGTTCTATCTTCACAACTCTTGGAATCCACTCTTCTTTTTATGAAAACTTCTAATGTGTTGATCCAAGCACTTATTTCCCACCTTGACAACTGCAACAGCCTCCTCGCTGACCTGCATGCCTCCAGTCTCTCCCCTCTCTAGTCTACATTTCACTCTGCTACCCGGATCATTTTGTTAAAAAAATGTTCAGTTCGTATCTCCCCACTCCTCAAAACCTCCATCTGTTGTCCATTCACTCCTGCATCAAACAGAAACTCCTTACCATCATCTCTTAAGGTACTTAATCAGCGCTCTCCCTACCTAACCATGCCAATCTACTAACCCCTCCACTCTGCTTTTTCAACACCAACCTATTTTCTGTACCTTGGTCTCCTCTATCCTGCTGCCAACACTTTGCCCTCATTCACCCTCGGGCCTAAAACGTCCTCCCCACTTAATATCTGACAATCCACCACTCTCCCTGCCTTCAAAACCCTCCTAAAATCACAGCTTTAAGAGGCCTCTCCAGACTAAACCCTTTATTTCCCCTCTCCATCCTCCCCTCTGCATTGACTGTGCACTTGGCTACATACCATTTAAGCACTTGATAGTCACCCCAGTCCTTCAGTACTTATGTAAAAAATATTCTTATACTCTACTATTTCCGTTATCCGTACTCTATTTTAATGTCTCCCCATGTAGACTGTAAGCTCCTTGTGGATAGGAGTCGTGTCTATCAACTCTATCGAATTGTACTCTACCTAACGCTCAGTTCCGTGCTCTGCACACCATAAACTCTCAGTAAATACCATTGATTGTGGTGAATTTGTACTCTCTGCTCCTCTCAAGGAATAGTTAGGAAGACGAAGACTGGGAGCCACACATTGAACCTTTATGACAATAAATACTTGAAGGATCACTCCCTGCAGCTGGAACAGAGTGTCACTTGCACTCAGCACCAATGGAGACAAGTCACTGAGGTAAGCCTGTGGCTTGAAATTGCCTCAAGTTAATTTGTCCCAAGCATCTATTATAATAAAGGAGAAAAATCTTTCAAGCTCAAGGTAGCTAAGTAGTTTAAGTGAATGCACATAAACCTCATTCCATAGCCAGTGAGAAGAACAGGGCGTGTTCTCAGCGAATGAGATTTTCTCTTGACTGAGTTAAAGCCTTTCTCTAGAATTGTCAGAGAATGTCTGGGGAAGTTAGAGGCTGTGCTTTGATATCTTTCCAATACACCACAAGATGCATTTTCTTAATTTGGATTTTAGTTCTAGGATTATTTTGTTCACTTACAATTGTAATTGAAATTATACTTACAGTTTAACTGCTGTTAAAGGTATCATCCAGGTCTCCATTGTTTATTGCCCCTGTGTGTGTGTGTGTGTGTGTGTGTGTGTGTGTGTGTGTGTGTGTTTCCTCATGGCTGCTTTTAATCTGTGAAAGCAGATAGACCCTACACTTTGCATTTTACAAATCTGTCACTACATCTTGAAAACTAAAGTGATCACCGTAGCATTTATGCAAAGGTTATTGTCCACCCATTATATAAAGTCTGAGAAATTGATTTTAGCAGATTTAAAATTATACTTTCTCTAATACTTCTTCTGGGTTTTGTCCATTTTAGAGTTTGAAAGTACACCCAGTTCTTCCATAATGCAAGTTCTCTGCATGTGTTTTGCAGAGAAACTTGTCTGGGCATTTGGCACAGTTCTACTTGTAACATCTGTGTCTGGAGAGAATGTCTCCAAAGGAACAGTTGCATGCAATGCCCATTAAGATGCACTGAAACACAAACTTTCCCTTAATGTGGGGTTTGTCAGGAACATAACTGCTGTTATAGGAGAACTGAATGTATCAATAAATGAAATTACCAATTGGCCTGTGTGATGGCAGAAGCCCAAGCCAACGTCTCACTGAGTAGAGGTGAAAAGAGGAGGCTGAAAAAGCCCATAGGCCAGAAAGCTTTTATTTAGGGGTCTCTTCTTTTTTTTCCTCCATTGGAAACAAGTTCTATCAGAGCCCTTGTATGAACAAATCAGAGAGTTTAGCTCAAAAAGCGTAGCCATCACTTCCACTGACCCCATTCTGCATGGGCCCCTGTGGGTGTGTGTCAGCAGGACAGTGAAACAACACCCAGCTAGCAAAGAAACAAAACTCCTGAAGACTAAGATATTCCAGAGTGGCCCAAACTTTAACTATTTTCCAAACTTTTCTGGGACAAACCTGGAAGTGGAGTGCTTCCAAACAGCCCCCAGCTTACCATTCCACAGCTACTAGTCCTAAAGGTAGAGGTACTAAAGAGCTTAAGATAGGCACCCATGTTTATACAAGCTACATTTGTGCAAAGCCTATTTCTTGGCAAAATGAATTTGAGCTATACAAGTGAAGCAGCATCTGGCCTTGTGGAGGATTTGGGGCTGCATGGACCAAAAAAGGGGCAAGGTCCTGGAAGGTGTGTCTTGTGTACCCTCCCGGGCACTGAACACAGTTTTCTGCCCACACTAGGTGCTCAATAAATAACTACTGATTGAGAAGTAACAAGATCGTTTATAATCAGGGAGGGACAAGAAGATTGTTGAGAACTGGGTTAATTTTACAGACTTTGAAGGGGGTCTGTTTTGGAGCACAGGGTGCTTTTCTGATTCATGTGCCAGGTTGGGAAGGATGACCCAGACAGTAGGGTCATGACCATCCATCCAGAAAACCACACGACAGGATCAGGTGATAGTGGAAGAGGCTGAATAATTAATAATGGTATTAAGTATGTATGTATCAAGCACTGTTTATAAGCGCTGGGGTAGATATTATTTAATCAAGTCAGATAGCCTCTCCCCCCCACGGGGTCTAAGTAGGAGGGAAAATGGGCATTGAATCTCCATTTTACAGATGAGGAAGCTGAGGCACAAAGAAGTGACTTGCCCCAAATGACACAGCAGAAAAGTGGCAGCATTGGGATTAAAATCTAGGTCCTGATTTCCAGGCACATTTTCTTTCCACTTGGCCATGATGCTGTTGAGTAATAATTATGGTATTTGTTAAGCTGTTACTATGTGCTAGGCACTGTACTAAGCGCTGGGGTGGATACAAGCAAATCGAGTTGGACCCAAGCCCAGTCTCACCTGGGGCTCTCAATCTCAGTCCCCATTTTACAGATGAAGTAACTGAGGCCCGGAGAAATGAAGTGATTTGCCCAAGGTCACACAGCAGACAAGGGGCAGAGCTGGGATTAGAACCCAGGTCCTTCAGACCTGGGCCCGTGCTCTGGCCACTACTCCATCCTGCTTCCCACGCTACACCATGCTGAGCGGACTCTGGTTTACTTCACTCTGCCACTTTTCCGTTAAGGGAGGTTGCCCCGTAGTCTCCATTGAGTGGTTCTTACCATTCCAGGCCATAGCAACGGTAGCTTTGATGCTTATTTATTTCCCTGTCCTTCTTATCCAACTGAGTGGTCTGGTCCTCCCATGGGTGTCAAATCCCATTTCTAGCACAGTTCTGATTCCATGAGCTGTCCTTAAAAATCAAGTAGCAGGATGAGATTGCAAGTAGTGAAGCCTTTGATGAAAGTGTGTAAAATGGGAATTAAGGTTTATGTGGGACAGGGACTGCGTCTTACTTGATGATCTTGTATCTACCCCCAATGTTTAGCACAGTGATTAACACATAGTAAGTGCTTAATGAATACCATGGGGAAAAAAAAAGTCCAGCAATATCAGGACTGTGCTCAGGGCTACCTTAACACTGCTCTGTGAGGAGCTGAAAGAAATGGGGTCATCATAAATAGGACAGGCAGGGTAACACTTTAAAAGTCCCAATGGAGCAAATAATATGGCCCAGCGGTGGGCAGATAGATACAAGGCCATCAAGTAGATCAGTCCGGTTAAGGAGGCAGTCAGGAACGGGCTGGCTGTCTTAGAACAAAGGCTCCAAAGAAGTGGGAATCCCAAGAGGAATGCCAGAATGGCACCAGGCACAAGGACTGCAGTCAACAAGGGGCACTCTTGTTGGCAACCCCTGGGGGAGGGATTATCAATCAAGTGTCAATCTCAATAATCAATCCATCAGTTATATTTATTGAACCCTTACTGTGTGCAGAGCACGATGCTAAGTGCTTGGGAAGAGTACAGTACAGTCAGGTCTGCAAACTCTGATAAAGTTTCACTGTCAGTTATATAGTCTTTTAATCTGAAAGACAGCTAGGTATGCCAGTACAGTTCATTTGGGGAAAAGGCTGGGTTTTCTATTTGAGGCTTGGAAAAACTGGCAGTAGTTTGAATAAATGTTCTGTTGGAGCTCTACAGACTCATCAAATGAACAGTGGGCTGCACACACGGCAGGGAAGGCAGGGGAAGAGAAGTGGTGTATCTTATTATCGTCTGTCTCGCCGTCAACCCTTGCCTGTTCCTCCCTCTGGCCTTGAACTCCTTTCCCCTTCGTATCCATTCAATCGTATTTACTGAGTGCTTACTGTGTGCAGAGCACTGTACTAAGCACTTGGGAAGTTGTTCATATCCAACAGACCACCATTTTTCCCACCTTCAAAGCTTTATTAAAATCGCATCTCCTCCAAGAGGCCTTCCCCAATGAAGTCCACATTGCCCCTGCTTCGTCTCCTCCTGCATCACCTATACATTTGAATGTGTGCATGAAGTGCTGATTGATTGATTTAAATTATAGGCCAAAATCTGCTTGTATCTGCAGTGACTATTACGATCAAGAAGCCACCCTAGAGGCTCTTATAATCTAGTCTTCTAGACTGTGAGCCCACTGTTGGGTAGGGACTGTCTCTGTATGTTGCCAACTTGTACTTCCCAAGCGCTTAGTACAGTGCTTTGTACACAGCACTCAATAAATACGATTGATTGATAGCTGGGGAAACAGACATCAGTCAATTATTGGTATTCATTGAGTGCTTACTGTGTGCAGAGCACTATGCTAAGTGCTTGGGAGAGTACAGTACAGCTCCTTTGACCCCAAGGAACTTACAGTGTAGAGGAACTCTTAGACATTAAAATCAATTTCCGACTATGGAAGCAGCAAAGCATAAAGATGTGGGCTTAGGTGCTGTGGGGGTGGGATGAGCATTAAAGTCCTTAGGGGGTACTGACCCAAGTTTATAGGTGACTCAGAATGGAGAGAGGAAAGGGTGGGGAAATGAGGAATTAGGAAGGCTTCTTGGGAGAGGTAATATTTTAGGCTTTGCGCTACTATGGACAATCAATTGTATATACTGAATGCTTACTCTGGGCAGAGCATTGGGCTTAAGGCTTGGGTGAATACAAATAAGTTAATAAAAATGGAAACAAGGGGTTTACAATCTTGGGGAGACAAACACTAATATAAATTACAGGTGGGGGTAAGAAACAGTTTAATGCTATGTACAAAATGTGCTCCTGAGGCAGTACCCAAGGCTTCAAGGCTGTCCATCACCTCGCCCCCTCCTGCCTCACCTCCCTTCTCTCCCTCTACAGCCCAGTCCACACCCTCCGCCCCTCTGCCGCTAACCTCCACACTGTGCCTCATTCTTGCCCATCCCGCCTTCAACCCTGGCCCACATCCTACCTCTGGCCTGGAATGCCCTCCCTCCGCACATCCGCCAAACTAGCTCTCTTCCTCCCTTCAAAGCCCTACTGAGAGCCCACCTCCTCCAGGAAGCTTTCCCAGACTGAGCTCCCCCTTTTTCCTCTCCTCATCGCCCCTCCCTGCCCTACTCCCTCCCTCTTCCCACAGCACTTATGTGTATTTGTACATATTTATTACTCTATTTTATTAATGATGTACATATAGCTATAATTCTATTTATTTTGATAGTATTGACACCTGTCTACTTTTTTTGTTTCGTTGTCTGTCTCCCCCTTCTAGACTGTGAGCCCGTTGTTGGGTAGGGACTGTCTCTATATGTTGCCAATTTGTACTTCCCAAGCACTTAGTACAGTGCTCTAGAAATACGATTGAATGAATTAATGAATTTAGGGGGTGATCACCTTAGTGCATAGGTTATAACTGAAGTGGCAGTAAGGAGTGGGGAAATGAATTAAGAAGGAAGGCCTAATGGGTGGGGCCTGCAATTTTAGGAGGATTTGGAAGATGGGGAGAGAAGTAGTCTACTGAATGTGAAAGGGGAGGGGGTTCAAAGCAGGAAGAAGAGTATGAGCAAGATTTTGACATGAGAGAAAAGAACGAGGTACAGTAAGGCTGATGAGGGGAGTGACTGTGAGCTGGGTTGTGGTGGGAGAGATGCAAGGATAAGTAGCGGGGAGGAGAGGGGTGATTGCCTAAAAGTCAGTGGTCAGGAGTTCCTGCTTGGTGCAGAGGGGGATGGGTAACCATTGGAGGAATTTGAGGGGGAGGCCCGTGCAAAATGATGCTTAGGACACAGTCACTAATCCCTCAACTCAGGGTTGTTGCATGCTGAGGGGTTATCTCCAACTGTATCTCCAAATGATTCAGAGCCAGACAGGCACAGCAGGACCAGATCTAGTCCCCCACCCCCACCCCCGTAAGCTGTTTTGCCCACACCTATGTTGGGCATTTAAATCCATCAGTGGTATTTATTGAGTGCTTACTGTGTGCAGACCACTGTACTAAGTGCTCGGGAGAGCACAATATAACAGAGTTGATAGACAAATTCCCTGCCCACAACCAGAACTGGGAATTCTGCTTGCTTATTGACCATGGAGGGGTGAGGTGGAGCAAACATTTAGATAAGGATTGGTGGCTGGGATAGCGGAGAGTTCTGAGCTTAAGCCCCAGGCTGTGGCATCCTGACAGTAGGCAGGGGAGGGTCCTGATTCAATAAAGTGAGCAGAACACCCAGTACCAAAGGTGGGGATTGGGCTACTCCAGTCTCAGTGATCTCCGAGTCCCGAGTTCAAGATGGATCAATCAATTGTATCTGTTGAGCGTTTACTATATGAGGAGCACTGCACTAAGTGCTGGGAGAGTACAACAGAATTACCGGACATGTTCCCAGCCCATAACAACATATGGGATGAGGAACTCTCTGGCTTCTGTCCCTGTGAATTAAATTCAAGGTTTGTAGGAAGCAAAATAAAGCATTCACAGTCTGCTCTAACATAATAAATCCTGAATGATCATGAGACCCAGTGGATAGAAATTACAAATTACTCCTTCACTCTTTGTTTAGAGGTTGTGATTATGAGCAGGCAATTAAGTGAAATCCAGGGGGAGAGGTGGGGAGTGCGGAGCCGCTTGACTGACTCTCAAAGTGCCTCAACAGCCTGAGGTTTAGTAGATTGCAAACCCCTCCTAGTAGACTGTCAGCTTCTTGTGGACAAGGATCAGGTCTACTATTGTACAGTACTTTCCCAGTAATAGTACAGTGTTCTGCACAGAGTAAGCACTCAATAAATACCAATGAGTGATTGACAGAGAAGTAGCTTGGCTCGGTGGCAAGAGCCCGGGCTTGGGAGTTAGAGGTCATGGGTCCTGACCTCCGCCACTTGTCAGCTGTGTGACTTTGGGCAAGTCACTTAACTTCTCTGAGCCTGTTACCTCATCTGTAAAATGGGGATGAAGACTGTGAGCCCCACGTGGGACAACCTGATCACCTTGTATCCCCCCCAGCGCTTAGAACAGTGCTTTGCACATAGTAAGTGCTTAACAAATGCCATCATTATTATTATTATCAATTGCCCCAATTGTTTGCCTGGTCCTTCTGATGAAAGCCGAATCGGTGACGAGTGAGCTTGTGGAGATCGGAGATGGGCGGCAGTGGGCAGCTTTGGTTGGTAAAAACTGTCTACAGAGGAGGCTGAATGGTAGAGTAGAGGCCACCTTATCTATCCAGGAAGGTGGGGTCAGAACTGGCCAGCAAGTTAAGTGTAATCTCTTAGCAGGCTTCTTCATCAGAAATAAAGCCCCTTCGGGACCTGTTTAGCCCTGAGGGAAGAGAGTCGCTCTCTGACCAGGTGAACCCTGGCTGAGTTACTGTGGTATTTAAGCGCTTACTATGTGACAAGCACTCTACACAGCACTGGAGTAGATACATGATTATCAGGCTGAGCCGAGCCTTGTTTCAGGCATATGGACAGCAGTGCCACCACCAGCTCTGATCTAATCAATCGTATTTATTGAGCGCTTACTGTGTGCAGAGCACTGTGCTAAGCGCTTGGGAAGTGATGCTGGTTGTCAGTCGATCAGTCAATTGGTGGTATTTATTGAGCGCTTACTGTGTGCAGAGCACTTAGCCACCCCTGCTTGGTCTCTGGAGAAATTTCTCTGTGGGTCATCCCAAGTGGCCCTGGGAGCTCTTGCAGCAGGTCTTTACCATTCATTCATTCACTGAATCGTATTTATTGAGCGCTTACTGTGTGCAGAGCACTGTACTAAGCGCTTGGGAAGTACAAGTTGGCAACATATAGAGATGGTCCCTACCCAACAAAGGGATCAGCCCCTCCCCATCTCCCCAGGGGGCCACTCTGCCCGACTGGTCTATAGGGACAGCTCCATACAGTGCTCTGCACACAGTAAGCGCTCAATAAATGCGATTGATTGATCAATCAATCAATCGTATTTATTGAGCGCTTACTGTGTGCAGAGCACTGTACTAAGCGCTTGGGAAGTATTGCTAGGGCTCACAGGGGTTGACAGAGGTACTGGTAACAGGAGTTCTCCAGTTGAAGGTGTCTGCTGACCCAGCGCTCCACTCTGTGCCGATTATTAACCGCAAATGTTCAAAACTGCTTGGAAACCTACCGTGAGCAAGAAAAAGCTAATTGTCCTCTACTTTTCTCCTTGCTTTCCCTTGATGTTTAGGTTTTGAAACGCTCGAAGATTGAGCGGAGAGGCCTGGGTCAATTGGTAAGCTGAGGGACCAGGGTGACTGGAGCCTGAAAGGAGCCCCTCCTCCCGTTTGCCACCTTTTTGGATTTCACACTGGCAAAGTCCGACCTCCTTTTTGGAGAAAGGCGACTGCAAACCCGGTTTGTTCAGTTCTCCACGCCCTTCCCCCACGGGAACTGGCCAAGGGCCCTGATCTAGGGGAGAGGAGGCCTGCGTGGTTCTGCGCGGAGGCAGGGCGGTTCCACTGGTGCCCGCTGAAGCGGGTAATGAGATGGATGTGGCCAGAGTCTGGGGGCTGAGACCGGCTCTGAAGCCAACAGGCATCACCCCCAACTCCACCCATCTGGATGCAAACCAGCTCCCACAGTGGCTGCAAAATTGTACTTTACCTAAAGCCAGAACTCTGCTACAGCCTTTCTACATGTCGATACCAAAGATAAGCGGCAGGAAAGGAATGCTGACTCGGGACAGATGCATCCCTCTCCTGGAATCTTAGAGTCTGGTCACGTCCCTTCTTCACCCAGGTTCCCTCCCACTCATAATCCCCAGATGGGTTTAGGGAGTGTCTGCTTTGGGCAGAGCTCTGAATCCAGTGCTGGGGCCAAGAGCCAAAGAAGGATAAAACATAATTCCTGCCCTCAAGGGGCTTAGAATCTAGTCGGGGGGGAGGGGCGCGCCAGAGCCAGGGCAGAGCATCAAAATGACGCCTGCGTGTCCCCGTATGTGTGCAGGCTCAGATGTGCTCACAGATTAAATAATAATAATGATGACATTTGTTAAGTGCTTACTATGTGCGCTGTTCTAAGCGCTGGGGGAGGGGGGGTTACAAGGGTGATCAGGTTGTCCCATGTGGGGCTCACAGTCTTAATCCCCATTTTACAGATGAGGTAACTGAGGCCCAGAGAAGTGAAGTGACTTGCCCAAAGTCACAGGGCTGACAAGTGGCAGAGCCGGAATTAGAACCTGTGACCCCTGGTTCCCAAGCCTGGGCTCTTTCCACTGAGCTACGCTGCTTCTCAAAGAAGAAGCACTTCTTCTTTGCTTCACGCTGCTTCTTAAAGAAGAGCCTGAGAAGGTGGTGGCTGAAAGGATGGGGCTGGGGTTGTGGGATGATGGTATGAGGAGAGATGGAAGTCTAACAATAATAATAATAATAATAAATAATATTATTATGGTACTTGTTAAGCATTTACTATGTGCCAAGTACTGTTATAAGCCCTGGGGTTGATACAAGTTAATCAGGTTGGACACAGTCCCTGTCCCACATGGGGCTCACACTCTTAATCCCCATTTTACAGATGAGGTAACTGAGGCCCAGAGAAGTGAAGTGGCTTGCCCAAGGTCACAGAGCAGACACGTGGCAAAGCTGGGATAGAACCCAGGTCTCTCTGCTCCCAGGCCTGTGCTCTAGCCACTAGGCCATGCTGCTTCCCTAGTGGGGAAGGTAAGCTAGGTACCTGACAAGGTGGAGACCAGTGTCTGAGATGAAAGACTGCAAGATGGGATGAGATGGGCTGGGGGTTGGAGCGGAGAGTGCACCGAAAAAGGTGTGTGTCCCGGGCTAGTGTTTCTCCCACTCTGATCCTGAAATCACCACAAGCACTTTGACTCAGAGTCTGTAAATTTCATTTCAGGGGTCACACCTTCAGCTAACTGGGAACTCAGTGGGTCACGTGAGTCGGTCCCTGGCTCAAACTGCCAGAGAGAGTGGGTTTGGAAAGCACAGTGGCATGCCTAGTGCTCCCAATGCACCCCGTATATTCATAATAATAATGATGGCATTTGTTAAGTGCTTACTATGTGCCTAGCACTGTTTTAAGCTTTGGGGTAGATACAAGGTAATCAAGTTGTCCCATGTTGGGCTCACAGTCTTAACCCCCATTTCACAGATGAGTTAACTGAGGCACAGAGAAATTAACTGACTTGCCCAAAGTCATACAGGTGACAACTGGCGAATCTGGGATTTGAACCCATGACCTCTGACTCCCAAGCCTGTGCTCTTTCCACTGAGCCACGCCGGTTTCACCCTGGCCTCATCATCGATTAGCTGATGGGGACTCCCCACTACCTCTGGCCCAGTCTTCCTTCCCAGAGTGGCCTTTCCCATCCTCAAGGAACCCCCAGTCACCAGAAGACCTTGGCCTGGCACCTGGGAAGGCCTTGATTTGGGTGAGGGGCCTCAGCTCTGCCCTGGGAGTTGGCGAGCAGGTGACAGCCCCTCATTACTTTTGTCTCCCCGTTGAAAAATGGGCTTAACACCTGTGACCCAGGAGAATGGGTTCCTTCCACAATCCTGCCCTTAGCATGGGACTCACAACTTGGACATCCTTAGCAGCCCTGTTGGAAGCAGCCCAATTTCCCCACTGTCTCCCCATGACCACTCCCTGACCCCTGGTTTCAGGAGGGACCACACGGGTTGGACCAGTGGGGACTGGGATCACTGTCTCTGGAGAGAATCCGTTACCTGCCCAAGCCTACTTCCTGAGAACCGTCCCCACTGAGGACAGTGGACACGATTCTTGGGGAGAGATTGGCTGCCGGTGTAGGCACCCTGAGACTTTTGCTTCTCCGAACTGATGAACCACCATTCTTGTGGTTGGGGCCCTGCATTCCAATGGAAATTCCAGGAGTTGTGTATCTGGGCCTGGGGCAGGCCAAGCTGATGGGCCGTGGTGCTGACTCAGCCGGTTATGTGAAGAAATGGATCCTGGTTCCAGAGCCCTTTAGATGCCGGCCCTGAAGGAAGAGGAAGGCCATGTTTCTATTTCAAAAAATATTTATACTCAGGAGGCCATGGGCAGGGGAAAAGGGCTAGCAATCAATCAATCATATTGAGCGCTTACTGTGTGCAGAGCACTGTACTAAGTGCTTGGGAAGTACAAGTTGGCAACTAACTAGCGTAACTAATCCCTCCCTAGTCCTCCCCTCCGTAGGTCCTCTGAGAGGAGCGAGGGAGATTTGAGAGAGATCAGGCCTGATAGCTTCAATTTTATCAATTTTCCTTTTTCATCCCCTCCCTGAGATCCCTCTTCCTTTTCTACTTTCACCCTGGAGTCCTGTCCCCCACCTAAGGTGACCAGATTGCAGGGCCAGCCTGGAGCCAGGTAGGAGAGGTGCCCCTCTCATCTTGGAGGAAAGGAGTCCCTACTTCGATCCCCATCTGGATGAAGCTGAGGGAGTGGCCTCCTGTCTGATGGTGGTTGGATGGGATCCGGGGCCCCCGGGGTAAGGTCCGACTATCCCCCGCATCCCATGGAAGCTTCCAGCCAGGGGCTAGCAGATGGAGGGCAAGTGAGCCAAGGGAGCACTGGGCTGGTGTGGGCATCCGTCTGCATTTGTGGAATTAGGGAATGTGGGTCTGGGGGGCCCCAGACTGATGACCACAGAATCCCCAACTTGGGAAGGGCCATCCACTGAACATGGGAGGGGGTAGGGGCAAACGGAAGATGAGGAGACACTCCAGGGGGTGTTTGGCATCCATTGCCACAAGGTGTATGTGTGAGTGCAGGTTTATGTGTGAGTGACAGTGAGTGCTGGGTGTAATTGTGAGCATTGTGTGTGTGACTGTTTTACGTGTGATTGTGATTGCTGTGTGTGAGTAACTGTGAGGTCTGGGTGTGTGACTGCGCTGTGTGATTGTGAATACTGTGAGTGCTCTGTGTGTGTGTTGAGTGCTGTGTATGAGTACTCTGTGTGTGTGTGACTGTGAAGGAGTGCTTGTGTGGCTTGGAGAGTGGGGTACTGTGCCTATACCAGAGAGAAGAAGGGTAGTCAGAGGAGGGGCTGAAGACTCTGGCTCCATCTTCCCTCACCCTGTCCTTGCCTGCCTGGTGGAGCAGGGCTGACAGAGCAGGATGGGGCAAGGAAAGCTCTGGAGAACACACTTGGTAAGCATTTGTCCTGCGGGCCAGAGAGCCAAGGGCAGGTTTGGGGGGGTCCTTGCTCTCTTGGTTGGCCCTGGCTCCAGCTGCAGCACAGGTATAGTGGGTCTCATTATGGGTTTCATTATCCAGCCAACCTAAATAATTATAATTGGGGTTTTTGTTAAAGTGCTCACTATGTAGATACAAGTTAATCAGTATGGACACAGTCCCTGCCCTACATGGAGCTCACAGTCTAAGAAGGTGAGAGAGCAGGTGTCATTTTAAACATGAGGAAATTGAGACACAGGGAAGTTAATAATAATAATGATGATGGCATTTATTAAGCCCTTACTATGCACAAAGCACTGTTCTGAGCGCTGGATTTAAGTGGATTTAAGTTAAGTGATTTGCCCAAAGTCACACATCAGGCTAGAGGCTGAGCTGGAATGTGTCCAACCTGATTAGCTTGTATCTACCTCAGTGCTTGGTACAGTGAACATTTAACAAATAGCATAAAAAAAAATAGATCCCGGGATCCCGATTCCCAGCCTTGTGCTCTTCCCACTGGACCACGCTGCTTTTCTCCAACCCCTCACTGCTCCCGTAGAGCTCTAGGAGATTGCCCAGGGGACTGCAGGCTCTGAGAGATTATTCCCAGTCAGTGACAGCTACAGGCCTCCCGGCATCTCTGGGTAGTGAGTCTCCTGGAGGCCTAGGCACCCCGAAGGATTTAGGCTAATGGAGAAACAGGGTTCTGTCAAAGATACTGACCCAGGAAACAAGCCTTCTTGAAGGCTTCCACCTCCAAGTGCCCTCCCTGGATCCTGCTCCTCACGCTGACCAGGTGATTTCCAAAGAGGCCCAGAGAGGGCATGAGCTGCCCCTGGGCCACACAGCACATCGGTGGTGGAACGGGAATTAGAACTCCCACCTGCAGGATTGGCTTGTTTGCCCATGACCCCCTCACCCCAGGCTGCCCCCAGCCTGCCCCGGCCTGGGGCGTGAAGTTCCTCTGCCAAACTGTGGGAGATGGGGCTAACTTAGGGCAAATGGTGCCATTTCTTCTGCAGTGTGGTTACCCCCTGCTCAGCCCAGGAAAGCAGCCTTGGCTGTCCAGACCCTCACAGATGTGAGCTCCAGTCTTGGGGGACTTGCGTCCTTGCTGCAAACTCGCCCAGGGGCCCTCCTCCTTTAAGCAACTCTGGGCTTCAATGAAAAGTTGGGAGTATCCACCCCGAACTGGGCTTTCCTGCCCTAAGGGGGGCTGGAGGGGGAGAGTGAGAGCGAGAGAAGGTTTGTGTGCATGCGTGCCCGTATTAATATTTAAGGGAAGCAGTGTGGCCTAGTATGGACCTTGAGGTCAGAGGACCTGGATTCTGCCATTGACCTGCTGTGTGGCCTTAGGCAAGTCACTTAACTTCTCTGTTCCTCAGTTACCTCATCGGCAAAATGAGGATTCTATGACTGTTCTCTCTCCTACTTAGACTGTGAGCCCTATGTGGGTCCTGATTGTGCTGTATCCACCCTAGCGTATGGTACAGTGCTTGGCAAATAGTAAGCACTTAACAAATACCACTGTTAGTAGTAGTAGTAGTTTATGAGTCTGTGTTTATTTGTGTGTGCTAGGAGTTCTCATACCCCTGCTACGTAGTCTTCTGTAGGCTGAGTCTCACTAACTCACCTGCCGAGCCTGTACCCTCTGGCTGCCAGTCCCTCATGCTCCAACCCTGAAACTTTCTCGTTTCTCTTCCTAAGCCTCTGCCTTGTGAGCCTAAGCCACCTTCTTCAAAAACCAGCTTCCCTCCCTTGCTGTTTGGCTCTGGGAGTTCATCTGCAAATCCATTCTGCAGTCCCCGTCTGTCAAGGAACAGAGAGGCAACTATAACCTTCCCACCACCCTCAACCTCTCCTTGCCCCACCTGGCCCAGCCTCGCCAAGCAGCGTGGTTCAGAGGAAAGACCTCGGGCTTGGGAGTCAGAGGTCTTGGGTTCTAATCCCAGCTCCGCCACTTGTCAGCTGTGTGACTTTGAGCAAGTCACTTAACTTCTCTGGGCCTCAGTTCCCTCATCTGTAAAATGGGGATTAAGACTGTGTGCCCCACGTGGGACAACCTGATCATCATCAATCGTATTTATTGAGCGCTTACTGTGTGCAGAGCACTGTACTAAGCGCTTAATAAAGGAAATAAATAAAGGAAATAAACCTGATCACCTTGTACCCCCCGCCCCAGCACTTACAACAGTGCTTCGCACATAGTAAGCACTAAGCAAATACCATCATGTATTTTATTTATTTTTGAGTACTTGGCAGGCCACAACCACATCCTTTTGAATCAGCAACTAGGAAAAGTCAGGAAAGGAGAGAGAGGTGGGTGGGAGGTGCAGAGGAGGGGGGGTGGAGGGCCAAGGGTGGGGTGGGGTGACTCCTGGAGGAGCCCCAGTGGTCTTGGCATCCAGGAAGGGGAGATTCCAGCGCTTAGAACAGTGCTTTGCACATAGTAAGCGCTTAATAAATGTTATTATTATTATTATTATTATTATTATTATTATCTGGAGTGGCTGCCCAGAGTCCTGAGCTAAGGGAAGCCTCCTCCCATGGTTGGGGGGGGTGGGAGGGGTGGGGCGGGGTCCCGACCCCACCAACAGGGCTGCAGATGGACACCTACCACAAGCAGCAAGAGTGGTGGGACTCTCATGTTCCCATTTGGGGCCAGATCCTGTGTGACAGCTCCTAGGAAGCTCTGAATGCACATGCTCTGGGCCTGCGATTCCAGTTTAGGGCTCCCCTCACGTATGAAGAGAGGAAGAGCTAGTGGGGATTGAACACTAGAACCTTGCGCTGCAAGCTCCGGCCGGGGCAGCCCACGTGGATCAGGCACGGATGATCTCCAAAAAGCCACAACGCTTCCTAGGCCCCCGTTGCTCTCAGTTCCAGCCAGAGCCACGTTACAGCCCTGGTGTCACAGATGTGAATGGTATTTATTGAGCGCTTATTATGTGCAGAGCACGGAATTAAGCAATCTTACAATATAACGGAGTTGATAGTCACATTCACTACCCATAACGAGCTAGCAATTCGGAAGACGTGGTCCTGAGGACAGTCGGGCAAGTGGCTACCGGCTTCACCACTTGTCTGCCCTGTGACCTTGGGCAAAATCACTTCACTTTTCTGTGCCTCAGTTACCTCATCTGTAAACTGGGGATTGAGACTGTGAACCTCATGTAGGACAAGCAAATCCTGTATCCACCCCAGTGCTTAGTACAGTGCTTGGCGCATAGTAAGTGCTTAACGAATACAATAATTGTTGTTGTTATTGTTAAAGGGATGGAAGAGTGGGCTGTTTAGGAACAGGGGAAATTTGGGGAGAACAGCGGAAAAGGGAGGGCTGAACCACCTCCCAAAATCTGAGAAGCAGCGTGGTCTAGTAGATAGAGCACAGGCCTGAGATTCAGAAGGACCTGAGTTCTAGACTCAGCTCCACCACTAGTCTGCTGTGTGACCTTGGGCGGGTCATTTAACGTCTCTGTGCCTCAGTTACCTTATATGTAAAATGAGGATTAAGACTGTGAGCTCCATGTGGGACATGGATCGTGTCCAGCCTTATTAGCCTGTATCTACCCCCAGCGCATAGAGCTTGGCACAAAATGAGCACTTAAATATTATAATATAAAAAAAAGATATGCAGGCCTGGCCTATATCTCCCAAGAACTTTTAGTGAGCAAGGAATATGTCTACCAACTGTTGTACTCTTCCAGGCACTTAGTACAGGCCTCTGCACACAGTAAGTACTCAATGAATATCAGTGATAGAAAACTGCAAAAGCTGCAGTAAGAGGCACTTAGGTTAGACCCAGATGGAAGGAGAGCTGTGGGACCAAGATCAATGAAGTGGCATTGGAGGGCCACCGTTAGAGCCACAGGCTGAGGATCAGAGAGGTGGAGTGCTGTTCTGGTGCTGCCGTGTAACTTTAAACAGGCTGCTCAGCCCTTCTCTGTGCCAATTTCATCCCCCATAACATGGAGACATGACTCTGCCTCCCATATTGCAGAGCAACCTGGGGAGGATTGATTGGATGTGAAAATCTTCAAGGGCTGGAGCTTCTCAGAGGGCTGAGATATCAGGGTCATTGTATAAAAATGGGCAGCAGCTCTGGGGCTCAGAATCACCCATGACTCCTTGCACGTGATCCATTCCGGGTTCCCCCCAGACAGATCTGCCACCTACCTTGAAGAAAGTCGTTCCAGGAGTTTTGGGGTTGGTGAAGGTGGTTGGGGGAGTCCCTCAAAACAAAACTCAGGTGAAAGATTGACTGAATCCCAGTCACCAAGGCTGCGCATAGCAAGGCAGTTCACTAAGCTGCCTTCCCTCCCGGTGTGGAGTTCTTTGGGCACCGTTATCACCGTGCCACTTGGGGGTGAGGGCTCCATTGCTCGCTCTCGCCTGTCCCGCCATCGACCCCCGGCCCACGTCATCCCCCGGGCCTGGAATGCCCTCCCTCTGCCCCTCCGCCAAGCTCGCTCTCTTCCTCCCTCCAAGGCCCTACTGAGAGCTCACCTCCTCCAGGAGCCCTTCCCAGACTGAGCCCCTTCCTTCCTCTCCCCCTCGTCCCCCTCTCCATCCCCCCCATCTTACCTCCTTCCCTTCCCCACAGCACCTGTATATATGTATATATGTTTGTACATATTTATTACTCTATTTTATTTGTACATATCTATTCTATTTATTTTATTTTGTTAGTATGTTTGGTCTTGTTCTCTGTCTCCCCCTTTTAGACTGTGAGCCCACTGTTGGGTAGGGACTCTCTCTATATGTTGCCAATTTGTACTTCCCAAGCGCTTAGTACAGTGCTCTGCACATAGTAAGCGCTCAATAAATATGATTGATGATGATGATGATGGGCCAGGTTGTCCTCTGTGCCCTGAGTGCTCCTCAGATTTCTGAGAGGAGGTGTGACAGTCCCTAATCCCCCCACCCCACTGTTCTACCTCAGCCAGGAAGGGACCTGAGCAGGTAACCATCTCTTCAGCGCTTAGAACAGTGCTTTGCACATAGTAAGTGTTTAATAAATGCCATCATTAAATTAAATTCAGAGGGGCTGGAGGGTGGGTCTCTCCTGGCGGGCCTCACCTGGTAGGCTCAGGGCTCAGCCAGGATCTGGTCACTTAGAAGCCCGGTCTACTTCTGGGGCCTCTTCCTCAGGCTGAGCCAATTCTTTGAGCATCTTCCTGCCATTACCTCCGTTAAATCTGGTCAGCCACTTCTCCATCGTCTGGTCCTTTCTCCCCTGAGCATCTTCCTGCCATTACCTCTGTTAAATCTGGTCAGCCACTTCTCCATCATCTGGTCCTTTCTCCCCTTCCCTCTCCCATTCCTGGTCCCGGACAATTTCTCCTTGTGAGTTGGGAGAATTCATTCAATCGTATTTATAGAGCACTTACTGTGTGCAGAGCACTGTACTAAGCACCTGGGAAAGTATGATACAGAAATAAAGAGTGACAATTCCTGCCCACAGTGAGCTCACAGTCTAGGGGGAGAACACCTGAGCACATGAAGTTTGTCGTGGCAATAGTGTAAATGTATTTATTGAGGGCCCACATAGCTGGTGCTTCAGGCTTGCCATTGATTGGGCACAGGGACAGGATCCCCCCCTCCTCCCAGGGGCAGGACCTTGGTGAGCACCTCCCCTACCTTGGACAGGTTTCAGGCTGGCATGGCCCTGCCAAACTTCACCTCTGGCCAGGCTTTGTTCCATTCCAATGGGGAAAACTTGGTCAGAGCAAACTGGAGGGTCCTCACCCACAGGCCTGGTTAGTGAATCAGTGAAAAAGCTGCAGGGATGAGCTCCCTGGCCCCTCGCTCCCCTGTTTCAGGCTGTTGTAATCAGAAATTCATGGTCGGAAACTTTTGGGGTGGCTGGAGGCTATTGGCCCTGTGGCACCCTGGTGAGGGGGATGACCCAAGCACCCCAGAGAAGGGGCTGCTCCTAGCTCCCCTGAGAGGGAGGTGGCCTTAGTTTCTCCCAGATGGGGGGGCGGCCCTAACTCCTCGAGAGGAGAGTGGCCATAGCTACCTGGAGAGAGAGGTGGCAGCTCCCCAGAGACAGGTTTGGTAGTGCTGGGGATTTCTCCAGCTGCCAGCCTAGGTGCAGGGCCTAGCCAAGCACCGTGGGAAGCCTTAGATGTCTCCCTTAAGATTCCTTCAGCTCCTGAGAGCCTATGACTCAATTTGGCAAGTCCCGGATTCCTGGGCAGGGGGCAGTTCAGGACACCCAGGAGCCTGGTTCAAGCCCTGCCTTGTCCCCGCCCAGTAGGAGACGCAGGTGAAATTGGGAAATTGGGTCATGTCACCCCACCCCCAACCCCCACAGCTCCTTCATCACTGAGGCAGGCCAGGAACACCGAGTGCTCAGGCCCAGCCCCATCCAGAGGCTGATTAAACTGGAATTTCCAGCCAGGCTGGTTCCCCGGGGATCCCGGGCGTTGGGCGTCTTCACCCTAGACACTTCTGCCTCCCACCTGGCTGGCTTCCTGGTTGGCTGGATGTGGAAAGTAAACCCCAGGTGAACCCTCTAGCGTCCGCTGCCCTGCTTTTCCTGGAGCCCATCTTCCCAGGGCCAGTCAGAGCTAGTAGGGGCACAGGGAGGACCCTGAGGTCCTCGTCAGAGCCTTGGTTGCAGCCTGAAAATCCACCAGCCTGCTCGGTTTCTCTTGGCTTTGCCCATATAGCAATTTCCTGCATGAGTCCTGCCGTTCACATTCCTGTTGGGGAAGCAAAGGGCAGTGGGGAAGCTTGGAAACAGCAACCCATGGCATTTGGCAACCACCTGGGGGATAAGGGCAATGTGGGGCTCTTCTCCTGGAAAATATTATGCTCAATGCAATGCCTGGGAAACCCAGTGTTCTGCCCCTAGGAAGCCAAACAATCAGTCAAATAATGGTAGTCATTGAGCATTTACTGTGTTCAGGGCACTGTACTAAGTGCTTGGGAGAGTACAATACAGTGGAGCTTGTAGACATGTTCCCTGCCCACCATGCACTTGCAGTCTCTGGGAGGTAGCACTACTTAGTGGAAAGAGAATGGACCTGGGTTCTAATCCGGGCTCCACCACTGGTTTGCTGTGTGACCTTGTGCAAGTCACTTAACTGCTCTGTGCCTCAGTTACCTCATCTAATAATGGTGGCATTTGTTAAGCGCTTACTACATGTCAGACACTGTACTAAGCGCTGGGGTATATACAAGCAAATCCGGTTGGACACGGTCTCACAGTTTCAATCCCTATTTTACTGATCAGGTCACTGAGGCCCAGAGAAGTGAAGTGACTTGCTCAAGGTCACACAGCAGACAAGCGGCCGAGCCAGGATTCAACCCATGAACGTCTTGACTCCCAGGTACATTCTCTCTATCCACAGCACCATGCTGCTCATTAGTAAAATGGGAATTAAGACTGTGAGCTCCATGTGGGACAGGTACTATGTCCACTCTGATTAGCTTGTATCTACCCCATCATTTAGATAAGTGCCTGGGACATAGTAGGTGCTTAGGAAATACTATAAAAATGCTTAACAAATACTATTGTAATAATAATAATAATTATTAAGTGCCTGTGCCAAAGCATTTGAGAGAATACAGCAGAGTCCTAACATATGTTCCCTGCCCTCAGGACCATAAAATCTAATTGGGAAGATAGAGCCTGACAAAAATGATTGACGAATAGTGGAAACAGGAGGACAAAAAGGACTGCAATGATCTCTGCCCAGAAAATGCTGTGATCTCAGATTCTTTAAAAATGCAGATCCAAGTGGGTGAGCAGGAGCAGAAGGGTGGATCTCTATTTTATGCCATTCTTGGTCTCTCTCAGTCTAGATGCCGCTTTCTTGGTTGTGAAGTCAATGGGCAGGGCTTTGAGGATGGGGAGGGTGCTGAGAAGAATCTGGGCAGAAAAGGGAATGCATAGGCAGGAAGAGAGAAAAAGGAGGGGAAATAGAGAAAGAGAAGGGCAGAAAGAGAAAGAAGGAGAGATGGCAAGTCAGTAGGAAGAGAATAGAGAAGAGGGAGACTTCAATACTCTGAAAAGAGTAGATGCTCAATATAGTCCTCTGCAGTCAATCAATCAGTCCTATATGTTAGGTGGTCACTGTGTACAGAGCACTGTATTTAGTGATTGGGAGAGTACAGTACAGTTGAGTTGAAAAGCATGATCCCTGCACTCAAGGAGCTTACAGTCTACAGGGGGAGACAGACATGAAAAAATATTACTGATAGGGGAAACAGTAGTGTATAAGGATATGTATGTAAGTTTTGTGGGACTGGGATGAATATCAAAGTACTTAAGGGGTATACAGCCAAGTGCATAGGTGACACAGAGGGGAGGGCAGAGAGGGGACGTGAGGAGTCAGAGAAGTCCTCTTAGAAGAGATGTAATTTTAAGAGTGTTTGGAAGATGAGGAAAGTGGTGGACTGTTGGCTGTGAAAGGGAAGGGAGTTCATTTATTCATTCAATCGTATTTATTGAGCGCCTACTGTGTGCAGAGCACTGTACTAACCGCTTGGGAAGTCCAAGTTGGCAACATATAGAGACGGTCCTATTGTATCTGATGGGTGCTCAGTAATCCTGTTGAGCTACAGTAATTAAAAAGGAATGTCATGGCCCTCTCCCCCACAAAAGAAATCTCTTCTTTCACTGCTTGTCACCCTACCCTCCTCATTTTCCCCTCACTTTCTATCTTCCCCAGTGTTTATTCCAGGCCCAGAGGACGTCTTTTGACTGATCCAAACTTCAGCCAGTCAGTCACATTTACTGAGTGCCTACTGTATGCAGAGCACTGTACGAAGTGCTTGGGAGTGTACACTATAACAGCTGGCAGACACATTCCCTGTCCACAACAAGCTCAGTCTAGAGGATAGCTACTGAATCCCCATTTCACAGATGGGGAAACTGAAGTGCAAAGAAGGGAAGTGACTTGCACAGTTCAGAGTTCAGATGGAGCAGTAAAGGTAGGAAAGGCAACTGCTCATTCATTCACCTCCCCAGAGGTTCGAGTGACAAACAGCCCCGATTCCAGCCGCTTCTTCCCTTTTATTTGGTTCCCCATCAGAGCTACACAAAGGATTCCCGCACATGCGAAACTTTGGCACCCTGCTATAAGGAGTTGTTAGCAGGAGACATCACCCAAACAGGATGGGGTCGTTTTAGACAGGGCATAGCCGCTTTGACCAGTGTCAGCCCTCCTCGATTACAGAATCTTCCTCGAGGCCGACGCCTATTCTTCACATACCCTGCCGTTGAGCCCTGCATACAATGGAGTCGGTTATGCTAAGCCTGTAGGGAAAATGCAGTCAGTGCCGCTTCTGCTGGAGTACTCGGCTATAGTGGACAACAAGGATGTAGTCAAGACTGAGGTACCGAGGGTAAGTTGACGTTAGAGGAGTGCAGAGTATAGGTTGTGTTGTAATAGGACATTAGCGAGGAAAGGTAGGAGGGAGCAAGTTGGTTGAATGCCTTAAAGGCAATGGTAAGGAGTTTCTGTTTGATAGGTAGATGGGCAATGATTGGAGGCTTCTGAGGGGTGGGGAGTTATGGACTGAACTGTTCTGCATAAAAATGACCCGGGCAGTGGAGTGGAAATAAACTCTGTAGAAGGGAGAGAAGGAAGCAGGGGGTCAGCAAGGAGGCTGATGCGGCAGTCAAAGCAGGGTATGTATGATAAGTGCTAGGATCAGCCTGGTAGCAGTTTGGATGAGAGGAAAGCATGGACTCTAGAGATGTTGTGAAGTTAGAAATGACAATCTTTGGTGACAGACTGAATGTGTGCTTGAATAAGAGTGATGAATCCAGTGGACTCAACTCTGCCCTAATCTTCCTTGACCTCTCACCTGCCTTTGACCCTGTGGCCCACTTCCTCCTCCTTGACCCCCTGCCAGGCTTTCATTTTTGGGTCCTCCTCCTTCCTGACTGACCCGTCATCACCTGTTTTGTTCCCTGGTTCCTCTTGGGCCTTTCACTCTGCGGTCAGGCTCTGGTCTGGGTCCTCTACTCTTCTATCTCTATACTTACTCTCCTGGGTACCTCATCATCTCCCACAGCTTCACCTGCCATGTCTGTGAGGATGACTCTGATATCTAGCTTTCCAGCCCTGACTTCTCAGCACAAGCCCATATTTTCTCCTGCCTCTTGGGCCTCTCCTCCCTGATGTCCCACCATCACTTCAAGCACAGTGTGTCTAAGACAAAATAATAATAATAGTAATGGTATTTGTTAAGAACTTACTATGTGTCCAGCACTGTTTTAAGGGCTGGGGTAGGTACAAGCTAACCAGGTTGGAGACGGTCCCTGTCCCACATGGGGCTCAAAGTCTTAATTCTCACTTTACAGCTGAGGTAACTGAGGCACAGAGAAGTTGTGACTTGCCCAAAGTCACACAGCAGACAAGTGGAGGAGCAGGAATTAGAACCCGGGTCCTTCTACTCCCAGGCCCGTGCTCAGTCCACTAGCTCATGCTGATTCTCTGAAACTACTTATCTTCATGGCTAGATTCAATCCTAGTAATTTCCACATTTTATCCGTAGCATTGCAAGTTTCCCTAAAGCCCACAACCTTGGTGGCAACCTCAACTCCTCACTGTCTTTCAACTCTCCCATTCGATCTATTGTCAAATCTGGCCAGCTCTTCCTCCGTGACATCTCCTGGATCCAACACTGTCACCCATCGCGTGGGGATGGGTTCGAGGATTGGCGGGGCGAGAGTGAGAGACCGGAGTCAGAAAGGCTGAGCCATGCGAAATTTATTCTGTGTGGTGAATTGAACTTCCCTTTTGGGAGGAATACATTTATTTTTAGTTAGTCATAAGTGGCAAATTGAACTTCCCTCTCGGATGAAATACAATTAGGCGTTACTCGCAGGTGGTGAAGCTCCTAGCTCCAGCCCACGAATGATTTCCACTCAGGAGGAATTTACTTATGCGTTATTCACATGTGGCGAAGCATCTAGCTCCCAACCATGAACTGTTCCCATTTAGGAGGAATTCACTTATGCGTTACTTGCACGTGGTGAAATACCTAGTTCCTGCCCACGAACGCTTCCCACTCGGGCGGGATTCACTTAACGTGTTACTGGCACGTGGTGTAACGTGTAGCTCCCACCCACAAACGTTTCCCACTCAGAAGGAAATCACTTATGCGCTTCATGCATGTGGCAAAGTGCCCTAGCTTCCAGCCCCATGAGCATTCAGCAGGATGCCCACCTGTCCCACGGCTCCTCACTCGGCTCAGAGTGCACATCCACATTCTGGGCAGAGGTGACACACAGTCAGCTGCTGCAAGTCTCATCATCATCATCATCAATCGTATTTATTGAGCGCTTACTATGTGCAGAGCACTGTACTAAGCGCTTGGGAAGTACAAATTGGCAACATGTAGAGACAGTCCCTACCCAACAGTGGGCTCACAGTCTAAAAGGAGAAGACAGAGAACAAAACCAAACATACTAACAACATAAAATGAATAGATATGTACAAGTAAAATAAATAAATAAATAGAGTAATAAATATGTACAAACATATATACATATATACAGGTGCTGTGGGGAAGAGAAGGAGGTAAAAAGGGGGGGATGGAGGGGGGATGAGGGGGAGAGAGGGAGAAGAGGGGGAGAGAGGAGGGGGATCGAGTCTCGATCCGCTGCACTGAACATCTGAAGCAGCAGGTATTTATCACCGGTCTGTCTGGGCCATTCAGGCTTCTGATTTCTGCTTGTCCAATCCCCGTCTCCCCCTTCGGCTCCCCCATACCTTATTTAGTTAGCAAGGGGACGAGTGACAACTTCTGTATTCCTGGCCTACGATGTCTAGGGGTTTCGCTTGCGGGAGTGGTGACCTGCCTGCACTTCTGAGTTCAGCTTTGGTAGCTTGAGCAGTCATAAGATGGCATTTGACCTTGAGGTGGTGGGTACCCTGGTTCACCTTGGAACAACCCCTTCCTCCTCACCCAAAAAGCTATCATCTTGGTCCATGCTCTCACTATAGCATGGCTACAGTGCTATGAGCCTCCTTGCTGATCTTCTTGCCCCTATCTTCTCCCCCACCTCTCCATTCTGCCCTGTACAATACTGCATGGATCACCTTCTTGAAGCAATGCTCAACCCACAACTCTTCACTGCTCAAAATGCCTCCACTGGCTTCCCGTTTCCTTCTACAGCAGACAAAAGTTGCTCACAGGTATTTCTTAAGTGCTTGTTATGCACCAGGCACTGTACTAAACGCTGAGATAGACACAAGCTAATCAGGTTGGACACAGCCCATATCCCACATGGGACTCATGGTCTTAATCTCCATTTTACAGATGAGGCAACTGAGGCAGGGAGAAGTTAAGTGACTTGCCCAAGGTAACACAGCAGGTGAGTGGCAGAGCTGGGATTAGGACCCAGGTCCTCTGACTCCCAGGGCTGTGCTCTTTCCACTAAGCCATCCTGCTTCTCGATTCTCTACCAACTTTCCCCATCTTATGTATCATCCCTCTTCACCCACTACTCTCCGGCTCACACACCCCATTCCATCCAAGCTAACCCAACTATACTTTGCTTTTGATTCTCCCTTCTCCATCCCCTTGCTCACACTTTTCCACCTGTCTGTGACTCTCCCACCTGCCCTCTTGGTCTGATTGACTCCATCTTCAAGGCCCTTTTAAAAATCCCACTTTCATTCATTGTCGTATTTATTGAGGGCTTACTGTGTGCAGAGCACTGTACTAAGCGCTTGGGAAGTACAAGTTGGCAACATATAGAGATGGTCCCTACCCAACAGTGGGCTCACAGTCTAGGAGGGGGAGACAGAGAACAAAACAAAACATATTAACAGAATAAAATAAATAGAATAAATATGTACAAGTAAAATAAATAAATAGAGTAATAAATACATACAAACATATATACATATATAATACAGGTGCTGTGGGGAAGGGAAGGGAAGGACTTCCTCCAAGTCCTCTCCAATTAATTGCCAACCCTGTCAGACCATATCAACTCATCAGCCACCTGTAGCACTTCCATATCAATTAATTTATACCCACCCCCAGCACTTTAGTATAATCGGTTGTTCTATTTACTCTGATTATGCTACTTGTAAATAGTTTCTTGTCATTCTTTCTCATTAGAATGTAAGCTCCTCATGGGCAGAAAATGAGTCTCGCGTATATGGTACTTTCCCAAGCACATAGTACAGTGCATTGCAGCCAGCTGGATAGTATTGTACTGTCTCAAATTTTTCGTACAGTGCTCTGCTCACATAAGCACTCAAGAAATACCAGTGGTTGATTCATTCATTCATTCAATCGTATTTATTGAGAGCTTACTGTGTGCAGAGCACTGTACTAAGTGCTTGGGAAGTACAAAAGTTGGCAACATCTAGAGACGGTCCCTGTTGATTAATTGGAAGTGTCAGCTGGACAGGGAGCCAGAGGATGAAGCCCAGGCCACATTCTGTCTGCCTTCCCCTTCATCATCCTGGTGGAAGGGCAAATAGGCTTAGCACTAACCTCAGTTGAGAAAGGACAGCTGGAAGAGTTGGGCACAAAGGGCTCTGTCCATCTTCCTCAGCCGGCGGGGAAGACTTCCTTGAAGGGCATCGTTGTCAAGTGCTGGACTCTGGTTTCCCTCTGTCAGCCCAGCTCTGAGCCCACTCAGCCCCTCACACGCACTTATTCATTCATTCATTCACTCGATCGTATTTATTGAGCACTTGTGTGCAGAGCACTGTACTAAGTGCTTGGAAAATACAATTTGGCAACAGATTGAGACAATCCCTACCCAACAACGGGCTCACCGTCTAGAAGCGGGGAGACAGACAACAAAACAAAACAAGTAGACAGGCATCAATAGCATAATTCCGGGCCCTCGACTGGGGAGGGCAGCTGGTGGAGGGGCCTGAGACACTGGGGTGGGTGGGTGCGTGAGTACTACCATGTAGGAGCAGGCTGAGGGTGGGAGGAGGAGGAGGAGGAGTGGGTCTGGGATGAGGGGAGCTAGAGGTCTGGGGAATGAGAGGGAGCAGGAGATCTAGGATGAGGCGGAGCAGGGGGGCCGGGGATGGTGGGGAGAGGAGAAGCTTGGCCAGGAGAGAACTGTCTGTGGTTTTGATTGGACCTGACTGGGCCAGGATAACCATGAGTGCTTGATGTTCTTTTGATTGTTAGCAATGATTGGGACTGAGAGTCCTTCTGGCAGTGGGAATGAGGGTTCCAAATTCCAGGCCTGGAAGAGGGAGGCAGGGTAGTCCAGTGGGCAGCACTCTGATTTATTCAGTGGACCTCACTGCTCATTCCTCCTCTGCCACTAAGTTGCTGGGTGACCTTGAGCAAGTCACTTGACCTTTTTGGACCTTAATTCCTCAACTCTAAAATGGTGAAAATATCTGCCACTGCTTATTATTATCATTAATAATAATAAGCAGTGGCAGATATAATCTGTATTATAATATCTGGTATTATAATACTGTCTGGTATTGTCAGACAGTCAATCAAATTTATTGAATGCTTGCGGTGTGCAGAGCACTGTACAGGCTTAGTGGAAAGAGTACGGGCTTGGGAGTCAAAGAACATGGGTTCTAATCCTGGCTCTGCCATTTGTCTGTTGTGTGACCTTGGGCAAGTCCTCTTAACCTCTCTGTGACTCAGTTACCTCATTTGTAAAATGGGGATTAAAACTGTGAGCCCCATGTGAGACAACCTGATTACCTTGTATCTACCCCAGCGCTTAGAACAGTGCTCAGCACATAGTAAGTACTTAACAAATACCGCCATTATCAAGTGCTTGGGAGAGTACAATATGACAATATAACAGGAACATTCCCTGCCCACAGTCTATTGTTAAGTGTTTATTATTCATTCATTCAATCATATTTACTGAGCGCTTACTGTGTGCAGGGCACTGTACTAATTATGTGCCAAGCATGGTGCTAAGTGCTGGGGTAAATAGAAAATGTCAGTCACAGTACCTGTCTCACATGAGGCTCACAGCCTAAGTAGAAGGGAGAAGAAGTGTTGAATCCCCATTTTACTGATAAGGAAACTGAAACACAGAGAAATTAGGTGATTTACTCAAGGTTACATAGCAGGCAAGCGGCAGGGCAGGGATTAGAACTCGGGACCTCTGACTCCTTGTCCTGTGATCTTTCCACTAAGCCACAGTGCTTCCCTTGATGGGAATGTGTTTAAAAAATGAAAGGGCTTGATCCATTCAAGGTGTGATGGAGGTGGTGATTATTAGTAAAACTCAAGTGATAAATTCTGCCGCTGGCAGAGGAGATGCTTCTTTGATGGTCTCCCTTCTAGACTGTAAGCTCCTTGTGGGCAGGGAACATGCCTACCAACTCTGTGGTCTTGTACTCTTCTCAAGTACCTAATGTAGTTCTCTGTGCATAGTAAGAACTCAACAAATACCACTGATTGACGCTCTCCTATGAGTCTCCACCCCAAATCAGTTAAGCATTGGTATTTACTGAGCACCTACTGTATGCTTGGGAAAGAACAATAGAAGAAGAAAGTGTGGCCTTGTCTTCCCTCCCAAACCCTGCCCTCTCCCTGACTTTCCCATCACTGTTGACGGCACTACCATCCTTCCCGTCTCACAAGCCCACAACCTTGGTGTCATCCTCGACTCCGCTCTCTCATTCACCCCTCACATCCAATCCGTCACCAAATCCTGCCAGTCTCACCTCCACAACATCGCCAAGATCTGCCCTTTCCTCTCCATCCAAACCGCTACCCTGCTCGTTCAAGCTCTCATCCTATCCCGTCTGGATTACTGCATCAGCCTCCTCTCCAATCTCCCATCCTCCTGTCTCTCCCCACTTCAGTCCATACTTCGCGCCGCTGCCCGGATTGTCTCTGTCCAGAAACGCTCTGGGCATGTTACTCCCCTCCTCAAAAATCTCCAGTGGCTACCAATCAACCTACACATCAGGCAAAAACTCCTCACCCTTGGCTTCAAGGCTGTCCATCACCTCGCCCCCTCTTACCTCACCTCCCTTCTCTGCTTCTACAGCCCAGCCCGCACCCTCCGCTCCTCTGCTGCTAATCTCCTCACTGTGCCTCGTTCTTGCCTGTCCCGCCGTCGACGTCCTCCCCCTGGCCTGGAATGCCCTCCCTCCGCACATCCGCCAAGCTAGCTCTCTTCCTCCCTCCAAAGCCCTACTGAGAGCTCACCTCCTCCAGGAGACCTTCCCGGACTGAGCCCCCTTTTTCCTCTCCTCCTCCCCATCCCCCCCGCCCTACCTCCTTCCCCTCCCCACAGCACCTGTATAGATGTTTGTACAGATTTATGACTCTATTTTACTTGTACATATTTACTATTCTATTTATTTTATTGTATTAATATGTTTTGTTTTGCTGTCTGTCTCCCCCTTCTAGACTGTGAGCCCGCTGTTGGGTAGGGACCATCTCTATATGTTGCCAACTTGTACTTCCCAAGGGCTTAGTACAGTGCTGTGCACACAGTAAGCGCTCAATAAATACGATTGAATGAATGAATGAAAGGACAGGGCCGGGCAGGGTAGGGCAGGGCAGGACAGAAGAGGGCTGGGTAAGGCTGGGCAGGGCGGAGCAGGACAGGAAAGGGCTGGATGGGGCCGGGCCAGGCTGGGCAGGTCAGGGCACTCTGTTCACAGCGCCAGAGAAACTGAATCAATACCTCTCTCAAGGCCTGCAAAGTGCAGGTCAGGATAACCTCGCTGCCTGAAATGCACGCTTTGCCAAGCGTGGGACAAAAGGCCCTTGTGTGCAGTTGGGGACGCACAGAGCCAGGCCGAGGCCGAAACCCGGATTTCCTTCCTGGCCGGTGGCCCTGCTCTCCATCTCCCAGCTCCGCCCGCGGGTGCCCGGGCCCTCAGCCTCCCACTCCTCCCCCCCAGCTGCCTTTCTGGAGGGCCGGGAGCAGATGGGAAACACTGAGGCTGGCCCTAGCAGTCCAGTTCTGCTCTCAGAGTCCCAGGCCAGGAAGGATGGACCTGGTTGCACCAGATCAATCAATCAATCAATCGTATTTATTGAGCGCTTACTATGTGCAGAGCACTGTACTAAGCGCTTGGGAAGTACAAATTGGTAACATATAGAGACAGTCCCTACCCAACAGTGGGCTCACAGTCTAAAAGGGGGAGACAGAGAAAAAAACCAAACATACTAACAAAATAAAATAAATAGAATAGATATGTACAAGTAAAATAAATAAATAAATAAATAGAGTAGTAAATATGTACAAACATATATACATATATACAGATCATCCCAGACTGTGGGAGAGAAGCAGCGTGGCTTAGGGAAAAGAGCCTGGGTTTGGAAGTCAGCAGTCGTGGGTTCTAATCCCGGCTCTTCCACTTGTCAGCTGCGTGACTTTGAGGAAGTCATTCAACTTCTCTGGGCCTCAGTTCCCTCATGTGTAAAATGGGGATTAAGACTGTGAGCCCCATGTGGGACAACCTGATCACCTTGCAGTGCTTAGAACAGTGCTTGGCACAAAGTAAGCGCCTAACAAATACCATCATTATTATTTGCAAGAAGGAGAAGCAGACCAGGTGATGGCTACTGAAGGTTCGGCCTCTAAGGGATGACTGGACCGGGAATGTGCCTACCAACTCTTTTTTTGTTTTAATTGATTTGTTAAGCGATTACTACGTACCAAGCACTATACTGAGTGCTGGGGTAAATACAAGATAATCAAGTTGGACACAGTCCCTGTCCCATATGGAGCTCACAGGCTTAATCCCCATTTAATAGATGAAGGAACTGAGGCACAGAGAAGTTCAGTGACTTACCCAAGGTCGTGCAGCAGACAAGTGGTGGAACCAGCTTTAGAACCCAGGTCCTTCTGACTCTCAGGCCTGTGCTCTATCCACTAGACCATGCTGCTTATCAGTATAACTCCGCTATACTGGACTATCCCAAGTGCTTAATACAGTGCTCTGCACACAGTATGCACTCAATAAATATGATTGATTGATTAATTGACTGCAGTCAGCCCTCGACCTAGATTTGATAGGAAAGCACTCCATTGGCACAGGTGTCCCAGCCCCCCTTGGGAGAGGAAAGCAGGGACTTCTACTGCCCCAAATGGGAACACCAGGCACCCATTGGAGTTGGGTGGGGGAGACCAGACGTCCTAGGAATCCCAGCCGGGTTCCGGCCGCACCATCCAGGCCTTCCCTTGGATCAATCACTCAATCCATCCGTGCTCTTTATTGAGACGTTCCTGTGGGCAGAACAGTTTAATAAGTGCTTGGGAAAACACAACAGTGTTGGTAGATCCGATTCCTGCCCTCAAGAAGTTTGCAGTCCCGTAATGCCCTGAACCTGGGGATTATTTGATGCCGGGGTGGGGGGCCTTGGGTTAGCTATGACTGCACCAATGAGATAGATTTTAGAGCCTCAGGAAGGCTTTGGTTGGGAGTGGACCCTGGGTGGCCTTGGTGGCCACATTGTGAGGCTCCCGCTGGTCCCCTCTGCCCCCCGGGGTTATGGGATCCTGAGCTCTGTCTCTCTCTGATGTCGTTTATGTGGTTTTGGTCTTCTGTTGTTTTCATCCTTCCAGCATTGGGTAGTAATAATAATAATAATAGCATTTATTAAGCGCTTACTATGTGCAAAGCACTGTTCTAAGCACTGGGGAGATTACAAGGAGATCAGTTTGTCCCGGGGGGGGCTCACAGTGTTAACCCCCATTTTACAGATGAGGGAACTGAGGCCCAGAGAAGTGAAGTGACTTGCCCAAGGTCACACAGCTGACAAGTGGCAGAGCCGGGATTTGAACCCCTGACCTCTGACTCCAAAGCGCGGGCTCTTTCCACTGAGCTATGCTGAGAAGGCTTGGGAGTCAGAAAGTCATGGGTTCTACCACATGTTGGCTGTGTGGGCTGGGGCAAACCACTTCACTTCCCTGGGCCTCAGTTACCTCATCTGTAAAATGGCGATGAAGACTGTGAGCCTTGCGCAGATAGGGACTGTGTCCAACCCGATTTGCTTGTATCCACCTCAGCGCTTAGTACAATGCTTGGCATATAGCAAGCGCTTAGCAAATACCATAATTATTACTATAATTATAGGTCGGTCCTCAAGCCACTTCCCCACCTATCCCTAGACTGTGAGCCCTGGGAGAGCCTGGGACCCTGACTAATTGTCTCCTGAATATTTTTCCAAGAGTTTAATACAGTGCTTGGCACCCAGTAGGTGCTTCATAAATACTCTAGCCATTATTAAAATTGCTCATTGTGTAACCTTCTTCAGCCTAACAGACCCTTGGCAGGGTGCTATAATAAGAATCAGTAAAAATCCTGGGTGATTCAGGAATTAGGCCTATTCTGTGCTTTGGGTGGTTCAGAGGTTGTTGGCTGGGGAAGCTCTGCGGGGCACCCAAACCACTGTACTGCACTGGAGCCGAAATGGGATAATAGTAGAAAGGGCGGACACTATAAATGCTTTATGTAGATAATTATGGTACTTATTCAGTGTTTACTATGTGCTAATTCCCCCTACTTCCCCCCCCCTCCAACCAAATTCTGGCCCACACCTCATTGCAGTGTGGGAGTGCGAAGAGGCAGAAGTAGGCAGTAGGAAGGCAGTACGGCCTAGTGGAAACAGCCCCTGGGTTCTAGTCCCTGATCTGCCACATGCCAGCTGTGTGACTTAACCACCCTGTGCTGCAGTAAAACCGTGAGAGATCGTGATTCTGGGGTGGGACGGCGACTGCTTCCGATCCGATTATACTGCACCAACCCCAGTGCTCAGCACGTAGTAATCTCTTAATAAATGCCGTTCTCGAGGGGGGAGTGGGTGCTGAAGCTGAGCCGTTGGAGAGTTTCTAGGGCATCTAGCAGGGTGCAGGAATCCTGGCAATATGCGGCGAATGTGCACAGCAAAAACTGCAGCAGCTACTTGTACTTCCCAAGCGCTTAGTACAGTGCTCTGCACACAGTAAGCGCTCAATAAATACGATTGAATGAAAGAATGAATACTGAGGAGGTTGTACCCCTAAGCACTTTGCTGTTCACCCCACCCCCAACCTCACAGCAATCAATCAATCAATCGTATTTATTGAGCGCTTACTGTGTGCAGAGCACTGTACTAAGCGATTGGGAAGTCCAAGTTGGCAACATATAGAGACAGTCCCTACCCAACAGTGGGCTTACAGTCTAAAAGGGGGAGACAGAGAACAAAACGAAACATACTAACAAAATAAAATAAATAGAATTAGATATGTACAAGTAAAATAAATAAATAGAGTAATAAATATGTACAAACATATATGCATATATACAGGTGCTGTGGGGAAGGGAAGGAGGTAAGATGGGGGGATGGAGGGGGGACGAGGGGGAGAGGAAGGAATCAATCAATCAATCGTATTTATTGAGCACTTACTGTGTGCAGAGCACTGTACTAAGCGCTTGGGAATCAATCAGTCATATTTATTGCGTGCTTACTGTGTGCAGAGCACTGTACTAACTGCTTGGGAAGTACAAGTAAATAGAATAGATATGTATAAGTAAAATAAATAGAGTAATAAATATGTACAAACACATATACATATATAGAGTAAATCAATCAGTCAATCGTATTTATTGAACTGATGTCCATATCCGTACACTCTGCTACTTCCCCATGCTGTCGTTTAGATTAATGTCTGTCTCGCTCACTAGACTGTAAGCTCATTATGGGCAGGGATGTTGTCTACCAACTCCTTTGTATTGTACTCTCCCAAGAGCTTAGTACCGTGCTCTGCACCAACTAATCATATGGGCAAGGGATGTGTCTGCTAATTCTGTTGCATTAATAATGATGGTATTTGTTAAGCGCTTTACTTTGTTCCAAGCACTGTTCTAAGCACTGGGGTAGATATAAGGTAATCAGGTTGTCCCATGTGGGGCTCAACAGTCTTAATCCCCATTTTACAGATGAGGTAAAGGAGACACAGAGAAGTTAAGTGACTGGCCCAAAGTCACACAGCTAAGTGGCAGAGCCGGGATTAGAACCCATGACCTCTGACTCCCAAGCCTGGGCTCTTGCCACTAAGCCACACTGCTTCTCCCAAGCGCATAGTATAGTGCTCTGCACACAGTATGTGCATAATAATAATAATAATGGTATTTCTTAAGCGCTGAGTATGTGCCAGGCACTGTACTAAGCAGTGTATACCTGTATATACCTGTATATATGTATATATGTTCATACATATTTATTACTCTTTATTTATTTTACTTGTACATATTTATTCTATTTATTTTATTTGGTTTATATGTTTTGTTGTCTGTCTCCCCCGTCTAGACTGTGAGCCCACTGTTGGGTAGGGACCGTCTCTATATGTTGCAAACTTGTACTTCCCAAGTGCTTAGTACAGTGCTTGCACACAGTAAGCGCTCAATAAATACGATTGAATGAATGAATGAATGAAGCACTGGGGTGGATACAAGCAGATTAAGTTGGGCACAGTCTGCATCCCATGTGGGGCTTACAATCCCCACTTTACAGATGAGGTAACTGAGGCCCAGAGAAGTGAAGTGACTTGCCCAAGCAGACAAGTGGTGGAGCCGAAGCGCTTAGTACAGTGCTCTGCACACAGTAAGCACTCAATAAATAAGACTGAATAAATGACCTTCTGACTCAATAATTAACATTGATTGATTGATTAAGATTCCTTTTAGACTCCTTTTAGACTCCCTTTTAGACTGTGAGCCCACTGTTGGGTAGGGACTGTCTCTATATGTTGCCAACTTGTACTTCCCAAGCGCTTAGTACAGTGCTCTGCACACAGTAAGTGCTAAATAAATGCGATTGATTGATTGATTAAGTACCATTTGTTGATGAATGTGAGGGTGCCAGCCAGATTTATAGGCAGATCTCAGAGTGGGCAGCAGGAGCCACCCTGAACCCTCCATCTTGCAGGAGGAAAGCCTTTTTTCACAGAATGGCCAACTTTGTTGGCCCTGTTACTGGAGCTGCGTGTCCCCAACCATCTCCCAAATGCTCAAGACTTTGGAGCAGGCCCAGAGCTCTTGGCCCTTTGGCTGTCCATTCTCAAGCTGCAGGGATTTTCCCTCTGAATCCCAGACACTATTGAACAACCTCCAAGAGGCAGGCCAGGGTCAGACTAGAAATACATATCAGTCGATCAATCCACAGTACTTATTCAATCGTATTTATTGAGTGCTTACTGTGTGCAGAACACTGTACCAAGAGCTTGGAAAGTACAATTCAAACGGAGAAGCAGCGTGGCCCAGTGGACAGAGCACGGGCCTGGGATTTGGAAGGATCTGGGTTCTAATTCTAACTCTGCCACCTGTCTGCTGTGTGACCTTGGACAAGTCACTTCACTTATCTGTGCCTCAGTTGGACAACTGTGAAATGGGGGTTGAGACTATGAGCTTGTAGCTTGACTTGTAGCTACCCCAGCACTTAGAACAGTGCCTGGCACGTAATAAACACTTAAATACCATCATTCATTCAGTGGTATTTAATGAGCGCTTCCTGTGTGTCGAGCACTGTACTAAGTGCTTGGGAGAGTACACTACCACAATAAACAGGTATTATTATTATTATTATTGAATGCTTATTGCATGCAGAGCACTGTACTAAGTGTCAAGCACTCTCTCCCACTTAGGACTGCGAGCCCCAGAAGGGACAGGGACTGTGTCCAACCTAATAATTTTCTATCTAGCCCCATGCCTAGTACAGTGGTTGGCACACAATAAGAGCTTAACATATACCGTCATTATTATTACTATTATTACCAAGTGCTATATACTTGTATATTCACCCAAAAATTCTGTTTAAACTACTCTGAATTTACTGCTTGCATATTTCTAGGTCTCTCCCCCATTAGAGGGTAAACTGCTTGTGGACTATTGTACTCCCCTAGGGTGTAATACAGGATGTGCTTTCAATAGGTGCTCAGTAAATTCCAATACTTCTACCACTACTTTGGTCCTCCCACGCCCAACTTCTGGCAGTAACCCTTAATCATGTTGTCCTCAGGGCCTGCAGCTTCCTTCTCCCCTAAAAAATCAATGATCATTATCTATCATCATCACCATTAAAGATAATAATAATAATAATTATGGTATTTGTTAGGCGCTTACTATGCTTTAAGCATCTACACTCACTCCCTTGGTGAACTCATTCGCTCCCACGGCTTCAACTATCATCTCTACGCTGATGACACCCAAATCTACATCTCTGCCCCTGCTCTCTCTCCCTCCCTTCAGGCTCGTATCTCCTCCTGCCTTCAAGACATCTCCATCTGGATGTCTGTCCGCCATCTAAAACTCAACATGTCCAAGACTGAATTCCTTATCTTCCTTCCCAAACCCTGCCCTTTCCCTGACTTTCCCGTCACAAGCCCACAACCTTGGTGTCATCCTTGACTTCGCTCTCTCGTTCACCCCTCACATCCCATCCGTCACCATACCTACCGGTCTCACCTCCATAACATCGCCAAGATCTGCCCTTTCCTCTCCATCCAAACCGCTACCTTGCTCATTCAATCTCTCATCTTATCCCGACTGGATTAGCGCATCAGCCTCCTCTCTGATCTCCCATCCTCCAGTCTCTCCCCACTTCAGTCTATACTTCACACTGCTGCCCGGATCATCTCTGTGCAGAAACACTCTGGGCATGTTACTCCCCTCCTCAAAAATTTCCAGTGGCTGCCAGTTAACCTACGCATCTAGCAAAAACTTCTCACTCATGGCTTCAAGGCTGTCCATCACCTCTCCCCCTCCTACCTCACCTCCCTTCTCTCCTTCTCCAGCCCAGCCCGCACCCTCCGCTCCTCTGCCGCTAGCCTCCTCACTGTACCTTGTTCTCACCTGTCCCACAGTCGACCCCCAACCCACGTCCTCCCCCTGGCCCGGTATGCCCTCCCTCCACACATCTGCCAAGCTAGCTCTCTTCCTCCCTTCAAAGACCTACTGAGCACTCACCTGGTCCAAGAGGCCTTCCCAGACTGATCCCCCTTTTTTTCTCTCTTCCTCCCCATCTCCCCCGTCCTACCTCCTTCCCCTCCCCGCAGCACCCGGATATATGTTTGTACAGATTTATTACTCTATTTATTTTACTTGTACATATTTACTATTCTATTTTGTTATTATTAATGATGTGCATCTAGCTTTATTTCTATTTTTTCTGATGACTTGACACCTGTCCACATGTTTTGTTTTGTTGTCTGTCTCCCCCTTCTAGACTGTGAGCCCGTTGTTGGGTAGGGACCATCTCTATATGTTGTCAACTTGTACTTCCCAAGAGCTTAATACGGTGCTCTGCACACAGTGAGCGCTCAATAAATATGACTGAATGAATGAATGAGGTAACTGAGGCACAGAGAAGTGAAATGACTTGCCCAAGGTCAAACAGCAGACAAATGGGGGGACTGGGTTTAGAACCCAGGTCCTTCTGATGCCCAGGCCAGGTCTCTATCCACTGCTCCTTTAAGCATATCTATAATTTACAGATATTTTTATAAGTGCTGCGGGGATCCACCAGACCTCCAACATCCCCACCTTAAAGCCCTTCTAAAATCCCACCTCCATCCTCCAGCAATAATAATAATATTAATGATGGTATTTATTAAGTGCTTACTATGTGTTAAGCACTCTGTGCAGAAATCATCTCTGCACTAAGCATCTAAGCACTGGGGTAGGTACAAGGTAATTAGGTTGTCCCACGTGGGGCTCACTGTCTTAATCCCCATTTTACAAATGAGGTAACTGAGGCACAGAGATGTTAAGTGATTTGCCCAAAGACACACCGCTGACAAGTGGTGGAGACGGGATTAGAGCCCATGACCTCTGACTCCCAAGCCCGCGCTCTCTTCACTAAGCCATGCTGCTTCCCTCACCTAATCACAAGGACCTCAAATCATCCTCTTGCACTTACATATTTATTTACACCCATCCTTAGCCCTGTGTTTGTATATTTTTTTGATCATTCAATTGTATTTGTTCTGATTCCACCACTTGTACTTCTGTCTTTTTATTTTTTAGTGGTATTTCTTAAGCACTTGCCTTTTATGGTGTTTAAGTGCTTACCGTGTACTAAGCTCTGGGTTAGATACAAGCTAATCAGATTGGACACAGTCCATGTCCCAAAGAGTGTTCACTGTCTTAATCCCCATTTTACATATGACGTAACTGAGTCACAGAGAAATGAAATGACGTTCCCAGGGTCACGTAGCAGATAAATTCAAAACCGGGATTAGACTGTATTCTCTTTCCACTAGGCCACATGGCTTCCCTATCTATATCCCATGTTATAGTGTAGGCTCTTTGTGGTCCCGGAACCTGTCTCGTGCTTCTTTTACACTTCCCATCTTCTTAGTACAGGGGCTCAATAAATACCCACACACTTCGCTTCTCTAATGCTAACCCTCTCACTGTACCTCGATCTCGTCTATCTTGCCACAGACCCCTCGCCCACTTCCTGCCTCTGGCCTGGAACACCCACCCTCCTCAAATTTGATAGACAATTACTTTCTCCCTTTTCAAAGCCTTATTGAAAGCACATCTCCTCCAAGAGGCCTTCCCTGACTAAGCCCCCCATCTTCTTCTCCCACACCCTTCTGCGTCGCCCTGAGTTGCTCCCTTTATTCACCGTCTGCCAGTCCCAAAGCACTAATAATAATAATGGCATTTATTAAGCACTTACTATGTGCAAAGCACTGTTCTAAGCGCTGGGGAGTTTACGAGAAGATCAGGTTGTCCCACGGGGGGCTCACAGTCTTCATCCCCCTTTGACAGATGAGGGAACTGAGGCACAGAGAAGTTAAGTGACTTGCCCCAAGTCACACAGCTAATTGGCAGAGCTGGGATTCGAACCCATGACCCCTGACTCCGAAGCCCGTGCTCTTTCCACTGAGCCACGCTGCTTCTCTTAAGACTTATGTACATACCTGTAATTTATTTGTTTATATTAATGTCTGTCTCCCCTCTAGACTGCAAGCTCGTTGCGGGTTATTTGTTTATATTAACGTCTGTCTCCCCTCTAGACTGCAAGCTCTTTGTGGGCAGGGAATGTGTCTGCTTATTGTTGTTTTGTACTCTCCCAAGCGCTTAGTACAGTGCTCTGCACACAGTAAACGCCCAATACATAGGATTGAATGAATGAGTGAATTGTCCTGCTGAGGATCTGAGAGCTGTAGCTCTCTCTAGTGGAGAACCGACTCCGGCAGCTTTAAAATATAACATTTCCTCCAATCCACGTTAATCAATCAATCAATTCACTTATTGAGTCGTATTTATTGAGCGCTTACTGTGTGCAGAGCACTGTACTAAGCGCTTGGGAAGTACAAGTCGGCAACATATAGAGACGGTCCCTACCCAACAACGGGCTCACAGTCTAGCAGGGGGAGACAGACAACAAAATGGGATTAGAATCAATCAATCAATTGTATTTATTGGACACTTACTGTGTGCAGGGCACTCTACTAAACGCTTGGGAGAGTACAATATAACAATAAAAACGACACATTCCCTATCCACAACGAGCTTACAGTCTGGAAGGGGAGACATTAATATAAATTTTAAAAAAAATCACAGATTGGTGCATAAGTGCTGTGGGGCTGGGATGGAGGGGTAAATAAATAAATAATAAAAATAAATAATAATAATAATATAATAAATAAATAAATAAATAAAGGGAGCAAGTCAGGGCGGCACAGAAGAGAGTGGAGGAAGAGGGAAAGGGGGCTTACTCAGGGAAGACTTCTTGGTGGAGATGTGTCTAGAGAAGCAGTGTGGCTCCATGGAAAGAGCACGGGCTTGGGGGTCAGAGGTCATGGGTTCAAATTCCGGCTCCGCCAATTGTCAAAGTCACTTAACTTCTCTGTGCCTCGGTTACCTCACCTGTAAAATGGGGATGAAGACTGTGAGCCCCACGTAGGACAACCTGATCGCCTTGTATCCTCCCCAGCGCTTAGAACAGTGCTTTGCACATAGTAAGTGCTTAACAAATGCCATTATTATTATTATTATTATCTTTAATAAAGCTTTGAAGTGGTGGAGAGTAATTGTAGTTAGTTGGCTATGAAGAGGGAAGGCATTCCAGGCCAGCAGCAGGATGGGGGGCCGGGGGGTAAGCAGCAAGACAGACAGTGAGTAGGTTGGCATTAGAGGAGCAAAGTTTTCAGGCTGAGTTATAGTAGGAAAGTACCGAAATGAGGTATGAGGGGGCAAGGTGATTGAGTGCTTTAAAGGTAGCCCAGGTAAGTAGGTTTGGGTTGGGGGAAGGCAAAAGGCGGATCTAGAACCTCAGTGGATCTCCCTGAGGATGGGCACTTGTTGGTCCCCACAGAAAGGAGCTCAGGATTGAGAAGGCTGCTTTGTCCACTGGAAATCACCTCCTTGGAAGTCAGTCGATTCTCTTTCTCTCTCTTTCTCTCTCCATCATCATCATCATCATCATCAATCGTATTTATTGAGCGCTTACTATGTGCAGAGCACTGTACTAAGCACTTGGGAAGTACAAATTGGCAACATATAGAGACAGTTCCTACCCAACAGTGGGCTCACAGTCTAAAAGGGGGAGACAGAGAATAAAACCAAACATACTAACAAAATAAAATAAATAGAATAGATATGTACAAGAAAAATAAATAAATAAATAAATAGAGTAATAAATATGTACAAACATATATACATATATACAGGTGCTGTGGGGAAGGGAAGGAGGTAAGATGGGGGGGATGGAGAGGGGGACGAGGGGGAGAGGAAGGAAGGGGCTCAGTGTGGGAAGGCCTCCTGGAGGAGGTGAGCTCTCAGCAGGGCCTTGAAGGGAGGAAGAGAGCTAGCTTGGCGGATGGGCAGAGGGAGGGCATTCCAGGCCCGGGGGATGACGTGGGCCGGGGGTCGATGGCGGGACAGGCGAGAGCGAGGTACGGTGAGGAGATTAGCGGCGGAGGAGTGGAGGGTGCGGGCTGGGCTGGAGAAGGAGAGAAGGGAGGTGAGGTAGGAGGGGGCGAGGGGATGGACAGCCTTGAAGTCCAGGGTGAGGAGTTTCTGCCTGATGCGCAGATTGATTGGTCTCCAGTTAGCCCCACAACTAGAGTGGACATAGTGCTCTTGTATGCAGGTTCTTAAGTGGCCATGTGAGTGAGGAAAGAAGGGGCTCTCACAATTCCTCAGGGTTCTAGGATTTATTCATTCATTCATTCAATCGCATTTATTGAGCGCTTTCTGCGTGCAGAGCACTGTACTAAGCACTTGGGAAGTACAAGTCGGCAACATATAGCGACGGTCCCTACCCAACAACGGGTAGAAGGGGGAGAGACTTTACAGACTACAAGTCCCAGAATTCCTGTGAGCCAAAACTGAATGTGAATTGAGCATATTCCAGCCTCCACAGGGACACGGAGCAGTTACAATTAGCACGATCAATCATTCAATCAATAATGTTTACTGAGCACCTTCTATAAGCAGAACACTATACTTAGCAATTAGGAGTGTACAACAGAGTTAGCGGACGTGATTCTTGCCCTCCAGAAGCTTGCAGCCTAGCAGCAGAGACCCTGAAATAATTTGCAGACAGAAGGAAGAAGTGGAAAGGTACCTGAATAGGGCTTAAATAATAAGGTAAGTTAGTTGCCATGTCTGGAAGAATTGAGGGAAGGTATTTTTATGGTATTTGTTAAGCACTTACTATTTGTTGGGCACTGTTCTAAGGCAGTTGTGAGTACAGATTGCAGATTTAGTGCATGAGAGACAAGGAGGCAGAAGAGAAAACGGTGTTGGGCCCTGAAAATCCCTGCAAACAGTAAGCATTCTTTAAGGGACAGCTTTTCTGTGTGCACAATGAGGACTGCATTGAGCTCCCACAATGGCCTATCCAGCCACACATGCACTTATAGGTGAACTTCATCTTCGGTGCTGGCATCTTTTAACGTGAAGGACAATCATGCATGTTAGTTTTTTTTTTTTATAATGGCATTTATTAAGCACTTACTATGTGCAAAGCGCTGTTCTAAGCGCTGGGGAGGTTACAAGGTGATAAAGCTGTCCCACAGGGGGCTCACAGTCTTAATCCCCATTTTACAGATGAGGGAACTGAGGCCCAGAGAAGTTAAGTGACTTGCCCAAAGTCACACAGCTGACAGTTGTTAGTTGTTACAGAAGTTCTGAAGTGCTAGTTGGGATGTAACCTGGAAGTGGGAGAAATAAAGTGGGGAAGGCTTCTTGGAGGAGATGAGGTTTCAGACCACGGGGAGAGTGGTAGTTTGTGGGTGTGACAGGAGAGGGAGTTCCAAGATGGAGGAAGAGGATGGTCACTGCTCCATCTCCCTGTCCCTCCACCTGCCCTGTTCTGTCCTCACAGAACTGATCTGAGATCAAATCCATTCATTCAATCATATTTATTGAGCGCTTACTGTGTGCAGAGCACTGTAGTAAGCACTTGGGAAGTACAAGTTGGCAACATATAGAGGCGGTCCCTACCTAACAATGGGCTCGCAGTCTGGAAGGGGGAGACAAACAATGAAACAAAACGTGTAGACAGGTGTTAAAGTCATCAGAACAAATAGAATTAAAGCTGGGGTTAGAGTCTTCTCTCTCCTCTAACAGTGGAAGCAGTAGGGTAAGGGCCAGGAGACCCTGATTGTCATTGTAGGATGTCAGAGAATTCAAATGTAACAGGTTGAAGTTACCTCACTGAAGTCTACAAGGCTGGTTTGGTGAAAAGGTAGTACCATACTTAAAAAAAAACTACAATAATTAATGGGAAGCAACGGTGGCCTAGTGGACAGAACACAGGCCTGGGGCTCAGAGGACTTAGCTGCTAATCCCGGCTCTGCCACTTATCTGCTGTGTGACCTTGGGGAAGTCATTTCACTTCTCTGTGCCTCAGTTACCTCATCTGTAAAATGGAGATTTAGATTGTGAACCTCATGTGGGACATGGACTGTCCAATCTGATTAGCTTGTGTCTGCCCCAGCGCTTAGTACAGTGTCTTGCACATAGGAAGCGCTGAACAAATACCATAAAACAATCAGACAAACCAGATCTTTCTTTGCCGAAGACCCTTCTCAGTTGTAAGGGGATTTTTAGCCCTATCTCTTGGTAGGGACTGTCTCTATATGTTGCCAGTTTGTACTTCCCAAGCACTTAGTACAGTGCTCTGCACATAGTAAGCGCTCAATAAATATGATTGATTGATTGATTGATTGACAGAAGCTCACTTTTTCTTCTCAGCTGGGCCACACCTAGTCCAAAGCTTTGCCTCAGCCTTGCCTGCCCTGGTGAGAGGAACCCCTTCTCCCAACCCCGTTGGCCTCAGTCATTCATTCATTCATTAATTCAATCATATTTATTGAGTGCTTACTGTGTGTGGAGCACTATATTAAGCACTTGAGAAAGTACAATACAATCAATCGTATTTATTGAGCGCATACTATGTGCAGAGCACTGTGCTAAGCGCTTGGGAAGTACAAATTGTACTTCCCAAGCTACAAGTACAAGTACAATACAGCAATAAAGCGTGACAATCCCTGCCCACAATGAGCTCATAGTCTAGGGGGATGGGGGTGGGGAAGAGAAGATAGATATTAATAATAATAATAATAATAATGGCATTTATTAAGTGCTTACTATGTGCAAAGCACTGTTCTAAGCGCTGGAGCACTGTTCTAAGCACAGATATCAATACAAATAAACAGGCAACAATATAAATAAATAAAATTACATAAGTACCATGGGGCAGGGGGAATAATAATAATAATAATGATGGCATTTATTAAGTGCTTACTATGTGCCAAGCACTGTTCTAAGCGCTGGGGAGGTTACAAGGTGATCCGGTTGTCCCACGGGGGGTTCACAGTCTTAATCCCCATTTTCCAGATGAGATAACTGAGGCCCAGAGAAGTCAAGTGATTTGCCCAAAGTCACACAGCTCCGTGGGACAACCTGATCACTTTGTAATCTCCCCAGCGCTTAGAACAGTGTTTTGCACATAGTAAGCACTTAATAAATGCCATTGTTATTATTATTATTATGTTATCCATGCCCTTCAAGGAGCTTTCACTAGTGGGGGAAACAGACAGTAAAATAAGTGACAGGTAAGGACGGAGTTTCAGGATGTGTTTGTAGTTGCTGTGGAGTCCCAAAGTGCTTGGAGAGGGGTGTGGGCAGAGGCATAGGTGACACATTAGGGAAAGAAAATAGGGTGGGGTGATGAGTCATGGATGGCTTCTGGAAAGATTTTAGAAAGGCCTTGAAGATGGGGAGAGTGGACATGAGGTTTGGAGAGCCTGACAGAGGGCTGATCACAAGAACAACAAGATTGTGGCACAGCGAGTAGGTTGGTGTGAGAGGAGCAAAGTCTGCAGGCCGACTTGTAGTGGGAGAGGAGTACAGATGCCTGAGTCAATGCCTTAAAGCCGATGATGGCGATTTCTTTTTCCTGATAAGAAGATGGATGAGTGACCATTGGAGGCTTTTGAGGTGTGGGGAAACATACCCAGGATGGTTTTTCAGAAAAAGTGATCAGAGGCCAACAGAGTGTAGACTGGAAAGGGGAAAGGCTGGAAACAGGGTGGTGAGTGAGGAGGCTGAGGTCCTGTGGAAAAAACCGGCTGGGCTGAGGCTCTATCCTGGGGTCATGGGATGGACTGTTTCCGTAAGACCTCAGCACGCTCAAATGCTGCTTTGCCCTCACCCTTTTCAGAAGTCGTTGCGGAATATTGGGCTGGCTATAGTAAGCATGTGGATGACTTCCCTCTTCTTAAAAGAGCAGTGGGGAAAAAAATTTGGAATGTCAGCCTTGTAAAAGCCTGTATTATGAAAATGAAAAAGTCCCATGTGTTGCACCTAGGCTGCTGATCTTGTTAGGTGATATAAATCGCATGGTTTAGTCTTATCTGAAGCCTTGTGCTTCAGCTGATGACATTAATCAACCTGTCTGTATATATGTCTGTATATATTCAACCTGTATATATGTATATATGTTTGTACATATTTGTTACTCTATTTATTTATTTATTTTACTTGTACATATCTATTCTATTTATTTTATTTTGTTAGTGTGTTTAGTTTTGTTCTCTGTCTCCCCCTTTTAGACTGTGAGCCCACTGTTGGGTAGGGACTGTCTCTATATGTTGCCAGCTTGTACTTCCCAAGCGCTTAGTACAGTGCTCTGCACACAGTAAGCACTCAATAAATACAATTGATGATGATGATGATGATGATGATTAATGAGAGTTTAAGCAACAGACTATTGAACCTCTCAGCCCAGTATCGTCTCCAGATATGGACAAGGAGGCTTGGAGGAATAGCATTTGATTATCCTCCTGAACATCCACCCGAATGTTTGTGTAGGTAATATTTGCCGTCCCTAACTTTTTCCCTTTTACATTCCTAACTTTCCTTGTAGCAAGTAGCCCATTACAGACAATTTACCCTGGAATCTGTTGACATTTTTGGTCTACACAACTATCTGTGAAAGTTAATTTCACATTATTTGCATCTGAGGAGTGTGTTTGAACCGCCCAGATCCAAAAGAACCTTCAGCGTTCACGCTCAGCAGTGTAAAATCAAAATTTGAACTTCTTTCTTCAGTCCCAACTGAAAAGCTGGTCCAGTTCCCAGTTAGTAGCGGTGATAGTTTCTTTTGACATCAAGGCTGTCCTTTGGACATTTAACTGAAAACTGCCTCACTGAATCCTTTATCAGTTCATTTTTCTGAACCTCTGATAGCAACTGGCCAAACTAACGGTCACCAGTATAATAACTGACAAAGCAGTATTTTATCTGATAGTTGAGCATGCTCAATTTACTTGATTCTGATGCGGTCATGACAGAAATGTCTCAATTGGCTTCGTGTAGCTTTGTATCTGCTTTTCTCGTCTATTTGAGAAGCGTTATGCTCTTGGGGAAAGAGCACGGACCTAGGAATCTGAGGACCCTAGTTCTAATCCCGACTCTGCCACATCCCTGACGTGTGACCTTGGGCAGTCATTTAACTTCTCCGTATCTCGGTTTCATAATCTGTAAAATGGGGATTCACTACCGGTTCTCTCTCCTATTTAGACTCTGTGCCCGATGAGGGACCTTTTCTTTCTTAGACTATGAACCCCTCCTCCCCCTCCACATCCCCCCTGCGTTACCTCCTTCCCCTCCCCACAGCACCTTTATATATGTATATATGTTTGTACATATTACTCTATTTTATTTGTACATATTTATTCTATTTATTTTATTTTGTTAATATGATTTGTTTTGTTGTCTGTCTCCTCCTTCTAGACTGTGAGCCAGCTGTTGGGTAGGGACTGTCTCTATATGTTGCCAACTTGTACTTCCCAAGCGCTTAGTCCAGTGCTCTGCACACAGTAAGCGCTCAATAAATACGACTGACTGAATGAATGAATGAATGAATGAAGTGGGGGAGCCAGGATTTGAACCCATGACCTCTGACTCCCAAGCCCGTGCTCTTTCCACTGAGCTACACTGCCATCATTGTTATTTATTATTATTTGTTAAGCGCTTACTATGTGCCAAACACTGTTCTAAGCACTGGGGTGGGGAGGGGGGGATACAAGGTAATCAGTTTGTCCCACAAGGGGCTCACAGTCTTAATCCCCATTTTACAGATGAGGGAACTGAGGTCCAAAGAAGTGACTTCATCATCATCATCAATCATCAATCGTATTTATTGAGCGCTTACTATGTGCAGAGCACTGTACTAAGTGCTTGGGAAGTACAAATTGGCAACATATAGAGACAGTCCCTACCCAACAGTGGGCTCACAGTCTAAAAGGGGGAGACAGAGAACAAAACCAAACATACTAACAAAATAAAATAAATAGAATAGATATGTACAAGTAAAATAAATAAATACGTATAGACATATATACATATATACAGGTGCTGTGGGGAAGGGAAGGAGGTAAGATGGGGGGGATGGAGAGGGGGACGAGGGGGAGAGGAAGGAAGCGGCTCAGTCTGGGAAGGCCTCCTGGAGGAGGTGAGCTCTCAGCAGGGCCTTGAAGAGAAGTGAAGTGACTTGCCCAAAGTCACCCAGATGACAATTGGCAGAGCTGGGATTTGAACCCATGACCTCTGACTTCAAAGCCAGGGCTCTTTCCACAGTTGACAAGTGGCGGAGCCGGAATTAGAACCCACGACCTCCGACTCCCAAGCCCGGGCTCTTTCCACTGAACCACGCTGCTTCTCATTCAATAAATACGATTGTGAGCCCGTTGTTGGGTAGGGACCGTCTCTATATGTTGCCAACTTGTCCTTCCCAAGCGCTTAGTCCAGTGCTCCGCACACAGTAAGCGCTCAATAAATATGATTGATTGATTGATTGACTGATTGATTTGGTTCTGAGTTGGGCCCAAACGGGACCACAGCCCTGGCTGGGGAGAGGAGGCGCAGGCGCAGTGCTGCGGAGCGGCCAGGCGGGGGCAGCATTGCCCCGCGGAAGCTCGTCGGGCTGAACAATCAATCAGTCAATCAATCAGTCGTATTTATTGAGCGCTTACTGTGTGCAGAGCACTGGACTAAGCGCTTGGGAAGTGCAAGTTGGCAACATATAGAGACGGTCCCTACCCAACAGTGGGCTCACAGTCGTATTTATTGAGCGCTTACTGTGTGCAGAGCACTGGACTAAGCGCTTGGGAAGTACAAGTTGGCAACCCACGGCGCCTTGGCCTTCCCAGACTGAGCCCCTTCTTTCCTCTCCCCCTCGTCCCCCTCTCCATCCCCCCCATCTTACCTCCTTCCCTTCCCCACAGCACCTGTATATATGTATATATGTGTGCACATATTTATTTATTTTACTTGTACATATCTATTCTATTTATTTTATTTTGCTAGTATGTTTGGTTTTGTTCTCTGTCTCCCTCTTCTAGACTGTGAGCCCACTGTTGGGTAGGGACTGTCTCTATATGTTGCCAACTTGGACTTCCCAAGCGCTTAGTACAGTGCTCTGCACACAGTAAGCGCTCAATAAATACGATTGATTGATTGATTGGGCCCAGCCGCGATGACCCAAGAACGACCCCTCACGGTTATGTGCTCACCCAATAATGATTTTCATTTTATTTTATAAAAATAAAATTGTATTTTATGATTATTATTATTATGGTATTTGTTGGGCCCTTACTCAGCAGCGTGGCTCTGTGGGAAGAGCCCGGGCTTTGGAGTCAGAGGTCATGGGTTCCAATCCCGGCTCCACCAACTGTCAGCTGGGTGACTTTGGGCCAGTCACTTCACTTTGGAGAAGCAGCGTGGCTCGGTGGAAAGAGCCCAGGCTTTGGAGTCGGAGGTCATGGGTTCGAATCCCAGCTCCGCCACCTGTCAGCTGTGTGACTTTGGGCAAGTCACTTCACTTCTCTGCGCCTCAGTTACCTCATCTGTAAAATGGGGATTAAGACTGTGAGCCCCCGTGGGACAACCTGATCACCTTGTAACCTCCCCAGCGCTTAGAGCAGTGCTTTGCACATAGTAAGTGCTTAATAAATGCTATCATTATTACTATTATTATTATTCTTTGGGCCTCAGTTCCCTCGTCTGGAAAATGGGTATTAAAACTGTGAGCCCCCCAGGGGACAACCTGATCACCTTGTCACCTCCCCAGCGCTTAGAACAGTACTTTGCACATAGTAAGTGCTTAATAAATGCCATCATTATTATCATTATTATTACTATTACTACTAATAATGATGGTATTTATTAAGTGCTTACTCTGTGCAAAGCACTGTTCTAAGCACTGGGGAGGTGAGAAGGTGATCAGGTTGTCCCACAGAGGGCTCACAGTCCTCATTTTACAAATAATAATAATAATGATGGCACTTATTAAGCACTTACTATGTGCAAAGCACTGTTCTAAGCACTGGGCAGGTTACAGGGTGATCAGGTTGTCCCACAGGGGGCTCACAGTCCTCATTTTACAGATAATAATAATAATGATGGTATTTATTAAGCGCTTACTATGTGCAAAGCACTGTTCTATGCACTGGGGAGGTGACAAGGTGATCAGATGTCCCACAGGGGGTTCACAGTCCTCATTTTACAGATAATAATGATGGCATTTATTAAGCGCTTACTATGTGCAAAGCACTATTCTAAGTGCTGGGGAGGTTACAAGGTGATCAGGTTGTCCCATGGGAGGCTCACAGTCTTAATCCCCACTTTCCAGTTGAGGTAACTGAGGCACAGAGAAGTTAAATGACTTGCCCAAAGTCACCCAGCTGACAAGTGGCAGAGCTGGGATTTGAACCCATGACCTCTGACTCCAAAGCCCGTGCTCTTTCCATTGAGCCACGCTGCTTCTCTGCTACTAAGTGCCAAGCACTGTTCTAAGCGCTGGGGGAGATACAAGCTAATAAGGTTCCCCTCCGTGGAGCTCACAGTCTCAATCCCCATTTTACAGATGAGGGAACTGAGGCCCAGAGCAGTTAAGGGACTTGCCCAAAGTCACACAGCTGACAAGTGGCTGAGCGGAGATTAGAACCCACGTCTTCTGACTCCCAAGACTGTGCCCTGGCCACTAAGCCACACTGCTTGCTCTGCATTGCACAGCGCACCTATTGGACCAGCCCGGGGTGACCCAGGAATGAACCTGCAAGATTATGTGCTCACCCAATAATAATAATAACAACAACAATAATAAGTATTATTATGGTATTTGTTAAGTGCTTACTATGTGCCAAGCACTGTTCTAAGCGCTGGGGGAGATACAAGATAATCAGGTTGCCCCCCCCCGTGGGGTTCACAGTCTCAATTCCCATTTTACAGATGAGGGAACTGAGACACAGAGCAGTTAAGTGACTTGCCCGAAGTCACACAGCTAAGTGGCCGAGCGGGGATTAGAACCCGCGTCTTCTGACTCTCAAGCCTGTGCTCTTGCCACTAAGCCACGCTGCTTGCTGTGCATTGCACAGAGCATCTATTACAGCACCCCCAGGGGAGCCGGGAACTTAGCCCGAGACCCCCATCCCTGCCCGGCCTCCCCCAGTGGCGGCAGGGGCACCGTCCGTCTCTCGGTCCCTTCTCCCCCTCACCCTGCAGCACAGAGAAACTCGTGCTCTTGGGATGGGAGGGACGGGAGACCTGGGTTCTAAGCCTGCTGTGAGACCTTGGGCAAGTCACTTCACTTCTCTGTGCCTCAGTTTCCTCATCTGTGAAATTGGGATTCTTCCTCTCCTTTGGGCTATGAGTCCCATGTGGAACAGGGACTGTGGCTGATCTGATTACCTTGTTTCTATCACAGAGCTTAATATAGTGCTTAGTATATGGTAAGTGCTCAACAAGCACTCCGATTATTGTTATCATTTTAAGCCCGGGAGGAAATCAGCAGGGGCTGGGCCTCGTGGATGGTTCTAGAAGCCGGCCAAAGCTCGTCTCTTTGGGGCCCAGAAGGCCTGGGGGACCCCCCCCCCCCCAACCTCCACCACAAGATGCAAGGTTCCTGTTCCCTTCTCTAGGACTCTGGCAGGGATACAGGACCCCTGAGCCCCCAGACCCGGGTCTGGGGGTGGTGGTGGTGGTTTAGGGGAGGGGACAGGCCATTGCCTGAATCTGAATTAGTTGGCATGGCCCTACCTCTGCCATGCCCACCTCTGCCCCTGCAGCTGCCCTGGCCCTGCCCCTCTAGACTGTAAGCTCGTTGCGGTCAGGGAATGTGTCTATTATACTGCTATATTGTGGTCTCCCAAAAGCTTCGTACAGTGTTCCGCACACACTAAGCACTCAAGAAATACGACTGACTGACTGACTGAGTGTTCCTGCCCTGTCTCTGCCTGGCCTTGGCTCTGGCCCTGGTCTTTCAATCAATCAATCAATCAATCAATCAATCAATCAATCGTATTTATTGAGCGCTTACTATGTGCAGAGCCCTGTACTAAGCGCTTGGGAAGTACAAATTGGCAACACATAGAGACAGTCCCTACCCAACAGTGGGCTCACAGTCTAAAAGGGGGAGACAGAGAACAGAACCAAACATACCAACAAAATAAAATAAATAGGATAGAAATGTACAAGTAAAATAAATAGAGTAATAAATATGTACAACCATCTATACATATATACAGGTGCTGTGGGGAAGGGAAGGAGGTAAGATGGGGGGATGGAGAGGGGGACGAGGGGGAGAGGGGGAGGAGGGGCTGGTCTTTCCCCAGCCTTGCCCTATTCCTGCTCTGGTTCTCCGCCCTGGCCCTACGCTATCCTTGCCCTGCCCGTGTCCCTGCCCTGGCCTTGCCCTTTATCTGGCCCTGGCCCCGATCCTAGCCTCTGGCCCTAACCCTGGCCTATGAGGGTTCTGGGGGCCGCCTCTCTAGAAGGAGTTAAGCTGCAAATTCCTGGGTGTCCGTTGGTTCCCAACCCCGGAGCTGATCAACGCTTTGGCACCAGCCCAGAGGGTCCTGGTACCACAAACCCATTCAGCCTCCAGCCTCCGACTACCCCAGTGTGTCCGGGCTGCCACACCTGGACGGGTAAGCCGCTGACAGAAAGTAGCTGGACACGGCAGGTGCTATTTAATTCCATGTCATTTGGCCGCTGCCCGTGACAATGACAGAGCCCTGGGGACCTCCCAGCACGGCACTAGGAACTTGGGGGGCAGGTTAAATAACAGCCCCCACGACCCCCTTAAGTGCTTTCCAGTCTAGAAGTTCAGGTGCAGTGGACGTACACACGAGTCCATAATGACCACACAAATGCCAAGTCTTTAAATGGTATTAAATGTAGTGTTGGCTGGAATCTTTAACAGTGTCACCGTTTCGATGATCCTCTTTTGTTTCAAATCCTTGCCTTAGGACTGTGCCCATGGTGGAAGAGAAGGTTAGTTGTGTGCTAGGATTAGCAGAATTTAAGTTAATACTTAAAGCAGGGAGAAAAACTTTCATCTCTACTGCAATAAAAGTTTAGGCTTGGTGTTTTTTTTTTATGTATAGTCACCGTTATTCAAGTTTGAAGTTGTCTGGGGACTTTACCGATCCCCCGGTGATAGACATATGGATAGGATAATGAGAAGGATACATTGACAAGGAGAAGCAGGTTGGGAAATAAGCAGGGTGATCTGGGAAGACTTTTTGGAGGACTTGGGGGCTGGACACAGTTTCCAGAAGGGCAAGTCTCAGGGATTCTGAGATCAGTGAATGTGCCGGTTCACCTGGTAGTTCTTGCAGGCAGCTGTGGGCAGGGAATGAATGTGTCTACCAACTCTGTTGTATTGAACTCTCCCAAGCGCTTAGCACTGAACACAGGAAGCACTCAATAAATGCGATTGATTGATTGATAAAGTACACAGAGGTGGGAAGGAGGGAGGAGTGGTGAGAGGCCCCTTGAGGGTACGCAACTGGGAAGAGCAGGAGAAAGGGGAACAGACACAGTGTGGGAATTAGAGCAAGTCACTTGACCACTTTCTACCTCAGGCTCCTCCCTTTTAAAGGGGCTGCTAACCCACCCTGGCCTCTCAAGTATGGTGGGTTTTTTTTCTGTTATCTGTTAAGCACACACTATGTGCCAGACACTATATTAAGCACTGGGTTAGATGCAAGCTAATCAAGTTGGACACAGTCCCTCTCCCACATGGGGCTCACAGCCTTAATCCCCATTTTACAGATGAGGTAACTGAGGAACAGATAAGTGACTTGCCCAAGGTCACACAGCAAAAAGTGGTGGAGCAGGGATGCTGTTTCCCAGGACCGTAATCTATCCACTAGGCCACACTGCTTCTTATGTGGGGAAGATCAAGAAGTCTTCCCTGATTAAGCGTTGTTTTCCCAAATTCCTCTCCCTTCTCTGTCATCTCTGTACTTGAATCTTTACCTTCTGGACACTTGATATTCAGCCCACCCTCACCCTCACAGCACTTATGCCCATATCTGTAATTTATTTATTTTTATTAATGTATGCCTTCCCTTCTAGATGGCAAACTCACTGTAGGCAGGGAACATGTCTACCAGCTCTGTTGTGTGGTACTTTTCCAAGTGCTTAGTACTTTCTCTGCACACAATAAGTGTTCAATAAATAGCATTGAGTGATTGATAGGGAAGAGAGAGGGGAAGGGGAAGGACTCCAGAGGCAGCACAGGGGAGGAGTCACTGTAGATCTGAGAGAGGTTGGCTTGACCTTTTAGCACTTTTGGAAATATTAGATTGTGAATGGATTCTGGATGATCTGGGCCACACACCTCGAGGCCCTGCCGATCCCCTTGACCACTAGACCTGATGGACACTTGAGCTTTGACTTTTATGCTCTTTTTGTGTTTCTCTTGTTTTCATTCTTCCTTATGTGTCTATCACCAAGCCCCTCCCCACCTTATGTTAGGGTGTGAGCTCTTGGAGGGCCAGGGACCAGTCTAATTCTCTCCCATAGGTTTTTTTTCTCCGTGCTTAGTACAGCACTTTGCACTCAGTAGGTGCTTAATAAGTACTATTATTACAACTGAAGAGGGATAGGTGCTTTGGACTGCTGAATAGTGTCGGAAGGAGCCAGGAAATTACTTTGAAGCTTTGAAGGAGATGGAATAGGAAGAAAGGTTGGAATGGAGACATTGGATTTGGGGGAGAATTCCTTTTAATCAATCATATTTATTGAGGACTTACTGTGTGCAGAGCACTGTACTAAGCACTTGGGAGAGTGCAATATAACAGAGTTGGTAGTTACTTCACTTCTCCATGTCTCAGTTTCTTCATCTGTAAATTGGGGATTCAAAACCTGTTCTCTATCCTGCTTAGACTGTGAGCTTTATGTGACAACTCATTGACTTATATCTATCCCAGCGCTTAGTATTGTGCTTGGCACATAGTACTTAATCCGTATGAGCCACTGGACAAGAACGGACGTAGACTCTCTCCTGGTTAGGAGAGAGAGGAGCTGCAGGGGGCCAGCTGGTCGGTAGGGAGTCCAAGGCATAGGACCAGTGGCAGTGGGTCAGCAGCAGTGTAGCTGGGGGGGAGTCTGGCCAGTAGCAGGGGGTCTGCAGCAGCATTAGCAGTAGGGGGCCAGTGGCAGGGGGTCAGTAGCAGCGGGAGTCAGGGAGGGTCAGGGGCACCGGGTCAGTGATATTAGTGGTATGGGTTCAGCAGCACAGGACTAGTGGTGGGGGATTGGCAGCATAGGGCCAATGGTGGGGAGTCAATGGCCACTTCAATCCATACTTCATGCTGCTGCCCGGATTATCTTTGTCCAGAAACGCTCTGGGCATATTACTCCCCTCCTCAAAAATCTCCAGTGGCTACCAATCAATCTGCGCATCAGGCAGAAACTCCTCACCCTGGGCTTCAAGGCTGTCCATCACCTCGCCCCCTCCTACCTCACCTCCCTTCTCTCCTTCTACTGCCCAGCCCGCAACCTCTGCTCCTCCACCGCTAATCTCCTCACCGTACCTCGCTCTCGCCTGTCCCGCCATCGACCCCCGGCCCACGTCATCCCCCGGGCCTGGAATGCCCTCCCTCTGCCCCTCCGCCAAGCTAGCTCTCTTCCTCCCTTCAAGGCCCTGCTGAGAGCTCACCTCCTCCAGGAGGCCTTCCCAGACTGAGCCCCTTCCCTCCTCTCCCCCTCGTCCCCCTCTCCATCCCCCCATCTTACCTCCTTCCCTTCCCCACAGCACCTGTATATATGTATATATGGTTGTACATATTTATTACTCTATTTATTTATTTATTTATTTATTTATTTTACTTGTACATTTCTATCCTATTTATTTTATTTTGTTGGTATGTTTGGTTCTGTTCTCTGTCTCCCCCTTTTAGACTGTGAGCCCACTGTTGGGTAGGGACTGCCTCTATGTGTTGCCAATTTGTACTTCCCAAGCGCTTAGTACAGTGCTCTGCACATAGTAAGCGCTCAATAAATACGATTGATTGATTGATTGATTGATTGATTGAATTAGGGCAGGAGTTAGAGGCCTGAGGTGAGCAACAGAGAGTCAGCAGCAGAGAAATGGGCTCCCAGTCAGTAGGTCTTCACAGGGAAAGAGTGGTGGTGGCTTGGAACGGCCCCTTACCCTGGGGCAGGTCGGCAGCTTCCAGCTCCGAGGGCTGGGTGGGGTGGGGTGGGATGCAGAGCACGGGCCAACCTTCTGGCAGTGTATATCTGTGACACCTGAGGAACGCTAGTCCAGTTGCCATGATCCATTGTTGAGGTGTCAATCTCCTAGTTACGTCACAGGCCTTGGGCCTACCACACTCAGACCGCAGGTTCTGAATTCCCGGCCCTGATCTCTGGGGAAGTCTCATCTGTGCAGAATGGCCTTCCGGGGGAGTCCGTGTAGAATGGCCTGTCCAGGGAGAGCCTATAGAGAGCAGCTCATCCAGGGAGAGCTTGTGCAGAAAAGCCAGTCCTGGAAGAGCCCACGCCTCGCCAAGGTGCCAGGGGGCTGGGATTTGTCAAGGGGTTGTGGTGACTCTCATTGTCGATTGTAACTTATTGTTGGCAACCCACTTTAATTGTTCTTCCTGTCTGTGACCTGCTTAAGATCACATCCCAGGCAAATGGTGGAGCTGAGATTAGAATGCAGATCTCCAGGCTGCCAGTCCTGTGCTCTTTCCCTTAGGACACACTGCTTCTCACCACCTCTCTCAGCACCTAGCACATAGCAAGGGCTCAGTACGTACAATAATGACACTAGCAATAATATAGGAGCTGGGTCACTGGATCCCACTCCCTTTCACATTGTGGGGTGGGGGTAAAATACCTTAGGCCCCTCAGACAAGGGTGAGATACCTTAGGCCCCTCTGCTTCTTCCAGGTTTGCTCTCCGCTGCTGCCCCTTTCCCTCCCGGCCTCCGGAGGAGGATTAGGGGCCACAGAGGGGCCGCTAGGGCCGATGCCACTCCCACCCGACAGCCCAGCTGGGACTCCATGCGCCCATTCCCCACATTGTCCGCAGTTCCCCAAATGTACGAAAGCTGCAGTCAATCAGTCGGGAAATTATATTTAGTGAGCACTTTCTGTGTGCGGAGCACTGAACTAAACACCTGGGAGAGTCCAGTGTAACAATATAACAGACACATTCCCTGCCCACAGTGTGCTTATGGTCTAGAGGAGCTACTTAGCTGTTCTAAACTGGGAGAGCTTTCCTTTTCTTCCAGAATGTCCTGCTAGCAGGAGCAGTGAGTGCCTCTGTGGCCTGAACAGCCTGGATGATTGGCTGCTGGAGAATCTGCTGAGGGAGGCCAGACTCGGTCGTATCCCGACCTCATCAGTGGGGGGATGAAGGGCTTTCCCTCCCCCTTAGGCTGTGAGTTCTGGGTGGGACAGGGACCCTGTCTGGTCTGCTTATACTGCATCTACCCCAACACAGTGCTTGGCCTATAGAAGCCACTTAACACAAACCACAATGAAAGAGCAAGGGGACAAACAGTAGGAGCTGGGGTGGTGTCTACAGTGCACATGGTCCTTTGGGGTCCTCAGCTCCTGGCAGGTTCACACTTAGCCTTTTGGGTCTGGCAGGGGCCTCGAGAGATCACTAAGTCCGTCTCCCTGCCCCTGGGCAGAGCGACACAAAACAGTCTAGGATGAGGGATCCCAAAGCGGGGTGGCCCTGCCATGCGTGGCCATCGGACAGAGTGCCCCCAGGGAAAGAGTCTGGATGACTTTGGCTGGTCTGTGCCAGGGAGTTTCGAGGAAGAGCTAAAAAGCTGCCCGTGGCACGTGCCTGTTCAGGTCCCGGGACCTCATGGATCATGGGGCTGGAAGGTTGGGCACAGTGGCCAGAGACTCACTTTGGACACAGTGGCTGGAGGCCTGCTCCTCCGGCATGGTGAGATCAGGAATCCAAAGTGAGGCTTTTAAAAAAAATCAATCACCATTTAATTTCATTGCTGTATCAAAAGAGCAGTTTATATTACAGAAAAAAGACCCAGCCCCTGGAAATAGGCTCATTCTGTGGAATTAATTAAGGATTGCAGTCAATAGCAACTAATCCATTCGATCTGAAGCCTTTTGATATTAACCCTCTGGGTCCAGAATCCTGAGAGAAGAGTTGTTGGGCCCCTGGCATCATGGAAAGGGGGAATGGCAGCTTATTACTCTGAAGACTTTGAGTTCTAGGCTGTAAGCTTGCTGTGGGCAGGGAATGTGTCCGTTATATTGATATATTGTGCTCTCCCAAGTGCTTAGTACAGTTCTCTGCACACAATAAGTTCTCAATAAATATGATTTTCCTACTGACTGACTTGAGGGTGGCATTAAATGAGGAGGAAGGTTGGCCGTTGGCTATATGGGCTGTGGCTTTGGCTGTACTTACTGATCCTTGGCCACAGAACAAACCACCCCTTGCCTGAAAGCACAGTGGATGCCACAGTGCTGAAGGCCACAATGTGGAGGCTGTGGAAGTGGAGGCCGTGATGGTGGAATTCATGATGGTGAATTCATGATGGAGCCAGAAGCCGCATTGCAGAGGCCAAAACCTGGAGACTGTGGTGCTGGAGGCCACAGTGGCTGAGGCCACGGTGGCTGTTTCTGGGCCACTGACAATGAGACACCCAGGTGGTAGGGCCCTGAGTTCGAAGAAGGAGCCAGTGTGGCACAGAGCAGTGAGAGGAAAGGGGATCCAGAGGTCCTGTCAACTTTTTGGCCTAGCTTGGGAAACAGGAAAGGCTACTAGCCCCGGTGCTGTGGCTGGATGCCGGTTGTCTGGAGTTGGACTCACAAGCCATCTCAACTTTGCACCGCATCCTCAACAGAGAAAGCTACCGCCGCCCCACACTTGGAAAAGAAACCACCAGATAGTATTTTATAGCCTTCATGATCCATTGGCCTATAAATAGATAGGATCAGGTGCATAACAACCACACTGAAAGAACAGTAAATTGTCCCACTCCTCCAGCAGCAAGTATTAATCAGCAGACCCGCTCACTGGACTGATAACCCACCTGGCTCGGCGGTGAGGTCCCCCTGCAGAGGACCATCCCAGATGCAGGCAGTAGCCAGGTCACTTCATGCTGCTGATTCCATCCCCACCATGGAATAATAATAGTGGTTTTTCCCGGAGAAGCAGCGTGGCTTAGTGGAAAGAGCATGGGCTTTGGAGTCAGAGGTCATGGGTTCAAATCCCAGCTCTGCTGATTGTCAGCTGTGTGACTTTGGACAAGTCACGTAACTTCTCTGTGCCTCAGTTACCTCATCTGTAAAATGGGGATTAAGACTGTGAGCCCCCTGTGGGACAATCTGATCACCTTGTAACCACCCCAGCACTTAGAACAGTGCTTTGTACATAATAAGTGCTTAATAAATGGCATCATTATTATTATTACTATATGCCAAGCTCTGTGCTTGTTCCCCATGAATCTGGGAGCTGGAACCATCAGGGGGAGGGAACTTGGGGGAAGTGATGGCTTTTTTTTATGGTATTTGTTAAGTACTATGTGCCAAGCGTGGTTCCAGGCAAGAGAAGCAGCATGGCCTTGTGGAAAGAGCACAGGCCTGTGAGTCAGAGAATTTGGATTCTAATCCTGGCTATGTCACTTGCATGTTGTGTGACCTGAGCAAGTCACTTAACTCCTCCGGGCCTCAGTTTCCTCATCTGTAAAATGGGTATTAAATTCCTCTTCTCCCTTCCACTTAGACTCTGCTCTTTATATGGGACGGGGACAGAACTGATTATCTTGTCCCTACTTCAGCACTTCTTACAATGCTTAGCATGTAGTAAGCACTTAACAAATACCACAATTTATTGTTATTATTTCTGTGAATATAGGGCAGATTGGGTTGGAAATCCTTTCCGGCCATCTTGCTGTGAACTTGGAATATGTGCCTGCTGCCCGGTAGCCTGGGCAGGCTACTTCCACTCCTTCTTTAGCAGACACACCTGAGAGTTCAACTCTTCCCCCAAACCACCAAGCTGGGGGGCTGCCCTCCCCTAACCCTGCTCCCAAGCTGGTTTAGGGGGAAACAGTGGCTCAATGGGAAGTAGAGGGGAGGAGGAAGCAATAGAAGCCCAACAGAGGAGAACCCCATCCCCTTCCTTAAGCTCAGCCTCCTCACCCCAACAAGTCTTCAGGGCCCAGGCGATGGAGGGTGGGGTGGGGTGGTCCCACATCTCCCTGCTCCTCGGGGTTGAGACCGAGGTGGGGAAAGGGGAGATGCTCTCTGGTCCCGAAACAGGACTCATTTTCCTCCTCCCTCTCTGACCTCAGCGCAGGGCACCCGAGGACAGGGCAGGCCTGTTCAAAGCGATTGATGAAGAAAGGGCCTCTGAGGTCTACTGAGGGCTTGGTGCCCCACGGGAAGGGGTTTGCCCTCCCAAAGTGCCAGACTGGTTTGCCCAGGGCAGGAGCAGAGCAAGAGGGGCTGGGGGTGGCCCTCTGCTGTTGAGGGTGGCTCTTTTTGTAGTCCCAGGGTGGGGAGGGGCAGGTAGGGGCAGTTGGGCTTGGTGGAGGCAGACTTCTGTCTCAGGTAGCTGGGCAGACCCTAGAGCTCAGCCCCTCCTTAAGCCACTGCCCCTGCCCCACAGGTCTGTCCTCCTCCCCTCCCCCACCAGAATTAGAATCACGTTGGTTTGGAGGCATGTTTCCAGCTAACCTGGGCAGGCGGGGCCTGTCCTATGACCTTGAACCCACCTGGACTCCCGAGCATAGGTCTTCTAAAGGCCTCAGGGAAAGGAGATGGAACCACCTGGTCTGATTTTCAAACCTCCAGTAGTGCATTCCAGCCAATTTCTGTCCCCCAGTCTCCCTCAGCTTCCTGGTATCTGCTCACCTCGATTCAGCATGGCCTAAATAATAACTATTGTGGTATTGGTTAAGCACCTACTAGGTGACCAACACTGTATTAAGCACTGGGGTAGATACAAGATAATCACAGTCCCTTTCCCACGACATGCTCATGACAGCAGATATTGAATCCCTATTTTACAGGTGAAGAAACTGAAGTACAGAGACGTCAAGTGACTTGCCTGAGGTTACACGACATGCTCCTGACAACAGATATTGAATCCCTATTTTACAGGTGAAGAAACTGAGTACAGAGATGTCAAGTGACTTGCCTGAGGTTACACAGCAGGCAGGTGACAGAGCTGGGGATTAGAACCCAAGTCCCCGAACTCCCGGGCCCTTGCTCTTTCCACAAGGCTATGCTGCTTCTCTTGGCAAAGCCCCTGAAATCTGGGCAGGGAATGTCACTGTTAATGGGGTCCATGAAAGTGAGGGTGCATTTACTAGCCGATGTGTGTCTCTCCATCTCTGTCTCCCTCTAACTCTCCCTCTCTGTCTCTGTCTCCCAGTCTCTTTCTGTCTCTGTCTCTTTGTCTTTCAGTTTTTTGTCTTTTCCTGACTGTCTCCCTCTCTTTCTCCCTCCCTTTCTGTCTTTTTCTCTCCTCTCCCTCTCTTTCTGTTCCTCTTTCTCTCCTTCTATTCTTCTCTCCGTAATAATAATAATAATAATGGCATTTATTAAGCGCTTACTATGTGCAAAGCACTGTTCTAAGTGCTGGGGAGGTTACAAGGTGATCAGGTTGTCCCATGTGGGGCTCACAGTTTTAATCCCCATTTTCCCGATGAGGTAACTGAGGCACAGAGAAGCTAAGTGACTTGCCCAAAGTCACACAGTGGACAATTGGCGGAGCTGGGATTTGAACCCATGACCTCTGACTCCAAAGCCCGGGCTATTTCCACTGAGCCACACTGCTTCTCCATCTGACTCAGTCTGCCTCTCTTGCCTTCTTTCCCTCTCCTGGCTTGGCTGGTCAGCCCCAGCAGTTAAGCGGGTCCTTGGCCTCCTCTCAGGGGCAGCAGGGAGGGAGGGAAGATGGCCGGTGACACACACCCAACCAAACTCGGAAAGCCAGAGCCAGCCGGAAAAGGTCAAGTGGGAATGGTTCAGAAAGGGTAGGTCCATCAGAAGTAAAAGGGATGAATGAATGCGAACCTTGTCAACGCGAGCTTGGAGGCAGGGCCGAGCGGAGGTGAAGTTCACTGGCTTGGGTACGGTGAAGGTCATGGTGTTCCGGAGGGCTTCCCTGTGAGAAAGGCTGGAGGTCATGAGCAGTGTGTGTGTGTGTGTGTGTGTGTGTGTGTTTGTGTGCGTAGTGTGGGTGTGTACGTGCACTCGCTGGGGGTGGAAGGAGCCGGGCAATCCCTGGACCAGGAGATCGGTGGATGAAGGAAAGAACGGAAAAAGAGTGTTGCCTAGTGGGTAGAGCATGGGCCTGAGTGTCAGGAGGACCTGGGTTCTAATCCCAGCTCCACCACTTGTCTGCTGTGTGACCTTGGGCAAGTCACTCTACTTCTCTGTGCCTCAGTTATCTGTCAAATGAGGATTAAGACTACGAGCCCTCTGTGGGACAGGGACTGTGTCCAACTTAATTAGCTTGTATCTACCCCAGTGCTTAGAATAGTGCCTGGCACATAGTAAGCTCTTAACAAATACCAGCTGTTGAGAGCTAGGAGAGAAGGATTCCAGCCCCACTCTGCTCCTGTTATACTGGCTGACCCAGCCTGAGGCAAGTGTGGCTTTTAAGGGGCACTTTTCCCTCTGGGAATTTCCCTTACAGATAGGAATCTGCCCAGTTCCTCTCCAGTGTTGTTGGGGCAAAAGCCGGACAGCCGTTTTGGAACCACTTTCAAAGCCAACCTTTCCAACTGAGATGGCAGCTCATTCCTCTAAATGGTAGATTGCATAGGGAGCTTTACCTGCCCCAAGCCTTGTCATTTTGCCCTGCTGCCACTGCTGCTGCCGCTCCTGTCAGCCAGTCGATGGTGACTTTATAATAGAAACATCAGGAATGGGGCTGAATTCCAAACATCTGCGAGAGAAGAAACAATGCCATCACTCTGCTTGTCCATGCATGGGTGTGCACACACACACACACACACACACGCCCACACTCTTTAGCGGTCCAGCCTGTTTGAAAATCAGGCTGTGTGTAAATGGGGAGCGCTTACTGTGTGCAGAGCACTGTACTAAGTGCTTAAGTGCTTGGGAGACTACACTATAACAATATTCCTGCTGCTGCCCTGAGCCATCTGCGTAGTTCCCAAGGCCCAGGCAGCCTGGCAGCAGGGTGAGAGGAGCAGCATGGAGTTGCCAGGAGCCCAGCCAGCCTGAGCTGTCAGTCTCTTGGACTAGTCAGGAGAACCACGGGAGATCGCAACCCCATGATCATTTAAAACCCTGATTGCACAGGTTGAAGTGAACGTCTGTCAGGCAATCTAGAAAAAAATAACAGTAAGCATTAATTGAAATATCTGTTCTGGTTGTAGATAGTAATAGCGGTATTAAGTGCTTACTAAGTGCCAAGCACTGGGATAGATACAGGACAATCAGATTAGGCACAGCCTCTGCCCCACAGGGTACTCCCAGTTTAAGGGAGAGGGATAGCAGGTATTAAATCTCCATTTTACAGTTGAGGAAGCTGAGGCACAGAGAAGTTAAGTGATTAGCCTGAGGTCACACAGCAGGCAAGTGGCAGAGCAGGAATTAGAACCCAGGTCTCCTGACTTTCAGGTCTGTGCTCTTGCAAGCAGGTCCTGGCTACTTGGATGTTTTGTTTTCACCATTTAGAAACATGTAGGCTTGGGAGTTTTTGTTCAAATAAATCTGGAATTTGCCCAAAGTAGACCCCAGAAATTGACTCTGGGCTTAGTATTTCAAGACTTCCCTGGATGGTTTCTCTACTCCAGCCTGTGAATCAATCAATCAATCAATCAATCAATCAATCAATCATATTTATTGAGCACTTACTGTGTGCAGAGCACTGTACTAAGCGCTTGGGAAGTACAAGTTGGCAACATATAGAGACAGTCCCTACCCAAAAGTGGGCTCACAGTCTAAAAGGGGGAGACAGAGAACAAAACTAAACATACTAACAAAATAAAATAAATAGAATAGATATGCACAAATAAAATAAATAAATAAATAGAGTAATAAATATGTACAAACATATATACATATATACAGGTGCTGTGGGGAAGGGAAGGAGGTAAGATGGGCACAGGGCCATGTGAACAGGGCACTGGCAGGTCTTCACTCTCATTTGCAGCATTGTCAGTCTCATTTCCTACCCAGTTCCCCAGCCTGGCGCAAGGACCCCCTCAGTGGTTCCCATAAAAAGCTCCAGACCATAGCAGGTTCAAAACAGGGGTGCTCTCAATTTGGGGATTTCCTCCAAGCCTCACTCAGGTATGTGGAATCCTTAGAAGGCGCCCAAGCTGGATGGCACTTTTGGCCTAGTGTTTGACCGGGATTTGCATTCACCACCAAAGACCGCAGCCAGGACACTACCAGCTTTCAGCTTAAAAGGCTGCTACTGCTCCACTGAAGAGTCACGCTTTGAATTTGTACGGTGCTTTTATTTTTTCCAAGTGGGATCACATCAAACGACCTTATTTTATCCCTTCATCAGCCCAGTGACGTAAGGAGAATCAACATCCCCATTGTACAGACGGGGACACTGAGGCACAGAGTCAGTCGGCCAGTCATATTTATTGAGAGCTTACTCTATGCAGAGCATTGTATTAAGGGCTTGGGAGAGGATGATATAACAATAAACAGGCACATTCCCTGCCCATAACGAGCTTATAGTTGGTGGGGGGTATAGTCTAGAAAGTGTGACTGGAGCCAGAACAAGAACACCAGGCTCCTGACACCCGCTAAACCTTACTGCCTCCCCTAGAGCTGTACTCCCCATGGTGAGCACTGATCTGGATCCTCTACTCTAGATGCAGATGGCAGAGAGAGAAGCACCCCAGGAGAGAAGAGACAGGGGAAATGGGAGGTGATATAGGGCTCTAGACCCCCCAGTTACACACAGCCTGATTTTCAAACAGGCTGAACCTCTAAAGAGTGCAGCAGGTTGTGTGTGTGTGTGTGTGCACTCGTACATGGACAAGCAGAGCGACGGTGTTGTTTCTTCTCTTGCAGATGTTTGGAATTCAGCCCCATTCCTGATGTTTCTATTATAAAATCATCAAGGTATGCAGTATTGGAAGCAAAGCTGTGTTGCCCAGACAGCAGGAGGAAGAAATTCCCATCCCTTAGGATGTACTCTCTTCCAGGTACATGAGGGGAATAATGGGAGACAGCTTGTGTGCACCCCAAGTTCACAAATGAGCCACATCATTCTTTTCATTGTTGGCTGAGTGTCTGTCCCAGATTTGCTGTGAAATCTCCATCTTCCTCATTTGGGTTTCTACAGCAAAGGCTTCCCATTTTCTAAAAGGCCTCCAGGTTCACATAGGGCATGAACTCTGCCTAAATTACAGAAGAAGCAGTGCAACCCCAAGCTGACGAATGTATTAGTTACTATCCTACCAGTAATGCTTGTTATCTCAAAGCATGGGGAGGAGAGAAGGGAAAACTAGATCTTCTAGTTCTGTTTGACAGAAGAGAAACTGAGGCTATAATCATTAAACCTCCCTTTATTCACATCAAGAACTTGGGAAGCTAGCCTGCTTAATTCATTAGTCCTCTCATGGCTACTGGGCAAGGAAGAGGTGTATTTACCAGCAGAGACATCTGAGGCTCAAAGAGAGCAAGTTATCCATCTCAGGCACCCAGCAAGATTGGAGCAAAGTCAGAAGTGGATGAGGTGACCTTCTCATTAAACCCCTGCCTTCAAGAGCTCCTAAAGGGAATTTGTCAATGCTTTATCTCACAAGGCAGGCACCCTCAGAAGAGCCATTTGCGTAAGACAGCCCTGATCCATCAATCAATCAATCAGTGATATTTATTGAACACTTACTGTGGGCAGAGCACTGTGCTAAGTGTCTGATTCTGTAAGATTCTCCTGCACTGTGGGGTTGTAACAGCTGTGTCTCCCGCTTCAGGCCCACTCTATTCATTTCACCCTACAGACCAGGCCATTTCCTCTCTCTGTCTCCCCTCAAAATCCTGCCATTTCCGTTTGGTTTATGGCCGACTGGAATTCTGCAGATTCAATTTATGGAAGGACATTACACGAAACTAAAATGTAGAAAAAGTGCCCTGTAAGAGGAAAACCTCTTAATTTCCTCCAAGTCTTCCATTACAATTAGGATTAATGCAAAGTCTTTATTAGCTGATTATTAATAGACCAGAAATGATGTAGCTTTTATTTTACGATGTAGTTTAAGCTTGGGATGACTTAAACAGCCAGAGAACACTCCTCTGCGAGCGCGCGCGTGTGTACACACACATGCACACGCACACACACCCCTTTTGCTTTTAGCTCTTAGTCACTGACCAGTTCACTCTTAGGCACTGACCAATTCATCTATAAACATTCCTAGCCTTAAAGTGGAGTGATTTCCAGTTTAGTGTCAATAGCTTACCATCCCCTGAGTAAATCTGGAATGCCACTGTAGCCTGAAACATTTTTTTCATTATAAAATTGAAAATTCTGCATCAAATAAAAAGAAAGCTTTTCCCTAGGAAGATTCCTGGACCCAAACCCTACCAGATCGTTCTCCAAATTGGCCTGCTCCCTTGAGGAGCCTTATGTCCGAAAGTCTCCATTTTAGGAGGACACGGCCAATCCGTCAGCTAGTCAAGAGTATTCCAGAGGGCCCGTGATGGTTAGAGAGCTTGACGTGGGCCACAAAGGAAGAGTAAGGTAGAGTCCCTGCTCTCCAGTGGTTTCCAGTCAGACAGAGATCATTTCTCCTAGGGTCTAACTACCTATACCCCTATGGGCAATTCCTTCAGGTTATGGAGACTGCACGTGCTATTGTGATTACACCAAGACCATCATCTGCACTAAAACGGTTTGGCGTCTTTCGAGCTGCTGCTTCTTCCCAAAATGCTGGATTTACCATAATCTGGATGAGTGGTCCGTAGGTCCCCATGGGGCTGGTTGGGTTAATTCATTCATTCATTCATTCAATCGTATTTATTGTGTGCTTACTGTGTGCAGAGCACTGTACTAAGCACTTGGGAAGTACAAGTTGGCAACAAATAGAGACGGTCCCTATCCAAAGGAGGGCTCACAGTCTAGAAGACTGTTAATGGCATCATCAGGGCTCCTAAGCATTCAGGATGTCTCCTACCCTCCCCTTGGATATTTCTGCAGAAAGCCCAGTGCTGGTTTTGGGAGAAGGACCTGCTCTTCAAGCAGGAGAGGAGATGCTGTCCACAGAAAGGCCCAGCTCTTCTTGTTCCTGTCCTCTGGCTCCTGGCAGTCATTCATCTTCTCCAGCACCCATCTTCTGACTTCAAAGGCTTAAGCAGCATGGCTTAATGGATACAACATGGGTCTGGAACTCAGAGGGGCTTGAGTTCCAGTCCCAGCTTTGCCATGGGTCTGCTGTGTGACCTTGCATGAGTGACTTAACTTCTCTGTGCCTCAGTTACCTTATCTGTAAAATGGGGCTAGGAGTGTGACCCCCATGTGGGACAGGGACTGTGGAATCTGATAAACTTGTATCTACCCCAACACTTAGAACAGTGCTTGGCATGTAGTAAGTGCTTAACAAGTACCATTATTAGTATTATTAATACAGTGCTTGGCATGTAATAAGCACTCAATAAATACCGCTGATTGATGGATTGAATGATTGATTCTCCTTTGATCCCAGAAAGAAGTTGGGCCACATTTTCCTAAAACCCCTCAGTGTGTTGGCTGCATCACAATCCCAGCACATTCTTGCTTGCTAGTAACATTTGCCCCATGACAATTTGGCCCTGAATATGCCAGTCATAAAAAAAAAAGCTGAGTCACAATATTCTCACTATGCATAATGACAGCGAAGGGGTGGATTGGAGCACACAGCCCCTGAACCTCTATTATGTACATTCTCAGAAAAACAGGAGGGTGCCTTGTTATCCACTGCCAGTCAGCGGCTCTGTCCAGATTAGGCCCAGAGGTCCCACAATTCTGGAAATGTCTGGATCTGACGTCAATGTCACTAGATTTTCTTTATAATAAAGCTACCCTCTAAGAGTAGTGGGGAAGGGTAATCGAAGCAAATGAAATAGAGAAAAGTCAGGACTAATACTAGCTCTGGGATAGACTAGCAAGAATAGGCCTAGCAGGAGTGTAGCCTGGGAATTCCCCTCAAGCCACAGGGATTTCAAATCAGGAATTTTGCCCAGATACTCCTGCACCTGTTATCCCAGAAACTCTAGGTGAAAGCTCTCAGCTCCTCTTCTGTACCTATCTTACGGGGGTCTGGAAGTCTCCTCCAGTTACCTCCTAACTCCTTACAAATCTACAACAAATACATAAAGAGTAGAGTCCAAGAGAGAGAAATGAAAATGGTGCCAGATACTAACAGGAGCAAATCCAGCAGTCCAGCGAGGGGCAATCTTTACCTATAAATGGTGGGGAAGAAATTGTGGCTCACACACTACCCCAGCACATCCCCATAAGCATGTCACTGTCAGTAGCATTATCTTTGACCCCCAGGGATGGCCAAATAGAAATAGTAGTTGGAAAGAAATCATCAACTTTGAGGGGATGTTTCGCCCTCTAGTTGGTAACTCCCTCCTGGGGAGACTCTGAGGTGCCACAAGTTGGGGTAGAAGTGAGTGTAATCCCCGGAAGGATCAATCAATCAACCAATCAATCATATTTATTGGGCGATTACTGTGGGGAGAGCACTGTAACAAGGAGAGTTGCACTTCCCAATGCCTATTAGGGACATGGTGATTTCTTTTCTATCCAGGACTTTCCATGAGGAGCCAAGGGGAGGTGTACCTGCTAACCATTTTTTTTTAATTATCAGTAATTCAGCATCGGCCTTTTGGGATCCTGCTGACATCTCTCCTCTGGCTCTGCAGTTAGGCACTTTAGTGCAGAAGTCAGTCAATAGAGTATTTAACTTGGGGGAGCAGGGTAAATAGAAACCAATGACCTCCCTCTTCAAAGCATCAATTGGAGAGCGCACTGATTCGAAATAAACAAAAAATAGGATTAATTTTTACTTGTTAGAGGAGCCAAAAAAGTAAGTTTTCATCGATCTTCATCCCAGAAGCCGATGATTTGGATTAAGCGTTTTTATTACGTGAAATCCAACATATGGTACATTAATTGTTTCACATTGATCCTTGAAGAGTCCAAGTGTAAAAATTCAAAGAATAGTTAGGCCAGTGATTTATTTGGAAAGAGGAGGCTGATCTGAATCTCCTCCTCCTCCCCACCTCCCCTAAACAGTAAGGGGTTTAACTCTTAGTTTCCCTAGTTGATGGGGCGCGCGCGCGTGTGTGTGTGTGTGTGTGTGTGTGTGTGTGTGTGTGTGTGTGTGTGGTGTTTGTGTGTGTGCAGGTGTGTGTTGGGGGGGGCCAGAACCATCTGAGCAGATTCTCACTGGGGCCTCCCCCTGCCTGTCCATCCAATCTAAGGGGTTTCCCCCAACCCAGAGTCCCTTCCCACCCACCTTGGGAAAACACCACCTTTATTTGCTGGCCTCCCCTGAGGCACTGGAGGGAAACTATCCCTTAAAAGTCGACTGGGGTGAACTTCAGAGTTCAACCTCTGAAAGGTCCGCCAGGGTCAGGGTGAGGTGGAAACAAGAAGGGGAAGGAAGAGGAGGAGCAGGAGGAGGGAGAGGAAAAGGAGGATGGAGAGGAGGAAGGAGAGGAATGGGGAGGGGATGGTTGGGAGGGGGAGAGGGGATGGGGAAGGAGTTTTCCCTGGGGGAGGCGAGGACTGAAGGACTACTAAGGCAGAGCCCAAGGACCCTCCTGCTTGCTTGCTCTCTGTCTCTCTCTCTGTCTCTGTCTCTGTCTCTCTCTCTCTCTCTCTCTCTCTCTCTCTCCCTCCAGCTCCCCGCCAGGGTGACATTAGGTGGACATTTTGCTCAATAAGTCCATTCTTCGGGCCCTCCGCTCTCTCAGAAGAGTCCCGCTCTCGACTCAGTCCCCTGGCAGGAGTTTTAATGACGTTTCGGCCCCTTGAATGAATGTGTTTTCTCCGGGTCCGCGGCGCGATTTAAACGCTCCTCACGTCTGGAGGCCTGCAATCACTGATGCGTTTGTTTTCGGGCATGAATTAGGCTTCTGAGGCCGAGCACGCCCCATTCATGAATTAGATTTCAGTGAAAAGGTGGGGGGTCGGGGGGGGGGGGGCTAAAAGGCAGCTTTGATGTATGTGTGTGTGTGTGTGTGTGTGTGTCCCGCCCCCCCAAAAAAACCTCCCCGATAGCCGGAGGTTCTGACTCCTCCGCTGGGCCCCCTCCCCGCGGGATAGTGGGGGGACCACAGAGCGAAGCCCAAGTTGGGGAAATAATAATAATAATGATGATGGCATTTATTAAGCGCTTACTATGTGCAAAGTACTGTTCTAAACGCTGGGGAGGATACAAGGTGATCAGGTTGTCCCACGTGGGGCTCACAGTCTTTCTTAACCCCCATTTTAGAGATGAGGTAACTGAGGCCCAGAGAAGTGAAGTGACTTGGCCAAAGTCACACAGCTGACAATTGGCAGAGCTGGGATTTGAACCCATGACCTCTGACTCAAAATCCCGTGCTTTCTACTGAGCCACCATGCTTCTAAGGAAAGGGATAATAATAATAATGTCGGTATGTGTTAAGCGCTTACTCTGTGCCAAGCACTGTTCTAAGCGCTAAGGGAGATACAAGGTAATCAGGTTGTCCCACGTGGGGCTCACAGTCTTTCTCCCCATTTGACAGATGAGGGAACTGTAGAGGCGACACCTCGGTTCCCTCCTCCGATGCTCCCTGCCCACCCCCTTGCCCCCAGCCCCCGGCCCGGGGGATAGACCAGGCCGTCCGGAGAGGGGTGGTCGCTCCAGTGCAGGAGAATCTTACAGAATCAGACACTTAGTACAGTGCTCTGCCCACAGTAAGTGTTCAATAAATATCACTGATTGATTGATTGATGGATCAGGGCTGTCTTACACAAATGGCTCTTCTGAGAGTGCCTGCCTTGTGAGATAAAGCATTGACAAATTCCCCTTGGGATGGTCTGCCTGCCCTTGAGAGCTGTGTCTCCAGGGCAGGGGAGGGGAGGGGGGTCCTTCTGCCTCAAACTTTCTGCGGGACAGAGGGAAGGGGGGCAGCGCCCTCAAGTCGGGGGCGAGGGGTGCAAGGGTGGGCTGGCTTTCCAGCCCCCTCTCCGTCCTCCTGGCGCTCAGGCGGGCACCCAGCTGATGCCACATTCTGCCTCTGCCTCCCTCTGGGCCTAACACGTTGCCTTTGCTCCTCGGGCTCTTCCCGGTGCTCCTTCCCTCCCTGGGACGCCGCCCCCTCTCCCCCCGTGTCCCCATCCCTCCGGGGGCTCCCGGCGCGCTGAGCCCTGCGCCCTGCGCTCTGCGCCCTCGCCCCGCACGGAGTGGCGAGGCTCTGCAATCACGTGGCCCGGGCTTGGAGGGGGAGGGAGGGGAGGATGGAAGGGAGGGAAAGGGAGGGAAGGGGAGGGAAAGGGAAGGGAAGGGATGGGAAGGGAAGGGGGAGGGGGCATCCTCCGCAGTTGGCAGTGTGCTGGGGTTCAGACACGCACGGTGCCGCCGCCTCTCAGACAGCCCCGGGAAGGGGCATCTCTGGGTTCCGAAGCCCCTGCCTCGTCCCTCCCCCTTCCTCCTCCCTCCTCCTCCTCCTCCTCCTCCTCCTCCCCGCCGGTTGCCCCCTCTTCCTCTCCAGCCCCGGGCACCTCGGCTCCAGGACTGCGCTGCGGGCACGGCTAGCGGGGGGTTCCGGTGCCTGGGGGAGTGTCGGATCCTTTTTTCTCTTCCCCCCCCCCTTTTTTTTTCTTCTCCCCTCTGTCTCGCCACCCACCCGGGCTGATGTGCTGTGCGAGAGGGGGGACATGGAAGTGTTGATGCTGTGGCTCTTCCCCTGGATGTTTCAGTGCGTCTCGGTGCGGGCGGACTCCATCATCCACATCGGTAAGAGAGGACAGCGAGAGACCCCCCCCTTCTCCCCCAGACAGAGACAGAGACAAGACACAGAGACCGGAGAGAGAGGCGGTGAGACAGAGACGGAGAACCTGGGAGCCAGAGACCGAAAGACCAAGAGATGACAGGCCGGAGCTAGAAAAGGGAGAGCCAGAGAGATTGAGAACCAGATAGAGAGAGGAGAGGGGAAGGGGGAAGAGACACAGAGACAGAGGGGGAGAGGGAGAGAGATAGCCACCCTCGGAAAGGGGCCGATTCTCATCCAAATCCCGATCATGTCAGAGGGAGCAGAGACAGCGGGAGAGATGAACTCTGGGGGAGGAAAGAGAATTACAGCTAAGGACGGCAGGTCCCCCCCACCCCACAGCCCCCAGTCCCTTGCCCCTTCCAGATTGGCAAAGTTGGTAGAGGGGGGTTGAGGGGAGGGAGGATCCTCGTGGGCAGAAGGGCGGGGGTCGCTGTGACCCGGCGGTGGGGGTGGAGAGGAATGACCCCTCGCTCGTTCCGGATCGTCCTGGGCCGGCCCCATGGCAGGGAAGAGGGTCTGACAGCCCAGGGTGGTCCTTCCCCAAGGAGAGCATCCAGCAAAGGGGGTGGGGAGAGAGGCGAGAACCCAGGAGACCCCCCACCCCTCTCCACCCGCCCAGACTCTCCCCCGACACCCAACCCCGGCCCCGCCAAAAAACAGACACAGCCTGAGATCAAGTTGGCTAGGCAAGGACAAGAGCTGGGTGGCTGTGTGTGACTGCCTGTGTGTGACTGGGTGTGTGTCTGTGGGTGACTCTGTGTGTGTCTGTGTGTGTGTGTGACGGGGTGTTTGTGTGACCGGGTGCAGCTGTGGAGGTCGCTGACAGTAGTGATTCTTCGAGGCTCGACGGCCTCCGACATGGGCAGCAGGCCTCGCCTGTGGGTCCGGGGAGGGGGGTCCGGGGGAGAGGAGGAGGAGGAGGAGGAGGGTCCGGGGGAGAGGAGGAGGAGGAGGAGGGTCCGGGGGAGAGGAAGAGGAGGGGGGTTTGGGGGAGAGGAGGAGGAGGGGGGTCCGGGGAGAGGAAGAGGAGGGACCGGGGGAGCCCCAACATGGGCGGCCCCGGGGGGCGCAGCACCCAGGCAGCATGTTCAACTAGCATTAAGTTAGAACAGTGCTTCAGCGCTTAGAACACTGCTTGGCACAGAGCGCATAACAAATACTATTATTATTATTATTATTATTATTATTATTATGTTGAAAGGGGCCGAGAGAGGGACAAGCCGGTGGGCCGGTGCGGGGGAAGGGGATTCGCTTTGACCTTCCTGGAAGTGAGGAAATTCAACCGGAGATTTGGGGGGGGGGGGGGTCCTCGTTGCCCTGGAGAGAGGGTCGGGTGCAGCAGCCTCGGGGGGAATAGGACAGCAGGGAAGCCAAGGCGAGGATAAGGAGCGACGGGAGAAACTTCCGATCTCTGTCCTCTGTCTGTCCGGGGCCCAGGGGAGGAGGCGAGGGAACGGGTCGCGCAGAGAGAGAGAGAGCACTGCGGCTCCTCTTCGAGCGCCGGGCACAGGGCGAGGGGCTGTACTCACGGAGAGGCCCGGGATGGCTCCCTCCCTCTCTCCCACTGAGGACCCGTGGAGAGACTCATCCCGCCTCCGTCCTTCCCTCTCTGCCTCCCTTCTTCTCCCACGGGATCCCAGCCTGTTCTTGCGGGGAAGAAGGGCCATTCTCTTGGAGGGTCCGTGGCCGGACGGCTCTGACAAAGGCCGGGAAGCGATCTGTCCCTGGCAGGCTTTCCAGGGACCCCTCCCCTCGGTCCCCTTCGGGGTGACGCGCCCTGGTCGGGTCTGCTGCTCCTGAGAAGGAGGAGGCTCGCCCCCCCCCCCCGCCCCCCGCCCCTGGACCGGACAGTAGTGAGAGAGAGGCAGAGCTGGACTGTCCAGCGGCTGGTTCCGACCCGCGGGCGGCGCTTGGGTCCATCCAGCGCTCCCCGTTCCTGCAGAGATGCTCAACCGGCCCCTGCCTTGAGCAGTCTATCTCTTTCCGTCTCCATCTCCCTCCTCGGTCTCCGTGTCTCTTGTCTACCGCTGCCTCCCTCGGCCTCTGCCTCTCCCAGGAGGGCTTTTGGTTACGCAGCCCCCTGAGCTCCTCCCCACTGTCCGAGGTGGCTTGGTGCTCCCAGCATAAATTCGCCCCCGACTAGTCGGGGGGCGGCCCGAGGGGGTGGAGGAGAGTGTCAGGACCGGACTGGCCCTGCACCCCCAAACCCGGTGCCTCCAGCCCCTGAACTGCAAGGCCCGGGCTCCCTGAAGACACCCTCAGCCGTCCGGCGCCCCGACAACCATCCGCAGCCCCGACGGCCGGGAAGGAGCCCGATGCTCCAAGGACATTTCCGAAGCAGAAAGCCAGTGAGATGGCCGGTTCCAACCCGGGAGGCACCGGGCCACTCCGCTGCTGCGCCTCTGCGCTGCAGCCGGCACATGGGAGCAAGCTGTGCCCATGCTCTGCCCGCTCTGTGCCCTCCTGTGCGCCCCAGCCGCATCCTTCTTGTGGGAATGGGGATTGTACACACCTTGTGTGTACGGTGCGTGTGCCTGTCTGTGCCTGTGAGCCCACTTTTGGGTAGGGACCGTCTCTATATGTTGCCAACTTGTACTTCCCAAGCGCTCTGCATACAGTAAGCGCTCAATAAACACGACTGAAAGAATGAATGAATGGCGGAGGGTGTGAGATTTTGCACCCGAGGGACTGGGCCTTGCAGTTTGTGCACATGGAAGCCCCCCTCCTCGCTTCCTCCGGCCACGCCGGGCACCCCCAGGCTTGTGGGTTGACTCCTGCCTCCTCTGCCTTAGGCGGGGAGTCACCCGGAACCCCCACCCTGGAAATAACGGTGCCCCACAACGAGCTCCAGCAGAAATAGGGGCCCTGCCTCTAGCATGCTGACAGTGACACTGGCACGGACAATTCATTCATTCATTCAATCGTATTTATTGAGCGTCTACCTCCTGGGCGCTCGGAAAGCACAATTCAGCGGTGGTGACAATCCCTACCCAACAACGGGCTCGCAGCCTAGAAGCGGGGAGAAAGACAACAAAACGAGTAAACGGGCAGCAATAGCATCCATATAAATAAATAGAAATTATAGATCTATACACCCACACCAACCGGCTGTCGGATTCCGACGCCGACAGTGACGGTGATACATCACACGGGCAGCGGCACCAAACACTGATAGTGACACCAATACATTCATTCATTCAATCGTATTCATTGAACGCTTACTGTGTGCAGAGCACTGGACTGAGTGCTTGGAAAGTACAATTCGGTAACTAATAGAGACAATCCCTGCCCAACAACGGGCTCACTGTCTAGAAGGGGGGAGACAGACAACAAAACAAAACAAGTAGACGGGCATCAGTAGCATCAATATAAATAAATAGAATTACCCTGACCTTGGCCCTGACCCTGACACGAATTTACCGCCACCCTCAGTGGCACGGCCTCTACCTCTCATCCTGACTCTGAAGATAATACTCACACACTAACACTAGGATACTGCTAGTGGTACGCAGACATTGACACTGATGCTGTCATTAAAACCACTGACTTTGATACACTCCCTGACACCAGCACAGTAAGCGCTCAATAAATACGATGGAATGAATGAATGAGCACACCAACAGTGCTATTGATACAGACAGTCCCTGACACGGATGCCGACACTGACAGTGTCATTGGCAGGTGGCGGGGCCGACAGCTACATTGGCATCACTTGCGAGCTGGTGGTGACACCGATAATCTGGAGGAAAGGGGAGGACGCTCAGCAGGAGTCCCAGTATTTGGGGAGAAGGAACGCCTTTGACCTGTGACCTGTCTGACCCTTCATCCTGCAGGTGCCATCTTCGAGGAGAATGCGGCCAAGGACGACGAGGTTTTCCAGCTGGCCGTGTCCGACCTGAGTCTCAACGATGACATCCTGCAAAGCGAGAAGATCACCTACTCCATCAAGTTCATCGAAGCCAACAACCCCTTCCAGGCTGTGCAGGAAGGTAGGTGTGGCAGATGGCCGGGCAGGGCCTGGGGTAGGTGGGGTGGCGGGGTCCTGCTCCCCAGAATCGGAGCCTCCATCTCCAGCCCGGGGATAGGAGTCCAGGGAAAGGCCAGGGAAGAGGGAGATGGGACGCTGCTCAGGCCCTGCGCGCTGTTGTAGATGATTTGCGTTCTGCCCAGCCCCTGTGCGCTGTTGTAGGGGATGCGCGTTCTGCCCGGCCCCTGGGCGCTGCTGTAAGATGAGGAGCGCTTAGTACAGTGCTCTGCACACAGTAAGCGCTCAATAAATACGATTGAATGAATGAGCGTTCTGCCCGGCCCCTGCGCGCTGTTGTAAGATGATGAGCCTTCTGCCCGGCCCCTGTGCGCTGTTGTAGGGGATGCGCGTTCTGCCCGACCCCTGCGCGCTGCTGTAAGATGATGAGCGCTTAGTACAGTGCTCTGCACACAGTAAGCGCTCAATAAATACGATTGAATGAACGAGCATTCTGCCCGGCCCCTGCGCGCTGTTGTAAGATGATGAGCCTTCTGCCCGGCCCCTGCGCGCTGTTGTAAGATGATGAGCCTTCTGCCCGGCCCCTGTGCGCTGTTGTAGGGGATGTGCGTTCTGCCCGGCCCCTGCGCGCTGTTGTCAGATGATGAGCGCTTAGTACAGTGCTCTGCACACAGTAAGCGCTCAATAAATACGATTGAATGAATGTGCGTTCTGCCCGGCCCCTGCGCGCTGTTGTAAGATGATGAGCCTTCTGCCCGGCCCCTGTGCGCTGTTGTAGGGATGCGCGTTCTGCCCGGCCCCTGCGCGCTGTTGTAAGATGATGAGCGCTTAGTCCAGTGCTCTGCACACAGTAAGCGCTCAATAAATACGATTGAATGAATGAGCCTTCTGCCCGGCCCCTGCGCCTTGTTGTAGATGATGCGCGTTCTGCCCAGGCCCAGCGACCTGTTGCAGATGTTGCGCGTCCTGCCCAGCCCCTGCGCGCTGTTGTAGACGATGCGCGTTCCGCCCAGGTCTAGCTCCCTGTTGTAGATGATGCTCGTTATGCTCAGTCCTGCACGCTGTTGTAGGTGATATGCTTTTTGTCCAGCCTCTGCGCGCTGTTGTAAGATGATTTGCGCTTCTCCCGGGCCCTGCGCGCTGTGGCAGAAGCTGCGCCTTCTCTCCGGGCTCCGCTTCCCGTTGTGGATGTGTGAGTTCTGCAGGCAGGACGTTTGTTTCTGGAATGGGCGCTGCTCGAAGATGGTTCATAGCGGTAAAGCGCCGTGGGCACGCACCCCTGCTTAAAAGAGAGGTTGCGTAGTTGTGTTGGAGAGGTTCTGTAAGGGAGGTTGCCTATGAGACTGTGAAGGCCAAAGGTTGTGTAGGAGAGATTGTGTCGGGGAAATTGTCAACGGTGGAAGCTGCTTCTGCTCCCTCCTTCCTCCCCTCGGGTCCGGGGGAGGCTTCTCCCCTGGCCTGGGAGAAGAAGGGGGAGATGGTGCCCAGGGTGTCGTTGTGGAGGGCTGCCAGGCTGGCTCGGGTGGGCACAGCTGTCCGTGGGCCAGCGGCTGGCGCTGTTTCCCCAGGAAAGGAGGAAACTTTTGGTCTGGGAGGGAGAGGCGTGGAGCGGGGGGCGGCCGCAGAGGGCAGGGGAGCGGGGCATCCCTGGCACCAACCCTGGGCCTCGGGCACCTGACTTCGGTCGGACCCGTGCCACCCCCTCTTTATTGGACTCTCCGGTTTTCCGCGTTGAAGTGGCTGAAAGCCTCAGGAATGGGCTCCCCGGTGTCTGTAGCCCCCCGGCCGCCCCCTCCCCTTCCCAGCAACGGGGGCGGGGGCGGGAGAAGGCTGGGTGGGGGGCTCTCGGGTGGCCGGACTTGGCGCCACGGGGCATCGGGGTTCAAGGTCACGGGGAAGGGACTCCGGGCAGATAAGGTGGGCGGCCGCTATCCGACAGAAGCATCTCCCTGCCGGGGCCCCGAAATCCGGAGGGGGCACAGCAGCAGCGATCCTAAAGAGTGCCAACCGCCCAGCTGGCATTAGGACCAGGGTCGGGGCTTGTTGGGGCGCAGGGAAGGACACTGCAGAAGAGGAGGGCTGGGAGCTCTGGTCCTTCCCTCCCTCCCTCCCTTCCCTTCTTCCTCCCCGCCAGTCCCTCCTGAGGGCGAAGGCCTCTTTTAGACTGTAAGCCTTTTAGACTGTGAGCCCACTGTTGGGTAGGGACTGTCTCTATGTGTTGCCAGTTTGTACTTCCCAAGCGCTTAGTACAGTGCTCTGCACATAGTATGCGCTCAATAAATACGATTGATTGATTGATTGAAGGCAAGCCGTGCCAACCGATGAGGGTGGGCCCCCCCACCCAAGTGTGGGGAGACTCCCCCCACTCAGCCCCCACTCTGTCCCCACCCCCCTCCGGCGGCTTCATTTCCCAGGCAGGCCCCTCGCAGAGCTTGAGTGGGTATTTCTGGCAGAACATTTTCCTGGAGTTTACAACAGCCGACAAGTGGCTCCCTAGGTGGATCCTTCCCGTTAGAGGGTTTGGGCAGAGGAAAAATGTCAGCGAGCGCCCGGCTGGCTCTGCCAGGAAGGATTTAACGTGGTTTTGTGTGTGACTGGGCTGGGGGCGGGGTGGGGGGTGGGAAGGGAGGGGAAGGAAGGCTTGCAAATCTTGGGAAGCGATGTCTTACAGCAGCAGTGATCAGTCTTCAAAACAAGTGAGCAAGAGAGAGTGGCTCCCATCCTCGCGAGGAGATTTAAAGAATGAACTCCTCAACGGCCCCGTCCTGTAACTAACCAGAGAAAAATCCTTCCTGGGAGAGACGTTCCTGTGATCCTGAAATGTCAGCGCAGGGTGATCCCTGATGTGAAGGGAGAGGCGTGAAGGGACACAAGCTTCAATCGTTGCTTAGATCTCCTCTCTTCACTGTCTCCCTGCCGTGGACACTCAGTGACCCAGCACCTCGATCTTCTGGGGACGTGAAGCTGCCAGGCCCTCTAGAACCAGACCCAGAGGTCCCAGGTGGGCAGAATCAGCCAGGGCTGGATCCAGGGGCGCAATCCAGCTCCAGGCTCCATGGGCCGTTTGGGATACGGAGAGGCCGCTACTGTGGGTGAGAAGAGCCGGCTCCCAGTTGCAGCCCTCAGCTCCCAGGTTGAAGAAATTGCAGGCAGATTCTATGGCCTGAGAGTCTTGATGTTCAGGAGAGGATGATGGAATCTCAGAAAGGAGCAGGAATGCCTATCCTTTAGTGGAGTTAAAGTTTCCCCATCTAGTTTCCCCATCTTTTCATCCTCTTTCCTTGGGATCAAGGCAGAGGAATTCCTACAGCTAGCGTCTCAGCTGACACAACACATTCATTTGGTGCAGTCCTCATCCTCATCATGTCTCTCCAAGGGAGTTCCAACACTCCGTGGGCATCAGCAGGAAGTTACTGCTCCTTGGCCTTAGCCCTGCCCCTTCTTCCTCCCACCTCCCAAACTTTCAGGTGCTACAGATGATTGACCCCGTTCCTCTCTGCGACATCAGAGATTCCCTAGGCTTCCCTGGGCTGTCTTCAGCCAGCACCACTGTCACTGCCTCCTTCTCCCCTTCCTCATGGGTTGGAGGGAGCTTAAGGTCCTCAAGACTGTAATGTTGTTGTGGGAAGGGAATGTGTCTGTGGCATTGTACTCATTGAGACTGAACCCGTTCTCTCCAATCTGCAGGGCCTTGCCCATCATTTCTCTCTCTCTCTCTCTCTCTCTCTGTTTGGCTTGTCCCTGGAAAGGACAGTCTTGGCCAAGGCTGCTACAGCTGTCCCTGGAGAAAGCAGGGATCCTGGACATGGCAGGTTTTCTGGATGACTCTGAACCCCAGGAGACAGTAAGACTACTCGCTTCCAGCTAGAGACCATGAGTCTAGCCCATCGTGTCTCCAACCTGCTGCTTCCTGCCTCCCTGTTTCCAGGCCCAGCTGCAGTCCCGGCCCCAATCTGGTCCCAGCCTCAGCACCATCACTTCAATCCCGGTGGCCCCTGCCACCTCTGGGGTCCAGGCGGTGGGGTGGCAGAAAGGTGTCTGCATTGCATTGCCCTGGACCTCAGCCTGGATTGTTTCCACATCTCTCATGGCCCTACACCTGCAGAAGCAGAGTGACCTAGTGGAAAGAGCACGGGCTTGCGAGTCAGAGGACCTGAGTTCTACTCCTAGGTCTGCCACTTGACTCCTGTATGACTTTGGGCAAGTCACTTCTCTGTGCCTCACTTCCTTCTCATCTGTAAAGTGGGGATTCTATACCTGTTCTCCCTCCTACTTAGACTGTGAGTTCCATGTGGGACCTAATTATCTTGTCTCTACTTCAGCACTTAATACAGTGCTTGATACGTAGTTAAGCGCATAACAGATACCACAGTCATCATCATCACCCCCGTAACCCGTATGCAGCCAAATTCTTTCTCAGTACACTGCTCTCTTTTCCTACATCTAATCCACAATACAGTGGTAAGAGGGTGCCTATGTTGAGAAAATGTTGTTGAAGTTTCCTGGCTTACTGTTGTGTGGAAGGCTCCCCTGGGACACTATTTTCTCTTTTTGAGGTGGGGAGCGGAGAGAGCATAACCCGATGCCCATATCATAAAACCTCTTTGAAGCCAGATAACTTTTCTGTGCAAAGCCTGCAGCACCTAGGCCAGTGGCATAAGTGTTGTGTGAAGTTAGTGACATGATTCTGAAGAGAATATCCGATTCCCAACCTATGCCCCTTTTGCAAAATGCAGAAAAAGATCAAGGACATTTCATATTTCTCTGGAGGCCTTGGACATCTGGTGCCAGAAAAGTCCATCTTGCAGACAGTTGTTGGCCCCCCTGCTTGGGATCAGTGACATGCGATGGAGGGCTAGTCCGGGAACTCATTGATTTTATGAACTGCAGACTACCGGACTACAGGAATGGCATGATGGTTGAGGGTTTTTTTTTGTGTGTGTATGAGCTGATAAATGCTTTTATCCTTTTCTCCTAGGTAGGGAAAAATGATGAATTATGATCCATTTTCCCTGCCCCCTTTCATGTCCTGCAGTGGCTTTATGTAGTGGATTTCAGCTGATTGCTTGTTCTAAGTCCTGTTGGATTTGCCATTGCTGGGAGACTGTCTGCCTTGGTAGGATTGGAGTAATCACAGAGAAGCAGCGTAGCTCAGTGGAAAGAGCATGGGCTTTGGAGTCAGAGGTCATGGCTTCAAATCCCAGCTCTGCCAATTGTCAACTGGGTGACTTTGGGCAAGTCACTTCACTTCTCTGAGCCTCAGTAACTTCATCTGTAAAATGGGGATGAAGACTGTGAGCCCCACAAGAGACAACCTGATCACCTTGTAACCTCCCCAGCGCTTAGAACAGTGCTTTGCACATACTAAGTGCTTAATAAATGCCATAATTATTATTATTATTATCAGGGAAACCGAGGGCCCATCAGCTGACCAAGCTCTGCCTTGTCCCATACCATGCATGGTCTCAATCAATCAGTCAGTGGTATTTATTGAGCACTTACTATGTGCAGAGCACTGTACTAAGTGCTTGGGAGAACCCATTAATCCCTTCATGCACTCTTTCTGGGCAAGCTGTGTGTGGCAGAAGCTGGATTGCAATCAATGGCTTCCTTATATCCGGGCTCTGAGTAGGAAAACGGATCCTCAGGCCTGGTGTTGTTCCCAAATCTGTTGGCTGCCGGTGAGCTAGCTGGACAGAGGACAGGGAAGCTTCCTGGCTTGAAGGGGCTGGAGTGGAGGGTGGTCAGGCTGGTCACAGCTTACCAGAACCTACCCCTGGTTTGAGGAGTGACTTTGCCCCCAAGTTCTGTGGGAAACCTTTAAGAATTTTGCCTGATAAGAATATGGGGATGAGAGCGGGGAGGAAGAGAAGTCTGAGTTTTGCCCAGGGTTGGCACAAGATATGTGACTTTGGGCATGTCATTTTGTTTCTCTGTATCTCAGTTCCCTCATCTGTGAATTACTTGCTCTCCCTCCTCCTTAGACTGTGAGTGCCATGAAGGACAGGGGCTGTGTCTGATTGTGGCTGAGAGCTCACCTCCTCCAGGAGGCCTTCCCAGACTGAGCCCCTTCCTTCCTCTCCCCCTTGTCCCCCTCTCCATCCCCCCATCTTACCTCCTTCCCTTCCCCACAGCACCTGTATATATGTATATATGTTTGTACATTTTTATTACTCCATTTATTTATTTATTTATTTATTTTACTTGTACATATCTATTCTATTTTATTTTGTTAGTATGTTTGGTTTTATTCTCTGTCTCCCCCTTTTAGACTGTGAGCCCACTGTTGGGTAGGGGCTGTCTCTATATGTTGCCAACTTGTACTTCCCAAGCGCTTAGTACAGTGCTCTGCACACAGTAAGCACTCAATAAATATGATTGATTGATTGATTGATTGATTGTACTGAAGGTGCCACAACACTTAGCATAGTGCTTGGCACATTCATTCATTCATCATTCATTCATTCAATCATATTTATTGAGCACTTACTGTGTGCAGAGCATCGTACTAAGCGCTTGGGAAGTACACGTTGGCAACATATAGAAACAGTCCCTACCCACCAAAGGGCTCACAGTCTAGAAGGGGGAGACAGACAACAAAACAAAACATGTGGGCAGGTGTCAAGTCGGCAGAACAAATAGAAATAAAACTAGATATACATCATTAACAAAATAAAAGGTGCCAAAAAAATACTGCAATTACTACAATTCCTTCAGAGTAATAGGCCATGCACCACTGAGTGTTGAGTGCTTCTGAGCTGAGGGGGCTGAGAGTATGCTCCTCTCTTGGCCCAGCACCCAGGTTGGGGAGGGCATTTCAGGCATCCTGGTAGGAGCCTCTCCGGGGAAATGGACTGAGGGGTCATCTTTAAGGATAAGGGGCCCACCTCTTCTGTTTTCTTCTTCTAATTGTTGTTATATTTGTTCAGTGCTTATGACACATCAAGCACTGATCTAGACACAAATCAATCAGGGTGGACATGGTCCCTGGCCCACATGGGGCTCACCATCTAGAAGGAGGGAGAAACAGATGCTTTATCCGCACTTTGCAGATGAGGAAACTGAGACACAGAGAAGCTAAGTGACTTGCTCAAGGTCACACAGCCGGTAACTGGTAGGGTTGGGTTTTTAACCCAGATCCTCTGACTCCCAAGTCTGTGCTCTTTCCACTGGGCCACACTGCTTCTTGTCCCTAAAAATCTTAACTCTCACCAATGGCCAGCGGTGGACAGACGAGCTTTTGCAAGAACCACCCGCAGGATTAGAGGAGGCCTTGAACTACAAGACAGCCAAGCTCTTCTCGGTCACCTGCCCAGTAGAGAAGAGGGCCTAAGCGTGGCTGCTTCCCTCTCTCCAAAAACCATTGCGCACCTGGAGTTTTTGCTCAGCCTGACATGGAGGCTGGAGGCTGTCTTCACTGAGACAAGGGAAGAAATGGCTTTCCTTTAAAGGGTGGGCATCAGTGATGGGTAGGGGGGAGTGGCAGCATCTGGATCCCAGGCAGCTGTGCTCTGTGCAGGCCCTTAGGTCGCAGTGCAACTTGCCAGCTGCTGAAGTTAGGCCCAGAGTCTGGCAAGAGGTTTCTCTCTGCCTGGGAAAAGAAAAGTCTCAAGAGGGAAACAGTTCAGCATGGTAGAGACAGGATTTTTCCCTGTCCACGTGATGCCACTGGCGCAGCACCTGCTTCTTGGCAGTTTCCCCATCGAGAGCCATGGGCCGCCCGCTCTGGGAGTGCACCTACATTGTCTAGGAGGCTGATGCCAGAGCTCCCAATCAATCAATCCATCAGTGGTATTTGTTGAGTGTGTACTGCAAGCAGAGCACTGCACCAAGGCCTTGGGAGAGCACAATACGATACAACGGTTAGACACAATCCCTGCCCAAAAGGAGTGTGGCATAGTGGAAAGACTATGGCCCTGGGAGTCAGAGGACGTGGCTTCTAATCCCGGCTCCACCACTCGCCTGCTGTGTGACCTTGGGCAAATCACTTACTTTCTCTTTGCCTCAGTTACCTTACCTGTAAAATGGGGATTAAGACTGTGAACACTCTGAGGGACAGGGATGGCGTCCAACTTGGTTATCTTTAGTCTACCCCCGCTCTTAGTACAATGCTTGGCACACAACAGATGCTTAACAGATACCATTAAAAAAAGAGCTTACAATCTACGGAAAGAGACAGACATGGAAATAAATTACAGATAGTGGAAATGGTAGCATCAATGTGTTTGTGACTCCTGGCTCCCTCTGAAGACCACGGTGTAGTTCTCTGCTCTTTCTGAAAATTTTTCCCTGCATTCATTTCTATCAAACCCCTGACGTGAGCCTGACTCAGCCTGGGTTTCCTGGGCCTGGATCAGGCTGGCAGCCTGAGGTCGCAACCAGGGCAGGGCAGGATGATAACTTCTCCAAGTGGTGCCCACCTGACCTGGATTCCACCAGCCCCAGGCTGAGAGAAACTCACAGAGCTGGACTCACCAGTATGTATTTCAGAGCAAGCATTCATTTTTCACTATCAATGCTCTGCACACAGTAAGCACTCAATAAATACAATTGATGATGATGATGATGATTTACTCAGTGCTTACTGTGTGCAGAGCACTGTACTACGGTTTTGGGAGATTCCAATGCAACAGTTGGTAGACAGGTTCCCTGCCCAGAGTGAGCTCCCATGTGAAGGGTCTTGTATACCCCAATCCCTCCTACCTTCCCATTACAGCTTCTGGTTGCTTCTCAGCCAACTTCCCATGTATCCACAGGCTTTGTCTTTACTGCCTCAGCAAGAACACGGCAGCATCGGTAGGATGTTGTGTTTTTTTCAAAGGATTTTGAGCAACCCAGGTCCAAAGCCCCTTTTCCGACCCCTTCCCTTGAACCCACTGCCCAAGCCACTGGTAGAACATATTGGCAGCCACATCTCGCTGCTTTAATCTGGGCTTCTGACACTTTCCAGCTCCAGTCCAGGCAAGGAGGGGCTCACCCGGCGACAGAACCACAGATTTCTAAACAGCTTGCTGCGATTCAAAGCCGCAGCACCATGGGAGATATGCTCAACATCGTTCCCTCCCCAGGCCTCCCAGGTCAAGCCAAGAGCTGCATATCAACACCACAGGGATGCCTGTGGCCTTTTCATTTCCTTCTGCGGCAGTGGGTTTTCAGGATTCTGGAGCTTGGGATCTGTCCCCCCCTCCTCCGCCCTTGGAAAAGGGAAGAGCTCCCAGACTGGGTGACAAGTGAGGTGGGCTGGGGTTCTATCCTGACCCTGTCCCTCCTGGGAAAGGGAAATCACCTTCTCCTGCTGGAATCATGTCCATCTGCTGCAGGGCTGTAGACAAGCAGTAGAAAGGCCAGGTGGGAGGTTAAGTTGGGGTTTGCAGGGTGAGTCCTATGCTAGTGTTCCCCCCTCCTCTGGGTTTCACAGTCCCACTACCTATCTATGCCAAGTGGCTTCAGCTTTTCCAGGATCTGCTGGGCAGGCTGCTCAAAGGGACACGACTTTCAAGCTATGCTGCTCTCAAATCTCTTAAATAATCCAGTTTATTTTGGAAGGTAGATTAGAGGCTTTCTGTTCCTCTAGCTGGAGAATTGGATGGGGAGAAACAAGTTTGTCTTTGGACACGATTGATCATTTTGAGGTGGATCCAGCTTGCTATGTGGGCTCAATTTATGGAGCTTGGAGCTGGTAGACTATTATCCTGCGTTATTAAAATCGCGCATGACTTCCTATTTATTCAGCTGCATGACACAGATCAGAAGAAAACAAAGCACCCTGATGAGTCCTCTGGGAAGAAGCCTTTCTGAGCTCCTGGCGTGATGTTCCACGGGGTCTGGAACATGCCAATTTGTGCTACTTTGCATGCTCCCCTGCTTTTCCGTGAGCTCCCAAGCCATCCAGTTCTTCTGCCTGGTGTGGGATGACCCCATACTTGGGGCCAAAGTAGTGGCTGTTGGATTCAATGGTGCCAGTTTGGTCAGCATTGGATCACGTCCTGCACCTCTTTTGGGTACTGCTCTGCTGCCCATCATCCTGCCTCTAGAGCTTTCCAGAGCCGCTGAAGAAAATCTTGAGTGAGATTCCTGCTGGGCTCTATTTTGCCTCCAGCTGGCTGGACTGAAGGTGTTCAGTTTGCTATTTAAATGTTATTTAAAGAGGTTGCTGTTTTTGGTCCCCCAAGTCTCCTGTGGAATGGCAGCGTGACTTCTGAAGGGACTGTGACTACTGAGGAGGAAGAGGGGGCAGCATGTGACATCTTGAGTCCTCCCAGAAGCACGGCCCTCCTTTTCTGGGGCATCGGGTGTGTCTCTGTAAGGATAGGCCAGAGGCACGTTCCTTTCTGCAACAGCAGTCCCACCCAGCTCTCCTTATGCCTTACAGGCTCCCCCTTTCACCCTCTCCTGCTCCTGCCCCCATCCCAGGTCTCCCAGCTGCAACCCTGCACACGAGAAGTGCTCAATAAATATGATTGACCGACTGACTGACTGATTAACTCTGGCCCAGACAGGCTTTGTCGATGCCAAGAGGGACAAAAGCACCCCTGTGGTCCTCATAGCTGAGCCCCCCTCCAGGTAGGCCGTGGCCCCCAGTGTTGGGGGATGGAAGCAGAATATGAACAGGAGCTGTGGTTCCTGAGGTTCCTCCCACCCAGGACTCTGGGCTAGGCACTGTACGCAAAGAACGAAGCGCCAGCGTTACTCTCTGGGAGCTTACAGATGCCGCTTCCCACTGCTTCCAGTCCTTTCTTTAGAAACCACTGTCAGACAACATTCCATTCCACACACCAACAAGCATGAATCCTTGAACAGAAACCGCAGAGTCACTACTATTCAAACCGCCCCCAAACTATAGATTTTCCCAAACTACCAATTTGTATCATTGCTGTAGGGAGCAAGAGATAGGCAGTGGTTTTTTTTCACCCCTGGATACACTGATACCATATTTCTGTGAGAGGTGAACCCGTGCTGCTTCCAGAAACAGCCTTATCCAGGCTGGATTCCGACATGAGCCAACAGAAGCCCTAAATCTGGTTCTAGCTGCAGGCGATTCCTTTATTTATTTTGTCTCGCTACCAGAGCAGAGGGTGCTTTCTCACCCAGGTGGGTTGAGCTGAATGACAGCTGAACAGTTGCAGCTTTGTATCTGGCTTGGGGAGAGTCGGGAGATTCCAAGCGTAACTGAACTGGCCCTGAACCCTGTTAGTGACCGTCTGATGGGAAGACTGAGGAAAGATGAAAGGGAGGTGGCCGAGAAAGAAAAATACCTGCTCCCTGCTGGCGGAAGCATCAATCTGATGGTATTTCATCAGGCACGTAGTTGGGGGGCAGAGTGGAACTGGAACAATGAGCCTGGAATACTGAAATCAATCAATCATATTTATTGAGCGCTTACTATGTGCAGAGCACTGTACTAAGCGCTTGGGAAGTACAAATTGGCAACATATAGAGACAGTCCCTACCCAACATTGGGCTCACAGTCTAAAAGGGGAAACTTACTATGTGCCAAACACTCTTCTAAGCACTAGGGTAGATACAAGGTAATCAAGTTGGACACAGTCCCTGTACCACATGGGGCTCCCAGTCCCATTTTACAGATAATAATAATAATAATTGGCATTTGTTAAGCGCTTACTTTGTGCAAAGCACTGTTCTAAGCGCTGGGGAGGATACAGGGTGATCAGGTTGTCCCACGTGGGGCTCACAGTCTTAATCCCCATTTTACAGATGAGGTAACTGAGGCCCAGAGAAGTTAAGTGACTGGCCCAAGATCACACAGCAGACATGTGGCGGAGTCGGGATTCGACCTCATGACCTCTGACTCCAAAGCCCGGGCTCTTTCCACTGAGCCACGCTGCTTCTCGCTGCTGAAACCATATCATCCTTAAAACAGGGTGGAGGGGCATGGTGGTTTTGAGGGAGACATGGAGATTTGCTTTACCTTTCAGGACCCTGGCAAGCCTCAGGAACCCCTGCACTGGAAACTCCTTCCAGGGGCTGTTAAACCATCAATCCATCAGTCAAGCAATCAATCAACGGTAACTGTGGGCAGGGAACATATCTACCAATTCTATTGTTGTCCGTCTCCCCCTTCTAGACTGTGAGCCCGCTGTTGGGTAGGGACCGTCTCTACATGTTGCCAACTTGGACTTCCCAAGCGCTTAGTACAGTGCTCTGCACACAGTAAGCGCTCAATAAATACAATTGAATGAACGAATGAATGTATATATATTTGTACGTATTTATTACTCTTTTATTTGTACTTATTTATTCTATTTATTTTATTTTGTTAATATGTTTTATTTTGTTGTCCGTCTCCCCCTTCTAGACTGTGAGCCCGCTGTTGGGTAGGGACTGTCTCTAGATGTTGCCAACTTGGACTTCCCAAGCGCTTAGTACAGTGCTCTGCACACAGTAAGCGCTCAATAAATACAATTGAATGAATGAATGAATGTATATATGTTTGTACGTATTTATTACTCTATTTTATTTGTACATATTTATTCTATTTATTTTATTTTGTTAATATGTTTTGTTTTGTTGTCCATCTCCCCCTTCTAGACTGTGAGCCCGCTGTTGGGTAGGGACCATCTCTAGATGTTGCCAACTTGTACTTCCCAAGTGCTTAGTACAGTGCTCTGCACACAGTAAGCGCTCAATAAATACAATTGAATGGATGAATGAATGAATATTGTACTCTGCACTCCCCAGTGCTTAGTACAGAGCTCTGCACCCAGTAAGTGTTCAATAAATAGCATTGATTGATTGATTAATTGATTTTTTGAGTGCTTACTGTGTTCAGACCACACAGCATGGCCTACTAGGGAAGTGGCATGGCCTAGTGTATAGGTCATGGGCCTGGGAGCCAGAAGGACCTGGGTTCTAATCACGACTCCACCACTTGTCTGCTTTGTGACCTTGGGGAAGTCACTTAACTTCTCTGTGCCTTGGTTACCTCATTTGTAAAATGGGGATGAAGACTGTGAGCCCCAAGTGGGACAGGGACTGTATCTAACCTGATTAGCTTGTATCTATCCCAGCGCTTAGAACAGTGCTTGACACATAGTAAGCACTTAACAAATACTATTGTTATTGTAATTATTAGTTCTAAGCCCTTGGGAGAGTACAATACAATAGAGAGGGTAGACATGGTCCCTGTGAGTCCACTGTTGAGTAGGGACCGTCTCTATATGTTGCCAACTTGTACTTCCCAAGTGCTTAGTACAGTGCTCTGCACACAGTAAGAGCTCAATAAATATGATTGAATGAATGAATGAATGCTTACAAGGAGCATGCAATCTAGTGACTCTAGGAGAAAATCCTATTCAGCTAATAGGAGCCTTAGGTGAGGGAGTTTCCTTCCCATCCTCCCTTCCTCAGCTACCAGGCCCCTGATAAGGGGGGAAGCAGCAGTGTCTCCCTCATCCTGGCCCTCCATATCTCACTGGGTGAAGAAGTCAGGCAGGTGGGGAAGGGTACATTCTCAGACTTAGATTTGCTGTGTGGTTCATTTTTCTAAGAACCTCCAGTGGTTGCCCATCCACTTTCACAACAAATAGAAGTTCTTTACTATCAGCTTTAAGGCACTCAATCAGCTATTTCCCTCCTAACTAGCCTTGCTGATCTTAGTATAACCCAACCCACGCACTCTGTTGCTCTAAAACCAACCTTCCTCTTTACCTTGGTCCCGTCTATCCTGCCGCCCACCCCTTGCTCACATTCTCCCTCATCCTGGAACTCCCTCCTCCTTCATATGTGACAGACCACCGTTCTCCGCACTTTCAAATCCCTCCTAAAATCACACTTCCAAGAGGCCTTCCCTGACTAAGCCCTCATTTCCCCTCCCCACCCTCCCCTTTGCATCACCTATGCACTTGGACCTTTACCCCTTAAGCACCTGATATTCACCTCACCCTCAGCCAAGCAACATTTATGTACATGTCCTTTCCCTGTGGGTAAGGAACATGTCTACCAATTTTGTTATATTGTATTCTCCCAAGCACTTAATACAGTGTTCTGCACACAGTAAATTCATTCATTCATTCAATCGTATTTATTGAGCGCTTACTGTGTGCAGAGCACTGGACTAAGTGCTTGGGAAGTACAAGTTGGCAACAAATAGAGACGGTCCCTACCCAACAGTGGGCTCACAGTCTAGAAATGCTCAGTAAATGCTCAGTAAAGGCGATTGATTGACACTACTCTAGGTGACAGCTTGGAGAAGGTTCAGTAGACAAGGGAGAACTGGTGTTTCAAGTGTGGATGACAAGGAGCCCTGGACATCAATGTTAGGGGCTGGGAGATCTCACTGAAAATTCTCTCCCAGTGGCTGTTTAAACAGGGAACAAAGGGTAAGAGCTGGGAAGGTGACACAGGATTTCCCCCTCTATACCCCGATGAGGACTGTCAGAGAAGAGCCAAGAATGAGGGTCTGCACAACCCTGGCTTTTCCTATCCCAGCTTTCCAGATCACAGAGATTTCTTCTTTGAGGTGACTCAGATGAGACAAAGGCCTGACCTCTGGCTGGGAGAATGGATGTGGGTGGACTTCTTTTGCTTTTGTTTCCCCTGCATCTCCTCAATCTATCAATCAATCAATCAGTGGTATTTATTGAGCGCTTACTCTATGTGGAGCAGTGTGCTAAGTGCTTGGGCAAGTGTCTCGTTCTCTTGCTCCTGCCACTCCCAGGACCAGTTACTGTCTTGTATGTCTTGGACTGGGAACGTATCTTTCCTCTCCTCTCCCTTGCCACTCACCCTGGATTCTACAGGATGAGGGAAGGATGATGGGGATTGGAGGGAAGAGGGGAGGAGTCTCTCCTTCTTTGAAAGGCCCCCTCCTCTTGATTCTATGCCAGGTTAAGAGACTGGGCCTTGGTCTCAGCACTGGCTGGAAGCCCTGCCCCCCATCAAGTTGGGAGGAGGCACCTTGGGACTCCCCAAAGAGCCCCCCCAATAGTCGGCATGGGAAGGGCAACTTTGGGGCAAGAAAAGGGGTAGAGTTGATGACTTGCAATGGGAAGCCAAACTGCCAACACAGTGGGGCCTGCAAAGCCCCCCAGAGGGCCAAGTTGGAGAGTGATGGAAGCCTCTGGAAGCTGAACGGGTGGGTTCCCTCTACTCCCAGAGGAGGGAGTTCTGCCCATGGTTGCTGTCTGAGCCTGGGAACTGCACTGGCCAAACAGCGTGGGAAGAACACTGGCCTGTGAGTCAGAGGCCCTGGGTTCTAATCTCGGCTTCATCACTTGCCTGCTTTGTGACCTTGGGCAAGTCACTTAACTTCTCTGGACCTCAGTTTCCTCACCTGTAAAATGGAGACTCAGTGCCTGTTCTCCCTCCCACTTAGTCTGTGAACCCAATATGGGACAGGTACTGTGTCTGACCTGATTATCTTCTGTGTACCCCAGCACTTAGTACAGTGCTTGACACCTAGCAAACACTTAACAAATACCACCATTACTATTATTATTACTATTGAATTTACTTACCACTTGGTTGTTTGACTTGGTGGCTTTGCTTTTTTTAAAAAAATGGTATTTGTTAAGCACTTACTATGTGTCATGCACTGTTCTAAGGGCTGGGGTACACAGTCCCTGTCCCATAGGGGGCTCACAGTCCAAGTTGGAGGGAGGAGGATTTCACCCTCATTTTACGATGAGGTAACTGAGGCACAGAGAAGTTAAGTGCCTTGCTCAAGCTCACACAGTAGACAATTGGGAGAGCTGGGTTTAGAATCCAGGTCCTCTGACATCTAGGCCCATGCTCTTCCCACTAGGTCATGCTGTTTTTCTTGCCCCTTCTCAGTCAACCTCTCCCTTAGTTTCCCTCCTTCCTGCTTTTCTCTGCCTCCTTGTCTCCAATTCCCTCCTGGGCTTTGAACCCTCCTCTCTCCTCCCTTCTCCCCCCAGTTCCCATAGCAGATGCAGGTGGATTATGAATATGCTCCTTTTATGGTCCCCAGGGTAATTCTACTTCCACTGCATTTTCATCATCATTACAGCAACATCTGCTGGGCCCAGCACCCAGATGTTGAGGGAGAAGCGGCTCTAAGATTGGGAGCATGGCTGCGTCTTCGCTCAGGGAAAGCCGGGCCTTCTCATTGCTGCTTCCCAGTCCCTTTCTGGCTACCACAGTATTAGGCTCTTCTGGTGTTCATAAGACATGGCACTTGGAGGGTGTCCCTCCCAGTGGCTGGATCACCGGCCAGTTAGCTAGGATTGGCTGAGCCTTACCTGACATTTAACTCCTTCTCCCTGGACTCTAGGCTGAGGGCTGGGGTGGGAGAGTCTTGTGAGAGAGGAAACCCAGTCCCCGGCTTCAAGGAGCTCTCAAAAGGTGTTCAGCATGGGCAGAGCCCAGGAAGAAAGACTCCTTTCCCCTCCTGGGACAGGGTGAGACACTGTATTTTGTGCTATACAGATACTCTCTCTCTCTCTCTCTCTTTCTCTCTCTTTCTCTCTCTTTCTCTCTCCCCTCCCTCCATCTCCCATCCCCCCACTCTTCAAAGCAGGATTTCCCAAGAAATGCTCCTGTTACAAGACAGAAGTGTGATTACTAAGGAAAGAAGGATTTTATAACACTGAAATAGCAGTGGTAGTGGATGATTGGCTCTGTTTCTCAGATCCCTAGGAAAACCCCCATTTTGCTTCAGTCTCACGGGATCGTGGACTGTCCACTAATCCCATCCCCCAAACACTGCCATTCTTCTCAGAACAGGTCAATGCCAGACCTCTCCAGGGTGAATGCTAACTGGAAGGCATTTTGCTGTGTACATGTTTCTTGATGTGCCTCATGTTAGGACGATTAGGCACGGTAGCTCTCAAGAGTGTAAAGTTGAGGTCATAATAATAATAATAATAATGGCATTTATTAAGCACTTACTATGTGCAAAGCACTGTTCTAATGCTGGGAAGGTTACAAGGTTACAAGGTCTAAGTGCTGGGAAGATTACAAGGTGATCAGGTTGTCCCACGGGCAGCTCACAGTCTTAACCCCCATTTTACAGATGAGGTAACTGAGGCACAGAGAAGTTAAGGGACTTGCCCAAAGTCACACAGCTGACAATTGGCTATTAAGAGAAGTAGCATTGCTCAGTGGAAAAGAGCCCGGGCTTTGGAATCAGAGGTCATGCGTTCAAATCCCGGCTCCGCCAATTGTCAGCTGTGTGACCTTGGGCAAGTCACTTAACTTCTCTGGGCCTCAGTTACCTCATCTGTAACATGGGGATGAAGACTGTGAGCCCCCTGTGGGACAACATGATCACCTTGTAACCTCCCCAGCGCTTAGAACAGTGCTTTGCACATAGTCAGCTCTTAATAAATGCCATTATTATTATTATTATTAATTGGTGGAGCCGGCATTTGAACCCATGACCTCTGACTCCAAAGCCCATGCTCTTTTCCACTGAGCCATGCTGCTTCTCTGCAATGTCATGCAAGGTCATGCAATATAGGGCATTGGTGCTATGAGGTTGTTGGCTTATTTATGCCTTCTGATTGGCCCAAGGGACCTCCTGATTGACAGTTGCAGCCTGTGGGTGCTGGAAACTTTATGCTGTGCACCTTTCCTGCTCACTGTCTGTGGTGCACTTGAGGTCTGGCCCAGCTTGGTTGGGACTGGTATGGCTGACTTCCCATTGGAATTTGTTCTTTCCAGACCAACTTTCCTTCTAGAGGTTCTGGTTCTGCCTTATACTGTGGAAGGCTGACCTCTGGGGAAGGGCTAGGGATCTGGAGAAACTGGGCTGTTGTAGCCTGCTCATCCACTGACTCATTTCTTGCTTCCAGCTACACCCTAAATGGCCACTCCCTCAATTTGTCCTGCCTGCCTCAGTGCCTCCTTGGGCCCCTACACATGAGATGATCTTCACCTTTCAGTCAATCAATCAATCAATCATATTTATTAACCACTTACAGTGTTCAGAACACTGTACTAAGTGCTTAAGAGAGTACAGCAATATAACAGAGTTGGTAGACCTGTTCTGTTCCCACAACAAGTTTGCAGTCTAGAGGGGAACGTCTTCCAATGCCTCCTGTTCCTTATATTGCATCACTTCTTTCCTTTTAATCTCAGTTCAAGGTCGCTTTCCCCATTTAAACCTGCTCTTTTTTCAATCCACCAACACAGTCCCTTCCCCTCACTCCTGTATTTATTCTGTTGATATTTTTACCATGTCCACTATTGGGATTGTAAACTTGAGAAGGAGAGAGATATGTCTAATGATCCAAAGTCCTAGGGGAGAACTCTGTGTGTGTGTGTGTGTGTGTGTGTGTGTGTGTGTGTGTGTGTGTGTGTGTGTGTTGATGTCCTTCATTTTTGAAGATGAGGAGATCCTGTTCATGTGCAAAGCCAACACACTCCCTTTTTTCCTCATAAAGACAAATCTTTCCTTGTAAAGATCATTTTGTGCTGTACTAATTCATCTTCTCCATCCAGGACCCTTCTCTATTCAAGCCTGCCTCCTGACCTCCAATCTTTCCAAAGCCTCTGCTCAAAAATAGCAACTCCATTCCTGATTGCTTTCTGCCAGACTGATCAGGCTGTTGTGGCTTCTAACAGACCACCGATGGGTCACAGTATTCGAAGCTGGGCTTCACTGGGTTTTGAAGTCATTTATTTTGCTTCCCCGGCTTGGGTGTTTTCCCTTTCAGTTCCCCACACAACAACTGCTAGGGTGTACTGCTGACAACCAGTCTCTTCCCATGTTCCATCCAACAAAGCTGTGTTGCTGTAAAGATTGCTTCAAAGATGGTAAGCGGCACTCTTTCATTGCCAGTAATCCTGACCTGCCCTGGCTATTTTTTTTATGGTATTTGTTAAGTGCTTACTATGTGCCAGATGCTATTGTAAGCACTGTAGTAGATACAGGGTGATCAGGTATCAGGTTGGACACAGTTCAGGTCCCACTTGGAGCTCACAGTCTTAATCCTCATTTAACAGATGTGGTAACTGAGGCATGGAGAAGTGAAGTGACTTGCCCAAGGTCAGCCAGCACACAAGTGTCAGAGCTGGGACCAGAACCCTGGTCCTTATTTCTCTCAGGCCCGTGCTCCATCCACTAGGCCACAATGCTTCTTATGGCCATGGCTTGTAGGTGAGGCTGGCTGTATTGCTCAAGAAGCAAGACTTTTGTAACATCCTCTCCTCCTCCTCCCCTCCTCATTGCCCCCACTCCCTCCCTCTGTCCTACCCCCTTCCCCTCCCCACAGCACTTGTGTATATTTGTACAGATTTATTACTCTATTTATTTTATTAATGATGTGTGTATAGCTATAATTGTATTTATTTTGATGGTATTGATATCTGTCTACTTGTTTTGTTGTCTGTCTCCCCCTTCTAATAATAATAATAATAATAATATTGGTATTTGTTAAGCACTTACTATGTGCCAAACACTGTTCTAAGTGCTGGGGTAGATACCGGGTAATCAGGTTGTCCCACATGGGGCTTACAGTTTTCATCCCCATTTTACAGATGAGGGAACTGAGGCCCAGAGAAGTTAAGTGACTTGCCCAAGGTCACACAGCTGACAAGTGGCAGAGCTGGGATTAGATCCCATGACCTCTGGCTCCCCAGCCTGGGCTCTTTCCACTCAGCCACTCTGCTTCTAGACTGTGAGCCCGTTGTTGGGTAGGGACCATCTCTATACATTGCCGATTTGTACTTCCCAAGCGCTTAATACAGTGCTCTGCACACAGTAAGTGCTCAATAAATACGATTGAATGAATGAATGAATGAATAATAGGTCCAGATCATGTAGCCATAGAGAAGACACAACAGTCTAGTGGACCTTCAACTTGCCTACTGATGGGTAGTCCAAGGTAGGTTATTAGAGGGAAAGTCAGGCCTGTGGAAAGTCAGGGGGTGTTAGATGGATGCCCAGAAGTGTAACCAGCAATCATCACTCAATGGTATTCACTGAGTGCCTACTATGTATCTAGGCTGGACTAAATGCTAGTACTGAAGAACTTCCACACAATTAAAAAAAATTAATGGTACTTGTTAAGCTCTTACTGTGTGTCAACAGCCGTTCTAAGTGCTGGTTAAATACAAGATAAATGGGCCAGACATAGAACCTGTAAGTCTAAGTATTAAATCCCCACTTTACAGTTGAGGGAACTGAGGCTCAGAGAAGTTAAGTGACTTGTCCAAGGTCACGCATCAGGCAAGTAGTGGAGTCATGATTAGAACCCAGTTCCTCTGGCTCCTAGGCCCGTGCTTTTTCCCCTAGGTCATGCTGCTTCTCCAAGCACCCTGATGCTGCTCTCAGAGAACAAGAGTCCTGGGCTGGATAGGCCATTTGTTTGTCTGAAACTGATCGGCCTGTTATGTCCTCTCCCCAGTACATTTCCCAGAGCACCCTACTGGAGAGAATTAGGATTTGGGAAAATAAGATTCAATGCAATGTGTGTGGTAGTTTCTTTTCTTTTCCAAGAAACCCACTGATTTCAGTTCTGGACCTCTCAGCCCAGCTAAGCAATGCTGTGGTACTGTCATAATGCAGGCGAAAAAAAAAAAAATTATTTGACGGATCCACTTTAATGCTAAGTGAGAGATTATTTTAGCTCCCGCTTATTCTGTTCATCAAAGAACTCTGTGTTGACAAGCCCTCAGAGGGTCTCTAGAGCTGTGGCCTACTACAATGAAAAAGTTCTATCACACTAATAACATCTTCTAGGACTCTATAATACCGTGGGTTGTATCTGCGCTAATTTTGTTGAATTCCAGCCGATCCATCCTTTTTTCCTTCCCTTCCACATTTTCCTGAAATGGTTGTAGCAAAATTCCTTGAAGCTCTTCATTTTACTGTGCATCCCACTTTAGCATTTTAAGGAAGGGGTGTAGGGAAGAGATATAAAAGCCACCAGCTGTTTTAGCATTTCTGCAAAACCTTAGGTCCTTTACTTTTTTAAAAAGGAAAGTAAATTCCAGTGCAGTCTTCCCACAAGGATCTGAAAATACCTTAGACAGTGTCATGCGGTGGCCAAGTATGAATACATTTCAGACCCCAGGCTCCCAGTAGATGACAAACCAGACTCCATAATGAGAACATTCCTGAATCTGTTTTTTTGGTGTTCTTTTTTAATGAACTTCTCTTTCCTCTGAGAGGTCATTTAAGGGATTTCAGAGAGGAGAGCCATGGAAGCCAGGGGATAATAACGATTGTATGAGAACATTACAAAATCTGTCTTTTTTATAAACTTTTCTTTCCTCCGAGAGGGCATTTGAGGAATTTCAGAAAGGCGAGCCATGGAAGCCACAGATAATAATGATTGTGGCACTTGTTAAGCACTTAATATGTGCTATCGTACTAAGAGCTGGAATAGATACTAGATAATTATATTATAATCTCTGTCCCATATGGGACAGTCTAAGTAGGAGGGAGAACAGGTATTGAATCCACACTTTACAGATGAGGAAACTGAGGCACAAAGAAGTGAGCCAGGATTAGAATCTAGGGCCCTCTGACTTCTGGGCCAGGGTTCTTTCCAACTGGCCATGTGACTTCACCCAAGGATTTTTCCTGTGGCAGAAAGCAGGATGTTTGACCCCCATGTCCTAGGCAAGTGGGTGGTTTCTCGGACAAAGTTCCAGTGAAGATGGGGGATTTGTTACAGGTTTGGGAAGAAGTTGCCCATCTCTCTCTGATCATTCCTGAAAAGGATTAGGCAGCGGGAACTATTTGGGAGAAATTATGACTAATTCTTGGACCAGGGCTCCAAATGGACTCAGCTGGGTAGCGGCATAGCTGGTGGAACTGCTAGGGTGGCCAGCTATCTTGTTTTCCGATGGAGAGTCCATTTTTCAGATGGCCTGTCCCTTTACATTTCTGATACAGAACTAACTGCTTTTATGTTCAGTGTGAAAAGAGTTTCAACATTGAGCCTTCCTCCATCATTACTTCCATTGCTGAGGTCTGCCACTCAGAAGCAGTGGCAGAGTCCATATCAACCTGAAAGGGGGAACCAAAAATATTGGAGGAAGAGTGGGGTTCAGGAGTCCCTACGAAAAAGCGCTCTAGAGATTCTACAGAATGGAGGCTTTGATGTCATCACACCACTCTGTGTGGCAGATGTCCCACGTGTGAGCTCGTTTTGGGGAGGGAATGTGTTTGTTTGTTATACTGTCCTCTCCCAAGCGCTTAGTACAGTACTCTGCACACAATAAGCACTCAATAAATACAGTTCAATTGAATCAAAAGTGCCTCCTTACCCAGTGTTCAGGCGGATTGCTGGTGATTCCCCTGGGCCCTGCCCACAGCACCCCTTTGTCCCACCTCTAGGTTGGACCCAATGGGGGCAAGCAGAGGTCCGCAAAAAGCCCAATTAGCTCTCAGGAGATCCCTGTTGCTCACTGCCCCCATCTCCCCCCAGCCTCTGGGGTCTCAAAAGCCCCCTCAAAGTGCCAAAAGCAGCGTGGTTTAGTGGAAAGAGCCCAGGCTTTGGAGTCAGAGGTCGTGTGTTCTAATTCCAGCTTGGCCACTTGTCAGCTGTGTGACTTTGGGGAAGTCACTTAACTTCTCTGTGCCTCAGTTACCTCATCTGTAAAATGGGGATGAAGACTGTGAGCCCCACGTGGGACAACCTGATTACCTTGTATCTACCCCAGCACTTAGAACAGTGCTTGGCACATAGTAAATGCTAATTTATTATTAGAGAAAGCATGGCTCAGTGGAAAGAGCCTGGGCTTGGGAGTCAGAGGTCATGAGTTCTAATCCCGGCTCTGCCATATGTCTGCTGTGTGACCTTGGGCAAGTCACTTAACTTCTCTGAGCCTCAGTTACCTCATCTGTAAAATGGAGATTAAGACTGTGAGCCCCACGTGGAACAACCTGATCACCTTGTATCCCTCCAGCGCTTAGAACAGTGCTTTGCACATAGTAAGCATTTAACAAATGCCATCATTGTTATTATTATTATTATTATTATGACTCCACTCCCAGCCTTTCCAGACAGCGATAGGAAGGAAATGGAAACTCAGATGCAGCTCAACCCATGTCACTGTAGTGTTATCACAAAAGCTCACTGAAGACCACATGCTCAGAACTGGGCCTGATTCTCTCAGCTTTATAATAATAATGGCATTTGTTAAGCACTTACTATGTGCAAAGCACTGTTCTAAGTGCTGCGGGGGGAATACAAGGTGATCACGTTGTCCCACGTGGGGCTCACAGTCTTCATCCTCATTTTAAAGATGAGGTCACTGAGGCTCAGAGAAGTTAAGTAACTTGCCCAAGGTCACACTGCAGAAACGTGGTAGAGCAGGGATTAGAACCCATGACCTCTGACTCCCAAGCCCGTGTTCTTTCCACTGAACCACGCTGCTTCTCTTCATAACCAGATAAAATGGAGGTGACGTTCTGGCTGATTTTTAATTTATTAGATCATTTCCAGTTATGACTTTTTCTTCTTCTCTGCAGCTCATTTATTACGGGTGGATGGGGCCAGGGTGGGACCACCCATCATGGGGTCAGCTGGTCTTAGGCACCAGTTCCAGCTTAGTTCTGGTAGTGGGATGAATCCAATCTTATTGTCTTCGTTGTTGGGATTCCTCATTTGGACTGGGTTCCTACATACTGTTGGTCCTTGAGAAAGTTCCTTGCCCTCTTTGGGCTCCAGCTTCCCCATCTACTATGGTATAATGGCATCTACGGCTTCTATTGGCTGGATCCTTTGTGCCTTGAGCACAACTCAAGGAAATAGCTTTTCTCTGCATAGACACTTTCCCTTACTTCTCAGATCGATCCTTTGGGGTAATGCAGAGATGAGCATTTTCCAGGACAGGATTCATGGTCCTTCCCCACTTGCTTAATGCCTGTTTAGGGAAAAGGGTGGATGTGATTGTGTTTGTGTGTGCATGTATGTGTATGACAACTTCATATCTGGACTAAATGTCCAGCTGGGTGCTAGGCTGCCCATCACAGGCAGGTGAGATCAATCTTTATCCCCTGCCCACTTGAGCCCTAGGTAATCAATCAATCAATCAATCAATCAATCGTATTTATTGAGCGCTTACTGTGTGTAGAGCACTGTATTAAGCGCTTGGGAAGTACAAGCTGGCAACATATAGAGACAGTCCCTACCCAACAGTGGGCTCACAGTCTAGAAGGGGTATCGTGTGATACCCCTGCTACTCGATTCTCCTGAAAGGTGTGTTCCAATGGTACCTATTGATCCCTAGCAAGCAGTGTGGTCCAGTGGAAAAAAACACAGGCCTTGAAGTCAGAGGACCAGGGTTCTAATCCAGCCCCTGCCAATTGCCTACTGTGTGACTTTGGGCAAGGCCCTTACCTTCTCTGTGCCTCAGTTTCCTCATCTGTAAAATGGGGATGAAATAACTGCTCTGTCTCCCCACTAAAATGTGAGCCCTATGTGGGACAGGGACTGTGTCTGACCTAATTAACTTGTATTTACCCCAGTGCTTAGACCAGTGCTTGACACCTAGCAAGAGTTTAACAAACACGGTAATTATGTAATCATCATCATCAATCGTATTTATTGAGCACTTACTATGTGCAGAGCACTGTACTAAGCACTTGGGAAGTACAAATTGGCAACATATAGAGACAGTCCCTACCCAACAGTGGGCTCACAGTCTAAAAGGGGGAGACAGAGAACAAAACCAAACATACTAACAAAATAAAATAGAATAAAATAGAATAAAATAGAATAAAAAATAATTTTTTTAAAAAAATGTAATGATAAAAATAATAATAATAGTGCTAATAATAATGATAACAACAACAACACTCACCATGCTGTCATCTGCCCTGTGAGCCTACACCCAACTCAGATCTCAGTGAGCCGTAGTGGTCCCGCTGATCCACCTGAGTATTGGATCCAGTGGAATCCAGCTCTGGATTTAGACGGAGGGTGAAGATCCTGAAAGGGGAAATCAATCAGGGAGGAAAGAGCCCTCCACCCCAGAGGGGAGACAGCAAAGGGGGAGAACTCCACACATCAACTGCATTGAAAAAAATCCCCTAATCTCAAGTTCGTTACGGAATCACTTAAAACCAAGTCAAGGGCAACAGATCATGAGGGATTTGACTTATTGTCTAAGGGAGAAAATGGATGCTTTTGTCATGCATAACGTTCGGCTGAGCGCTCTCTGGATTTTGCATTGTGCAGCTCATCTTGTGCATATCGCAGGCTATCATAACCTATTTAACATAAATAGATCAGTAAAGATCCTTGAGTTTCTTTATAAGACCTCCTGATGTTTATGGAGAGAGGCTGTTGCCATGGAGTCGACGGGGAATTAATGTTGCTTTAATTAAAACCACTTTTTAAAAATAGAATGTCTATTTGTAATTAGGGTGTGCCATATATGTGTGTTTGCCTTATTAGAATTTAGGAAAAGCAAAACCCATATTTAAGTGGGGACTTTTCAACCCAATTATTTACAATGACAGTCGCAGCGTCTCAAAGATACACAGCTGAAGGGCCAGTTGGAGACGACGATGGTAAATACAGATGACAGTAGATTCACTAGTGGTAATTCTCTTTTGGATGAATCTGGGTCTTAGTGACAGCGGCTTCACTGTTGATTTCATTGATCGCTCTCAAGTCTTAGTCAAAGAAGGATCCCAAACTCACCCTCCTACTCCATCATCCCCTCCAAACTGTAAGCTCGTTGTGGGAAGGTGATGTGTCTGTTCCATTGTTGTGATGTAATAATAATAATAATAATAATGATGATGGCATTTATTAAGTGCTTACTATGTGCAAAGCACTGTTCTAAGTGCTGGGGAAGTTACAAGACCATCAGGTTGTCCCACAGGGGGCTCACAGTCTTAATCCCCATTTTACAGGTGAGGTAACTGAGGTCCAGAGAAGTTAAGTGACTTGCCCAAAGTTACGCAGCTGACAATTGGTGGAGCCGGGATTCGAACCCATGACCTCTGACTCCAAAGCCCGTGCTCTTTCCACTGAGCCATGCTGCTTCTCTAAGTGCTGGTACTCTCTCAAGCACCTGATACAGTGCTCTGCACACAGTAAGTGCTCAATAAATATGATTGATTGATTGATGGATTGCTCTTGCCACACATTCTGGGTCCCTGACTGGGATGCTTTCAATCAATCAATCAATCAATCGTATTTATTGAGCACTTACTGTGTGCAGAGCACTGTACTAAGCGCTTGGGAAGTACAAGTTGGCAACATAACTGGAGGGTTTTCTTAGTGGTCCAGGACTATCTCGGCAGGAAGGAGCCACCCTGTCTCACTGTGTTTCTGCTGGGCTCATCTTTTCCCCAGAGTCTGTGCGAGCTGGAACTTACATATGCCCGCACACTCAACTAAACTTAGTAGGGGTTTCCATTTCCCATAGAACTCAAAGGGGGTGGGCAGGGCAGGAATGAGGGAGGAAATCTGGCATGTGGAAGACTACTGAGAGGGTGTGAGGCTTCTCCTGACTCCCAGTGGAGAGGCTAGGCGCCAGCAGTGCCCACCCTCCACCTGACCAGAGTTTGCTGTGCCGAACTTGCCTGTACCACATTGAAACAATGTGAATGAGAAGCAGCATGGCCTAGTGGATAAAGCATGGGCTTGGGAATCAGAAGACCCGAGTTGTAATCCTGGCTCCACCACTTGCCCGCTGTGTAACCTTGTGCAAGTCACTTAGCTTCTCTGTGCTCTGTACAATTTCCTCAACTGTAAAATGGAGATGAATTCATGCTCCCTCTTATTGGACTTGGAGTACTATGTGTGACAGGGACCGTGTCCAACCTGATAAACTTGTCTTTACCTCAGCACTTAGAACAGTGCTTGACAAATAGCAAGTGTTTAACAAATATTGTAAAAAAAGGGGGAATCTTGGCTTTCCTGACTTTATGCCAAAGGCCTTTTTAGTTTGTGAGCCCCGTAGGGGCAGGGACCGTGTCTAATTCCCAGCTGTGCATTCTTTTCCAGTATTTAGTACAGTGCACTGCACACAGTAAGCACTTAATAAATACTACTACTACTACTATAAAAGGCCAACATCAGATATGATGGTGGTGGGAAGACTTTAGCCTAGGTAAGGAGGCCAGTGTCACAGAGAAAGGAGAGAATCGGAACTATCATTGATGTTAGCTTTCAGTCCAGCAGTGGGTCAGATTGATCCCAGGTCCCTGACATTGGTCCTGAGACCTTCCCAGGCAGGTTTGCAGGAAGGACATGGGCTGTATGTACCATCTGGTTCCTGTTCCTGCCTCGGACACAGATGCAGAATACCAGGATTTTTCCTATTGCTAATGACAAAGAAGTAAAACATATGAACCATGCCCCTGAAAATTTATAAGTGAACTGGGGAGAGACTATACATACATTAAAGAATATTAATAGTAATTAATCAATTATATTCATTGAACATTTACTGTGTTCAGAGCACTATACTAAGCGCTTGGGAGAGTACGATATAATAGAGTTGGTAAACACATTCTTGATTAATCTAAATCATAGACATGAATGAATAGAAAGATAACTGGAGGTAGAAAGTCACGATGGGCTGGCATGACCAGGAGAGAAGGAGAGAGATTACTCAGGGAATGTCCCCTGGAGGAGTGAGTTTTGTGTCAAATGCTTCCCTGTCATTTTCTCTCACAATAGTCTTGGAGTGAGAGTATTGAAAGAGACTTTCATTAGGGTGCCAGCATCTGAAAGACAAGGCGATGGGGCAACCTGCTGATTTCCCGTGTCCTCTCTGTCATCCCAGCAATGTCAAAACCTGTTAGAGTGAGAATTCCTCTGAGAGATGGGAAGAAATATGTAAATGCATCGATGACTTAAGGGTGCTTACGAGTTTCAAACTTGTCAGGGACAGTTTTAAATAAGATCAATCTCCCTCCAAAGTGAGTCAACTACTCAGAACTCTTTCCTGTCAGTCAGCCACTCTTAAAATGAGGCTTATTGGATTTCAGTGGTGATTAAATGTACTTCATATTCCCCAGCACCCAGAAGCCAGTAGCGCTTGATTCCATGGCCGTTATATCACTCCCATCTTACTGCAGTGTTCTGAAGAGAGAGAAGGGCTTCTAGTACAAGCCAGCCCATTCATAGAGAGAGAACACTGACATTATTTTTTGGGGAGTTTAACTTTGGAAAGGACACCCCTGCCTCCTGTCTGTCTCCAAAGAAGGCATGGGGATAGGCCATGATGGGATGTTGCTTGATTCTCGGTTTATTGCTCATTCTGAAAAATCTAGCTGAATAGTTCTGGATGTAGGGTTTGGTATTCTCAGATCATTGTGGAATTCTAGGGGCCTTAGGATGAATGACGCCACGGTGCTTTTCTTTTTCCAAAATGCTTTCACATCAGTAATCTCAATGCGTCCTCACAACATCCCTGTAAGGCGGCATGAGACACATATTATCATCCCCATTTCACAGATGAGGAAACTGAGGCCCATTAGATTGTAAGCTGTGTAAGCTCCCTGTGGGCAGGGAATGTGCTGTTTACTGGTATGCTGTACACTTCCAAACATTTAGTACAATCAATCAATCAATCGTATTTATTGAGTGCTTACTGTGTGCAGAGCACTGTATTAAGCGCTTGGGAAGTACAAGTTGGCAACATCTAGAGACGGTCCCTACCCAACAGTGGGCTCACAGATACAGTAAGTGCTCAATAAATATTATTGACTGGCTGAATGACTGACTGACTGAGCGTGAAGTACATGTGTCTTGCTTCCGTTGTACTCTCTCAAGTGCTTAGTATGGTATTTTTTGCTCAATGCGTGCTCAAGAAATGTTAATGACTGACTGACCTGACTAGCTCAGGATTACCCAGCAGTGAGATGGAGCAATTGGTCTCCAATCCCTCTGGGGTCAGGATAAGAGGAATGGACTTGTAGATTCTTTCAGGATCCCTTGTGGCTTGGAAGGTTCTGAGAGGGGCTGCCTAAACTTGGAGTCTCCTTCCCTGTAGGTTGTGAAGAACAAAGCCAACCGACACCTCACAATAATTCATTCCTTCAATTGTATTTATTGAGCGCTTACTGTGTGCAGAGCACTGTACTAAGCACTTGGGAAGTAGAAGTTGGCAACATATAGAGATGGTCCCTACCCAACAGTGGGCTCACAGTCTAGAAGGGGGAGACAGAGAACAAAACAAAACGTATTAACAAAATAAAATAAATAGAATAAATATGTACAAATAAAATAGAGTAATAAATATGCACAAACATATATACATATTTACAGGTGCTGTGGGGAGGGGAAGGAGGTAAGGCGGGGGGATGGGGAGCATGAGGAGGGGGCGAGGAAGGAGGGGGCTCAGTCTGGGAAGGCCTCCTGGAGGAGGTGAGCTCTCAGAAGGGCTTTGAAGGGAGGAAGAGAGCTAGCTTGGCGGATGTGTGGAGGGAGGGCATTCCAGGACAGGGGGATGACGTGGGCTGGGGGCCGATGGTGTGACAGGTGAGAACGAGGCACGGTGAGGAGATTAGCAGCAGAGGAGTGGAGAGTGCGGGCTGGGCTGTAGAAAGGAGAGAAGGGAGGTGAGGTAGGAGGGGGTGAGGTGATGGAATCCATCAATCAATGAGATTCATTGAATGACCGCTGAATGAAAAGCACCCCACTGAGCATTTGGGAGAATTCAGCAGAAGCAAGGCACCCATTTCCTGCCTTCAAGGGACCCTACAGTCTAATGAGGGCAGACAGACTGGCCCAAATGATTTACAAGTGGTGGTAGCAAGAGGAAGGACAAGGATATAACAGGAAGGAGGACAAATAGGTCAGGATGAAGTTGCTGAATTAATAATTGGATATACAAACATCCCCATAAATCTACATAGTAACAGAAGTGCTGAGGAGGAAAATTAGATGCGTTAGCATGAAGTGTGGCCAAAATTGACATGACTCGGGGGGGCTGGAAGAGGGTCATTGGATATCGACTGGACATCCCTTCCTACCCTGAGTCTCCAGGGCCCCAGGAGCGGCTGTGAGGAGAGAGCACCGGATCCACAGAATGGAATTCTTTGGCTGATGAAGAAGAGGAAGGAGAGAGAGAGGAACAAAAATTGGTGGTAGAGTTGACCAGGGCAGAAATTGGGTAAGACAATACTGGTGAAAGAAGAAGGCAGGTGGTAGTGGTGGTGGCAGCAGTGACAGCAGCGAAGAAAGGGTTGACCGGGCTGGTTGTGTGATGTTGTTTCCGGGGTGTCGCTCATGCCCTCTGCTTCCCTGGCTGCAGCTCATCTTCCTCTTGGCCGTCTCCATGCCACCTGTGTGCACTGACCTACCAGTTCCTCAAAAACCTTCAGGTGCTGTCTGGGCACCAGCTGGCATGGGTTTCTGTTGGCTGTAGCCCTTTGTTTCTCTTCCCAGAGTCCAGATGTGGCCTTCAAAGGCTGTTATCCTCTCTGTTGGCAGGGTCGGGCTTCTGGCCTGGCCCTTTGACTTCCAGATTTTCCTTCCTGTGTTGCAATGAAGTGTATCAGTCAGTCAATCCTATTTATTGAGCATTTATTGTGTGCAGAGCTTGGGAGAGTACAATATAACTCTGCCCATCATGAGCTTACAGTCAAGTGTGTGTGTGTGTGTATGTGCACACGTGTGCCTCTGCCTCCTTCCATCTCTGTCACACTCTAATGTCTCAATTAATCAATGGTATTTATTGAGTGTTTATTGTGTGTAGAGCACTGTAGTAAGCATGTGGAAGAGTAAACATGATCCCTGACCACAAGGATTTTCTTTTTTTATGGTGTTTGTTAAGTGCTTGCAATGTGCCAGGCACTGTACCAAGCACGGGGGTAGATAATAGAAAATTAGGTTGGACACAGTCCCTGTCCCATATAGGGCTCACAGCCTTAATCCTCATTTCACAGATGAGGTATCTGAGATACAGAGAAGTTAAGTGACTTGCTGAAGGTCACAAAGCCGACAAGTGGCAGACCCCAGGTCCTCTGACTCCCAAATCTATGTTTTCCAATAGGCCATGCTGCTTATCAGCGTGCTTCTCTGCTTCTCAGAATTTACAGTTTCTTCTGCTCTCCCTGCTCTTTCCCACTACCCCAAGCTTCAGTTTTCCTGCTAGGAGACTTTGTTGGCTGTGTGTCTTTCAGATGGAAGGTCCTGTCAATGCTCTCAGCTTCTCAGGCTTTCCCCCATCTCAATTTCTTCCATCATGGTCTGAGCCCCGACAGCCCAAGAAGTTAGTCGGTTTACCCCAACGTGGCTCATTTCTTCTTTCCCCAGCCTCTCCGCTCCATAATCTTCTGTCTCCCCATCCCACTCATCATCACATATTTTCTGGAGCTTCTCTGCTGTGCTCTCAGTAGCAGCCTCAGTGGCTGGGAGGCTCAGCGGCTTCCCAGTTCAGTGAGATGGATGGAGAGATGAAATGTGTGGCTGCAGGCCTGAGGCTTGGGGGACCTGGGGTCAGGATGCTGGGTGGCTCCCCTCCCCACGCTAGCTCCCCTGACCAAGCTGCTTTGGCCGGCACCTCATCGGATGGGCAAGGGGAGGAATGAGCAACAAAGCAAGGAAACAAAACGTTTCCCAGTGTTGACCGACACATTTTGGAGGCACAATGAAGGTGAAACCTAGGTTTCCTGAGCAGCACTATGTGGCCTGTGCATAGGTGGCATGTGGGGGCATGAACAGAGATAAGTAAAGGATGCTGAAGATTGGGAAATTTCACAGCATTTATTTTAACATCTTTGTGTAAACTGTAAGCTCCCCGTGGGCAGGGATCATGTCTACCAACTCCACTGGATTTTTCCAAATGCTTAATACAGTGCCCTGCACACAGTGGGTACTCAATGAATACCACTCGTCATTTGGTCCAAACCAGGACAGGGTCAAATAGCACCAGCAGCATGAGCCCACCATCACACCCCATCCCATGGCCCAGGGACTCCCATTAGTCCCCTCTCCAGCTTGGGAAGAATCCACCCGGCGACAACTTTTAGACTGTTGAGAAGGCCACTGCTCTGGCTGCAGCAATGATGTCTGTGACTGGTTGTTCGAGCTTTGAGGAGTCTGAAATTCTGCTGCTCCTTTCCCGTCTATTGTCATCCTCAGTTTTTATATTTCTGTTTCAATATTCCTTATATGTCTGTTGCCAGTTCCCTCCCTGCATCACTCTTAGATTGCGAGTCCCTTGGGAGCCAGGGACCAGCAAGTCGCTTAACGTCTCTATGCCTCAGTTCCCTTATCGGTAAAATGGGGGTTAAGACTGTGAGCCCCATGTGGGACAGGGACTGTGTCCACCCCGATTTGCTTGCATCCACTCCAGTGCTTAGTACAGTGCCTGGCACATAGTAAGTGCTAAACAAATACCATTATTATTATTATATCTCATCTGTGTACTTCTTTTCCCATGCTTAGTATAGTGTTTTGCATATAGTAAGTGCTTAATGCCATTACTTTTACTCTGTTTGGCCAAGGGAGGCATCTACCCTCTGCCTTCCCCATCGCCAGCAGGCAGTGCTGGATTTATTCCTCCAAAACATGCTAAGCCCCTGCCCAATCCGTCAATCAGTGGTATTTATTTAGTGCTTGCTGAATACAAGAGCCCTGTAGTCAGCACTTGGGGGTGTACAGTGCAGAAGCAGCGTGGTTTAGTGGAAAGAGCATAGGCTTAGGAGTCAGGGGTCATGGGTTCTAATCCCTCCTCTGCCATTTGTCAGCTGTGTGACTTTGGGCAAGTCACTTAACTTCTCTGGGCCTCAGTTACCTCATCTGTAAAATGGGGATTAAGACTGTGAGCCCCATGTGGGACAACCAGATTACCTTGTATCTACCCATCACTTAGAACAGTGCATGGCACATAGTAAGTGCTTAACAAATACTATTATTATTATTATTATTACTGGTAGAAATGTTCCCTGCACACAAGCTGGCCCAGAAACCAATAATACTAATTGCTGCCCTGAATCTTCAGGGGACATCGATACTCAGGAGCCAAGCTGGGGATCAGGGGGGTTTATTGGTCTCCACAGGATTTCTGGGGTGCACGCACCCCCCCAGACCCCAGCCATCATCGCAGTATACTCAGTCAGTTGTATTTATTGAACGCTTACTGTATGCAGAGCACTGTACTGAACGCTAGGGAGAGAACAAAATAAAAATAAACAGACTCACTCAATCCCACCCACAAACTGTTAGTTTCTGGCTGGGAAGCAGGATTTCCCTGCAGCGGCTGCTGGTAGTTCTGGACAGGTTGCTTATGGGCTTGTGCAGTGAAAGCTGCCAGCCTGCAAGGGATGCCATTCTCCAATGTGGTTTCCAGTGCCTACTGGAGTGGCAAGCCCACCCCAAGGGGAGCTGATTAGGGTTTCAGTTCCAATCAATCAATCAATTGTAGCTATTGAGCATTTACTGTGCGCAGAGCACTATACTAAGCACTTGGGAGAGTACAACATAAAGAGTTGGTAGGCACGTTCCCTGTCCACAGTGAACTTACGGTTGACTCTCTCTGTGACAGTAGAGTTCTAGCAAATCTCCACCGGGCATCCTCTATGTCTACCCACCTACTGAGAAGCAGCGTGGCCTAATTCATTCATTCATTCAATCGTATTTATTGAACGCTTACTGTGTGCGGACCACTGTACTAAGCACTTGGGAAGTACAAGTCGACAACATATAGAGACGGACCCTACCCAACAACGGGCTCACAGTCAAGAAGTGGGAGACAGACAACAAAACAAAACATGTAGACGGGTGTCAGAATCGTTAGAATAAATAGAATTATAGCTATATGCACATCATTAACAAAATAAATAGAATAGTAAATATGTACAAGTAAAATGAATAGAGTAATAAATCTGTACAAATGTATACAAGTGCTGTGGGGAGGGGAAGGAGGTAGGGCGGGGGGGGGATGGAGAGGAGGAGAGGGAAAAGGGGCTCAGTCTGGGAAGGCCTCCTGGAGGAGGTGAGCCCTCAGTAGGGCTTTGAAGGGAGGAAAAGAGCTAGTTTGGTGGATGTGTGGAGGGAGGGCATTCCAGGCCAGGGGAAGGACGTGTGCCAGGGGTCGACGGCGGGACAGGCGAGAACGAGGCACAGTGAGGAGGTTAGCAGCAGAGGAACGGAGGGTGTGGGCTGGGCTGTAGAAGGAGAGAAGGGAGGTGAGGTAGGAGGGGACAAGGTGATGGAGAGAGCATCTAATGGAAAGAGCACAGGCCAACAAGTCAGAGGACTTGGGTTCTAATCCCCCTCTGTGCCACTTGTCTGCTGTGTGACCTTGGACAATCACTTAACTTCTCTGTGCCTCAGTTCCCTAATCAGATTTAATTCCTTTTGCACCTCCTACTTGGACTGTGAGCTCCCTGTGAGACCCAGCTATCTTGTACCTACCCTAGCGCTTGACGCGTAGTCAACACTTAACAAATCACCCAATTAATATTACTTTTCTCCAGTACTGCCGGAATATCCTCCTGTGAAATTCTGGTTTGCTTGTGGCAATCTCCCCCGCCCCCCCCCCCGCCCCGCATCAGCTATTGTTTCCTTTTTAATCTATTCACTCTTTGGTAACACACTGGGGCAAGAGGTTCAGCTCACCCTCACGGGGAATTTAGACCGTGAGCCCACTGTTGGGTAGGGACTGTCTCTATATGTTGCCAGTTTGTACTTCCCAAGCGCTTAGTACCGTGCTCTGCACATAGTAAGCGCTCAATAAATACGATTGGTGATGATGATGAATCTGATGGCCCTGACTTCATTCCCCGGAGACCCCAGAGAGAGAGGGATGCAACTAAAGAGCAGTCAGCTGGTGGCACAGTTCAACCACTGGATGGCAGCAAAATCAATCAATCGTACTTATTGAGCGCTTACTGTGTGCAGACCACTGTACTAAGCGCTTGGGAAGTACAAGTTGGCAACACATAGAGACGGTCCCTACCCAACAGCGGGCTCACAGTCTAGAAAAGGTCCTTTAGTTACAGAGGATTGATTTTTTCCCTTTTTTTCGTTGTATTTTGTTAACTACTTACTATGTGCCAGGCACTGGTCTAAACCTTACGGTAGATGCAAGGTAATCAGTCCATGTCCCACTTGGGATTCACCGCCTTAAGCCCCATTTTACAGATAAGGTAACTGAGGCACAGAGAAGGTATGTGACCGTCCAGGGTCACACACAGCAAACAAGTGGCGGAGCCAGGATTAGAACCCAGGTTCTCTGATTCCCAGGCCCATGTTCTATCCACTAGGCCATGCTGCTTCTCCGGGGTTCCAGCAAAGCTTGAAAATTAGCTGTCCAATCAATCAATCAATAAAAGACCTTGACCATTGAGGCTTGAACATGGCCTTGCTGATGACAATTATAATAATAATAAATATTATTATTATTATTAATAATATTCTATTTGTTAAGCACTTACTCTATGCCAAGCATTGTGGTAGATACAGGATAATCAAACTGGACATGGTGCCTGTCCCCCAGAGGGCCTGATAATTAGAAGGTCATGGGTTCTAATCCTGGCTCTGCCACTTGTCTGCTGTATGACCCTGGGCAAGTCACTTCACTTCTCTGTGCCTCAGTTCCTCATCTGTAAAATGGGGATTGAGACTGTGAGCCCCACGTGGGACAGGGACTGTGTCCTACCCGATTTGCTTGTATCCACCCCAACACTTAGTACAGTGCCAAGCACATAGTAAGCGCTTAATAATAATAATAATAACAATTTTGGTATTTGTTAAGTGCTTACCATGTGCCAAGCACTGTTCTAAGCACTGGGGGAGATACAAAGTAATCAGGTTGTCCCACATGAGGCTCACAGTCTTAATCCCCATTTTCCAGATGAGGTAACTGAGGCACAGAGAAGTTAAGTGACTTGCCCAAAGTCACACAGCTGACAATTGGCAGAGCTGGGATTTGAACCCATGACCTCTGACTCCCAAGTCTGTGCTCTTTCCACTGAGCCACGCTTAACAAATACCCGAATTATTATTAATTATTATTATGAAAATCTAAGGGTGAGGGAGAACAGGTCTTTAATCACCATTTTACAGATGATGAAAATGAGGCACAGAGGAGTTAAGTGACTTGCCCAAGGTCACGCAGCAGGCATTTGACAGAGCTGAGATTAGAATCCAGATCTTTAGTTCTGTGATCTTTCCACTACGGCTCGCTGCTTCTCATATTAACCCCACAGTGGCTGCCCTGTTTGGTCTGGAGATCACGGGCACCCCGACAAGGCCAACTCTAGGAAGCTAGGGCAAAGGTGTGGGGCACATCTCTGAGTGCCAAGTCCTTAATCCTTCCTCGAAAGCCAGGTGCAGGTCAGGTTGGCGGGTGTGCAGTAGCCTGTTGGGCCAGCAAAGAGAGCCAATTTATCCTCCTGACTCAATCTCCTCCCCGCAACCTCTGCTGGGGCCTGCACGACTAGCAAATGATCTTAGCATTGATTTTTGACATCAGGTCCCAGATGCAGAAACTCAGCGAAAGGAGAACACATCCTTTCAGTGTGCCCTGCACAACTGTCATGATTTATAGATTTTTTCCTGCATATTTTACATCCAACAGCTCCAAGTCCCTAGGCTGAACTGGTTTCAATAGCAAAATTAATAATGGGTAAGCGAGCACAAGGTAACAGGTAATCCCCAGCCTGGCTCCAACTGCACAGCGTAATTTGAAGTTCTAATGGCCCTTCTGGAGAGAGGGAATTTGCCTCTGTTCCGAACATCATCTGTTACCAGGTCTCTGTTCTCTCCCCATCATCCCCTGGGAAAGGATGCTTTAACCACTCCCCTTTTGGAGTTCTTCAAGCTGATGAAACCCTGACAGGGAAAGATGCAGGCTAACCCTGACTCTTCTGTTTGCCCAGAGGAAATGGTCCTCCTCCAAACTGCCAGTCAAGAGACAAGAGACCCTTTCTTTCATTCATTCATTCATTCAATTGTATTTATTGAGTGCTTACTGTGTGCAGAGCACTGTACTAAGTGCTTGGGAAGTTTGCAACATATAGAGACGGTCCCTACCCAACAGCAGGCACACAGTCTAGAAGGGGAAGACAGACAACAAAACAGAACACATAAACCAAATAAAATAAATAGAATAAATATGTACAAGTAAAATAAATAGAGTAATAAGTATGTACAAACATATACACATATATACAGGAGCTGTGGGGAGGGGAAGGAGGTAAGGCAGGGGGATAGAGAGGGGGAGTAGGGGGAGAGGAAGGAGGGGGCTCAGTGTGGGAAGGCCTCCTGGAGGAGGTGAGCTCTCAGTAGGGCCTTGAAGGGAGGAAGAGAGCTAGCTTGGCGGATGTTGGGAAGGAGGGCATTCCAGGCCAGCGGGATGACGTGGGCTGGGGGTCGACGGCGGGACAGGCGAGAATGAGGCACGGTGAGGAGATTAGTGGCAGAGGAGCGGAGAGTGCGGGCTGGGCTGCAGAAGGAGAGAAGGGAGGTGAGATAGGAGGGGGCGAGGTGATGGACAGCCTTGAAACCGAGGGTGAGGAGTTTCTGCCTGATGCGTAGGTTGATTGGTAGCCACTGGAGGTTTTCGAGGAGGGGTGTAACATGCCCAGAGCGTTTCTGGACAAAGACAATCTGGGCAGTGGCGTGAAGTATAGATTGAAGAGGGGAGAGACAGGAGGATGCGAGATCGGAGAGGAGGTTGATACAGTAATCCAGATGGGACAGGATGAGAGCTTGAATGAGCAGGGTAGCGGTTTGGATGGAGAGGAAAGGGCAAATCTTGGCAATGTTGTGGAGGTGAGACTGGCAGGTTTCAGTGATGGCTTGGATGTGAGGGGTGAACGAGAGAGCAGAGTCGAGGATGACACCAAGGTTGCGGGCTTGTGAGACGGGAAGGATGGTAGTGCCGTCAATAGTGATGGGAAAGTCAGGGAGGGCACAAGGTTTGGGAGGGAAGATAAGGAGTTCAGTCTTGGACATGTTGAGTTTTAGATGGCAGGCAGACATCCAGATGGAGATGTCCTGAAGGCAGGAGGAGACACAAGCCTGGAGGGAGGGAGAGAGAGCAGGGGCAGAGATGTAGATTTGGGTGTCATCAGCGTAGAGATGATAGTTGAAGCCGGGGCTTCAGGGGGCTTTTGGTCTTATCCCTGAACAGGAATTTGAGAGTCCTTCCCCCTGCCTCTGGACAGGGTCACCTTGAATCTGGCTCCTACAGTTGGAGAACACCTGGGTCTTAATGCCTTCAGAGACAGAATTCCAACAGCTTCCCTTGGTCAGAAATGTTAGGGTTCTTCTCGGCTCTTCTGCTGTTGGCCTCTGGAGTTTCCCTATCAATAGGAGACTAGTGAGAAGATTGCAGTAGGAAGCACCATAGGATTGAAAGACTGAAAGTGGTAGAAACCAACTGACCACACTCCCCCGGCCCCTCTTCCTTTTCACATCAATACCTAGAGTTCTCTTCCAGCACAGATCCTCTTCCTGAGCCATCTGGCTTGAGGGCGAAGTTGTGGAAGGTCAGACCCAGATTCTGTCTAATGAAAGCAGACATCCAGCCAACCAGCCCCTGTTGGGGTGGTCAGGGAGGTGAGCAGAAAGTCTTTCCTTTGCCCACTTTTTGGGGTGAAACAAGGGCTCCAGTGGTAGTGCATTAGCCTGAGGCTGAAGATGGTAAAGTGCTGGCTCCTGGCACAGGGCTGCCCAAGATTTTGGCTTCAAATCCAACCTACCCATGCAGCCCTAGATTCTTTTGAGCTGCTACTTCTCACTGTGATTGCCTCTCCTGGGAATGACCTGACTTACCCATGGAAGGACTGGCTTTGGTGTGGATGGGCTGAAGGGGACATGAAGCCAGTGGTCAGGCCCCCCGACTTTGTGATGTGACATTTCCCACCTGCTGTGGGGTGGATAGCCTCCCATTGCTCCCCTCTTGGCAGGGAAGAGGTGTGAGGGCACCAATGTTTCTGTTTATTATTGTATTGCAGTCTCCCAAGCACTTAGTATAATGCTCTGCACAAAATGGAGTACTCAATAAATACCATTAGGGACTGACTGACTGAATGGGTATGGCAGCACAGAACTGCTTTGTGTCTGGGTTTTCCTGGACTGGGGGCAGGGCATGCCAGATGCAGAAGCAGTGGGGCCTGCAATCCACCCATCAATCAGTCAATCAATAGTACTAATTGAGCATTTACTGTATGCAGAGCACTGTACTAAGTACTTCAGAGAGTGCAATGCAATAGAGTTTGTGGACACAATCCCTGCCCTCAAGGAGCTTAATGTCTAGTGGAGGAGACATATGCTAAAACAAATTCCACGTAGGTGAGCCCGCTGTTGGGTAGGGACCGTCTCTATATGTTGCCAACTTGTACTTCCCAAGCGCTTAGTACAGTGCTCTGCACACAGTAAGCACTCAATAAATACGATTGAATGAATGAATGAATGGAAGCAAAAAAGTGTAAATCTTCATTCAATCGTATTTATTGAGCACTTACTGTGTGCAGAGCACTGTACTAAGCACTTAAATATATGTACATGGGTGCATGGATTACCCAGGTGATGCAGAATTGCTGAATTGGCATTAGGGGTGGGGAATCAGAGCTTAATCAATCAATGGTATTTATTGAGTGCCTACTATGTCCAGAGCACTGTACTAAGTGCTTGGGAGAGTACAATGCAACAAAATTAGCAGATGAGTCAGGGAATGCCTCTTGCAGGAGATGTGATTTCAGAAGGGTCTTGAAGAAGGTGTAAGCAAAGTTGGTCTGAGGCTGGGGTTAAGAAAGGGGGTGGCTAGAACTTGATCTTTGTGCTCATCTGCCTCTGCAAAGACCACATGGGGCTGGGCAGGGGTTGGGGCTTCCAGAGATTTCCGATGGCAGTGTGGCCTAATGGAAAGAGCATGGGCCTACAAGTTGGAGGATTTGGATTCTAGTCCTGGCTTGGCCACTGCTGTGTGATCATTAGCAAGTCACTTCACCTCTCTGTGCTTCAAGTTAGAGACGCAGCATAGCCTAGTGGAAAGAGCACAGGCCTGTGAGTGAGAGGATCTATGTTCTAATCCCAGCTCCACCATTTTTCTGCTCTGTGACCTTGGGGAAGTCACTCAATCTCTCTGCGTCTCAGTTCCCTCATCTGCAGAATGGGGATTCAATACCTGTCCTCCCTCCAACTTACACTGTGAGACTTATTTGGGAACTGATTGGTTATTTAGTATCTACCACAGCACTTAGTACAGTGCTTGATATATAATAAATGCTTAACAAATTCCACAATTATTATTATTATTTCTTTCATCTCTAAAAGGGGGATTAAATACCAGTTCTCCCTCCCTCTTAGACTGTGAGCCCCATCTGGGACTGGAACTGTGTCTGATCTACTTACCTTTGGTGTACCCCAGTGCTTAGTGCCATGCTTGGCACATAGTAAGTGCTTAACAATGATCATAATAATAATAATAATAGTAATTATTATTATTATGGAGCTCCTGGCCTGTAGCTGAGCAGGAGCCCAAGAAGTTGCTGGGTGGGTGGAGGGTCCCTAGGCAGGTGGTTCTTGGCTGTTTGAGTGCTTGGTTGGGTGAGGGGGGTCCCAGGCTAGAAAAGGAGACAGTGGAGGCATTTTCCCCTGATGAAGAAAGGAGACAGCCCACACTGAAGTCCCATTCAACAGAAACCAGCCCGGCAGTGATGAGCTCCTCCCTCAGCCCCACAGTACTTGTGTCCATATCTGTAATTTATTTATTTATATCAATGTCTATCTCCCCCTCTAGACTGTAAGCTTACTGTGGGTAGGGAACATGTCTACCAACTCTTGTTATATTGCACTCTCCCAAGCACTTAGTACAGAGCTCTGCATACAGTAAGGGCTCAGTAAATATGACTGACTGCTGATGATGGTGGGAAAGGACCATTGCAGAGCAGGGACTGAAGAGAAAACCATCAGCTTTGCAGATGTCACTGCCAGCAGAGCTTGAGTTTCCCAGCAATGAGCAAGATTTGAGTTGTTTCAGGGTTTTGGACTCCTTGAGGGAATTTACAACCTTTGAAGAACTCCGAGCTGGATAACTGTCTCCAATTCATTCGTTCAATCATATTTATTAAGCACTTACTGTGTGCAGAGCACTGTATTTAAAGAGTGACAATCCCTGCCCACAATGAGCTCACAATCTAGAGGGACAATTCAGAGCGACAGTAGCTTCTGGAAGGTCGTGGAGTTCTGCCCCACTCAGCCTGCTGGGAACTTCTCCAAATCCTCGCCTCCTTTCCATTCTTGGGCATCTGGGACCCCGAGGGCAGTGTCTTGCTCTTTCTCAAGTTCAGACAGGGCCTGACCTTCTGGGAAAGTATGACACTGTTGGGTTTCTCCTCTTCCTTTTCCTCCTCTTCCTTCTTCTCTTCTTCCTCTTCCTTCTCATCTTCTTCCTCCTCCTCATCCTCCTCCTCTTCTTCCTTGTCATCTTCATCCTCCTCCTCCTTCTCTTTGTCCTCATCCTCCACCTCCTCTGCCTCCTCCTCCTCCTCCCCTTTCTTTTTCTCCTTGTGTCTCCACTCCTCTTCCCCTATCCTACCCCTCCCTTTCTCCCATTTCATGCTCAGAAAATGTGTAGCATGCAATTTAGCTGGTGACCAAGCAGCTTTGTGCTGGTCCAGCCTCTCATCCTGAGTCACTCACCAGGATGACAGCTGTTGCAGAGCCAAGATTTGCATTCAAGCATTCTCTTTCATCTGAGACCAGGCCAGCTCTATATCTGCTCAGAACACACCTGGGGGAAGAGCATCAAGGAAGTACTCCAGGTCCATGCTCATAGGCCAAGCCCTCCCACCCCCGGGGCTTTGAGCCTGTCCATCTCACCCGCAGTTGCCCATCCTCTGGCCAAAACCCCCTGAACTGATTTGTGCAGAAAAAGCTGGTTCTGGCAAGCGCTTTCACACTGGATCTGCTGCACAAGTGAGTTACACCCCCTTCCTATCCCCCCAGCTCAGTCCCCCTAGGTGTCCCCCAGGGATGGAGATCGAATTTGTATGTAATGTCCTGGGAGAAAGGGTAGGAGCCGGTTCACTTGCTTTATTTAGCATCTAAAACAGTGCCACATGCAGGCAAGGGTTTAATCAACTAATCCCAGGGCTCAGAGTGATGAAGTTGACAGTCGAGAGATTAGTGGTGATGGTTCATGCTAATAGTGATGGTTTTGACGGTAGTAATGGCTACTAAACCTGCCTCCGCCATTTGCCCGCTGGGTGACCTTGGGCACGTCATCATCATCCTTAAGAAGCAGCGTGGCTCAGTGGAAAGAGCCCAGGCTTTGGAGTCAGAGGTCATGGGTTCAAATTCCGGCTCCACCACTTGTCAGCTGTGTGACTTTGGGCACGTCACTTAACTTCTCTGTGTCTCAGTTACCTCATCTGGAAAATGGGGATGAAGACTGAGAGCCCCCGTGGGACAATCTGATCACCTTGTAACCTCCCCAGTACTTAGAACAGTGCTTTGCACATAGTGCTTAATAAATGCCATTATTATTATTATTATTATTATTATCATCGTCACCATCATCAATGGTATTTATTGAGCCCTTACTATGTGCAGAGCACTGAACTAAGCTTTTGGGAGAGTAGAATACAAGAGTTGGCTGACACTCTCCCTGTTCACAATGAAGTTACTTAAAATCCCTGTGCCTCGGTTTCCTGATCTGCAAAATGCAGATTCAACACCTGTTCTCTCCCCTCCTTAGATGGTGAGCCCCTGTGGAACAGCGACTGTGTCTACCTGATTACCTTGTATCTACTCCAGCAGTTAGCACAGTGCTTCACATCTTGTAAGTGCTGAGAAAATACCACAGTTATTAATAATGATGTTAATGGTGGTGGTGTGATGATGATGATGATAGTGGTAGTGCCTCAGTTCCCTCATCTGTAAAATGGGGATGGAGACTGTGAGCCCCCCGTGGGGCAACATGATCTTGTAACCTCCCCAGCTCTTAGAACAGTGCTTAGCACATAGTAAGCGCTTAATAAATGCTATTATTATTATTATTATTATTATTATTATTATTATGTGGGGATGCTGCTATTGAGGAGAATGATGATGTTGACCCGAGGTGATTTCTGATTCATTCATTCATTCAATCATATTTATTGAGCACTTACTGTATGCAAAGCACTGTACTAAGTGCTTGGGAAGTACAAGCTGGCAACATAGAGATGGTCCCTACCTAAAACAGGCTCACAGTCTAGAATGGGAAGACAGACAACAAAACAAAACCTGTGGACAGGTGTCAAGTCATCAGAACAAATAGAATTAAAGCTAGATGCACATCATTAACAAAATAAATAGAATAGTAAATATGTACAAGTAAAATAAATAGAGTAATAAATCTGTACCAACATATATACAGGTTCTGTGGGGAGGGGAAGGAGGTAGGGTGGGGAGGTGGGGAGGGGGAGAGGAAAAAGGGGGCTCAGTCTGGGAAGGCCTCTTGGAGGAGGTGAGATCTCAGTAGGGCTTTGAAGGGAGGAGGAGAGCTAGCTTGGTGGATGTGTGGAGGGAGGGCATTCCAGGCCAGGGGGAGGATGTGGGCCAGTGGTTGATGGCGAGACAGGCGAGAACGAGGTACAGTGAAAACGTTAGCGGCAGAGGAGCAGAAGGTGTGGGCTGGGCTGTAGAAGGAGAGAAGGGAGGTGAGGTAGGAGGGGGCGAGGGGATGGACAGCCTTGAAGCCGAGAGTGAGGAGTTTTTGCATGATGCGTAGGTTGACTGGCAGCCACTGGAGATTTTTGAGGAGTGGAGTAACATGCCCAGAGCATTTCTGCACAAAGATGATCTGGGCAGCAGCATGAAGTATAGACTGAAGTGGGGAGAGACAGGAGGATGGGAGATCAGAGAGGAGGCTGATGCAGTAACCTCAGTCTCTTTATTCATTCATTCATTCATTCATTCATTCATTCAATTGTATTTATTGAGCACTTACTGTGTGCAGAGCATTGTACTAAGCACTTGGGAAGTACAAATTGGCAACATTTAGAGACAGTCCCTACCCGGCAATGGGCTCACAGTCTAGAAGGGGGCTCAGAGTTTAGAAGGGGAAGAGTCGAGTTAGGCAAAGCATATGCCTCCTCAGATGAAAGTGCTCTTCTCAGATGACCTGGTACTGTCCATGGAGGTGGGGAAATGGGCTGTGGAAGAGACAATTGAGACTTCTCCATCCTCCCCCTTCACCCCGGGCTGGGGCTTTATACCTTCTGGGGCTGCCTGGTTTGAACTGATGAGGGCTCAGTTCAAAGACTTACCTATGTTACTGGCACATAGAATTCAGTCCAACTTGTGAAGGGAGGAAATTAAAGAGCCTCTTCAATATGGGCCTTCTTTAAGTCTGGAATGGGGTGACTAGCACTAGCCACTGACCATCCACTGCATTGCTGAGACCATCAGATGGGAACAAGTTCAATAGATCCTGGGCCCGAATGATGATGGTGGTAGTATTTGTTCAAGTGCTTATTATGTGTCAGGCACTGTTCTAAGTGCTGGGGTAGGTACAAGCTAATCAGGTTGGAAACCTACATGGATCTCACAGCCTTAATCCCCATTTTGCAGATGAGATCAATGAGACCCAGAGAAGTGAAGTGACTTGCTCAAGGTTACACAGCAGACAAGTGGTGGAGCCGGGATTTGAACCCAGGGCCTTTTGGCTCCCAGACCCATACTCTATCCACCAGGCAAACATGCTCCCACCCCCATCCTTCTCCACTACCCTGCTCCCACTCACACAAGGTCCAGTGTTTCCATCCACCAGAAGGCTGAGGGGGAGGGACAGTCCCAAGCTCCTCAGAAAGGGTCTCACTTGCCTCTGTGACTAGACTGTTAATGACCCAGAGTCACCTAATACCCCAAATACCATTTCCTCCAACGGAAGCATTTGTTCTGTCCTAGATTAGCCTCCCTTTTATCTCCAGAGAGTCAGCAAACATGGCAGGATGGCCTGTGGGGCTCCAACATTACCCTACAAGAGACTTTCCTGCCCAGCAAGTGGCCCGAACCGCACAATCGTTAACGATCAGAATCGGAGGAGATGCAGGCAGCCCCAGATTGGCTCTCACAACAGAAAGGGTCGAGGCACTTGGCTGGTACTAACAAAATTAAATTCATTAAAGAGAGGGAATCCAAGTTCTCAACGAGTACAAGCATTCACCTATCAGCGGGGCTGGGGTGAAGGGAAGGAGCAGAGCTGTCTGGAACGCCGATGGCCAGACGCCTGCTCAAGCGTGGCCGGGAGTGAGCGAGCTGTTCTGTGCTGCATCACGGCTCCTTATCGGCCCGTAGTCCTGATAGGTGCAGCACATAGCCAGGTCCCTGGGTTTGCCCACTCCCACACTCACACGCACCAACACCGGCCAATCGCAAAGACTGCTCCTGTGCCCGACACACACAAGTACCTTGCCCTCTTCTTATATATTACTTTGAGTTTTATTGTCTCACTTTTCCCTTTCAGTCAGTGGTGTTTATTGAGCAATTACTGTGTGCAGAGAACTGTACTAAGCACTCAAGGGAGTTCAGTACAACAGAATAGGTGGGCATGATCCCTGTCCACAACGAACGTTCAGTTTACATCTGTCAGCAGCACCCTCTCCCTTCCTTTACTCTTAGGTTGTGAGTAAATGTTCTGCCCATCTTCAACGCCCTTCTAAAATTATATCTCCTCCAGGAAGCCTCCCCTAACGAACTTCTCATCTCCCCCCATTCTTCCTCTCTCCTGCATCACCTGTGCACTAAAATCCACACCCTGGAGAAATTTGATACTCCACAGCACTTTTTATGGTATTTGTTTAGTGATTATTATGTGCCAGACACTGTCCTAAGTGCTAGGATAGATACAAGGTTGAACACGTTCATGTCCTACAATGGGCACACAGTCTTAATCTCCATTTTCCAGATGAGGTAACTGAGGCACAGAGAAATTAAGTAACTTGTCCAAGGTCACACAAGAGACAAATGGCAGAGCTGGGCTTAGAAATCAGGTCCTTCTGACTCCTAGGCCCATGGTCTAGCCATTACACCACTCTATGTAATAATAATAATGATGGCATTTATTAAGCACTTACTATGTGCAGAGCACTGTTCTAAGTGCTGGGGAGGTTACAAGGTGATGAGGTTGTCCTACAGGGGGCTCACAGTCTTAATCCCCATTTTACAGATGAGGGAACTGAGGCACAGAGAAGTTAAGTGACGTGTCCAAAGTCACACAGCTGACAATTGGCAGAGTCGGGATTTGAACCCATGACCTCTGACTCCAAAGCCCAGGCTCTTTCCACTGAGCCACGCTGCTTCTATGTATATGTCTTTATACTCTTCTGCTTTCCCTGTCTAATTTATTTAAATGTCTGCTCCTCTAATAGATTGCAAACTCCTTAAGGGCAGGGATCATGTAAACCAAGTCTATTGTATTATATTTTACTGAGAACTTAGCACAGTGTTCTTCACACAATAAGTACTTAATAAACACCATTGATGGTTTGTTAGATTGAGATCTTTAGGGGCCAGTGATTATATCTCATTCTCAGTGCTGTATTTTTTTCAGCCCCTAGTATGGTGATTTGCCTACAGTAGGCCCCTAATAAATACTACTATATCACTACTACTATTATCCAAATGCACGCACATACATAATGGAACTTCTAGTGCAAATAACAGAGCAGCCTCATTTCAGTTAAGTGGGCTTGGGGCTATGAGTCTGCTTGAAGGGGCTGGTTACAGTTTCAGTGGTTTATTTGGGCAGGGCCACTTGTACTCCCTGGCCCCTGACAGTCACGTTCCCACTGAAGCAGTGGATGCAAGAGATGAGCCAGTTCATATTTATTAAGTGCTTACTGTGTACCAAGCACTGTACTAAGTGCTTGGGAAAGTACAATACAACAATAAACGGTGACATTCCCTACCCACAATGAGCTCATAGTCTACAGGAGATGCGACAGTTATCAAAACAAATAGACAAAATTACAGATATGTACATAAGTGCAGTGGGACTGGGGGCGGGGATGGGAGAGCAAAGGGGGCAAGTCAGGGTGAGGCAGAAGGGAGTGGGAGATGAGAAAAAGTGGGGCTTAGTTTGGGAAGGCCTCTTGGAGCCTCATAATAAACTGTACAATAAACCGCAGAATAAGCAGCTCATCATAAACTGCACGCACATATACAGACATACACACATACATGACCAGATAGACAGACACACGTACATATACATAAAGTGATAGCAAGGATGGACCCCATCATACTGGTGAGCGAGAAGAATGTCTGGAGATGGGGGTCTCCTGGAAACAACCCGAGGGAGCAGAGGCTCCAGATCTCTGGTGGGGAGAGCGTGTTTCCCCCAGAGAGCCCTCACTAGTGGATGGGATTTCAGGGAGGCATCCTGGTATATGATCCATGTCCAAGGGACAATCCTTGACCACTGAGAATGTGAGCTGAGTCTTTAGCCCAAACCTGGTTCCAGGAGCCAATTCCCAAAGCCTATAGGAACCTGGCTCTGGGTAGATAGCAAACAAAGCCCCTAACAAGAAGTGGCGATTCTAGACTGGGACTTGGGGGATAAGGAAGGTTCTTCCTCTACTTTGATTCTTCCTGGGTGAAAAAGCCAGGGTTGGCACCAGGCTGTTCCATCTTTGGAACCACTGCTGTACCAGGCACCAGTTGCCTCCCCAAGGGTACTGTGAACCCTTTCAGGAAGCAGCTCCGGGCTTCCAAGGGTCACGTTGCTACTGATGCCTGTCTACTTGTTTTGTTTTATTGTCTGCCTCCCCACTTCTAGACTGTGAGCCCGTTGTTGGATAGCGATTGTCTCTGTTGCCGAATTGTACTTTCCAAGTGCTTAGTACAGTGCTCTGCACACAATAAGCACTGAATAAATACGACTGAATGAATAAATGAATGAATGAATGAACATTGGACCATATCCAGCATATTGCAGCAAGGGGAAACCTATGGGCTGAGAGTGTAGTGCCTGCAGCTGGACTTTCTTCCCCACGGAAGATGAATCTTAGCTAACCTCGATCCATTCCCAAGAGGAGGTAGGAGGAGTAGTGGATTGCCTCACCTGTATTGTAGCTGTTCATCCCAGTGGCCTAGTGAATACAGCACTGACCTGGGGGGCAGAAGGACCTGCATTCTAATACCAGCTCCATCACATGTCTGCTTTGGGACCTTGGGCAAGTCACTTCACTTCTCAGTGCTTCAGTTACCTCATCTGAAAAATGGGAATTAAGATTGTGAGCCCCATATGGGACATGGACTGTGTTCAACCTTATATGTACTCCGGCACTTAGTACAGTGCCTGGCACACAGTAAGCACTTAACAAATATCATAAAAGAATACCCAAAACTCAGCCTTTGGCCAGGGATGCTGCTAAATAGCAGCAGCATGGGCCAGGCTGAATGGCCCATCCTCTCTGGCCTGCCCTCTTACTTAGGTGCTCATGGGAGTGTGCAAGGCCAGAGATAGGTTATGGGAAGGAGAAGACCTAAGAGAGAGTCTGGATAATTCCCAGTGCCCAGTTGAGGAAGCTGACTGGGCTGATTGGCAGAACAAGCCCTCAAGCAGACGTAGGCCAAGTCTGTACCAGATGGATCCACCTAGCAATCTTAAAGCTCCTTGCATACACGACCTCTTAATGGTGCTACCACGCACTCGAGGGGCCATGTAGGAGGGGAGAGACATTCATCCCTTTGCACACTTACTCAGCCATCCTGTTTCTTCACAGCAGTACATTTAGGCTCGTCTCTGTGGACCAGAATAATTTTCCTCCCATCACACATCTGGGACGTTGTACTCGTAGAATCATTCAATGGCTTCCTCAGGGTCTCCTAGACCATCTGCGGTAGAGTTGGGTGATAGCTACTCCTGAACCACTGTTTTTGTTTTTTAAGGTACTGTTAAGCACTTACCATGTTCCAGGCACTGCACTAAGTGCTGAGATAGATACAAGCTAATCAGGTTGGACACAATCCATGTCTCACATGGGGCTCACTGTCTTAATCCCCATTTTATGGATGAGATAACAGGCATAGAGAAGTGACGTGACTTGCTCAAGGTCTTGCAGCAGACAAGTGGCGGAGCATGGATTAGAACCCAGGTCTTTCTGACCTGGTGATGGATTAACCTTTTTCCACTCACAGAATATATTATTTGCCTCCAACAAATGGGTATTTCAGGCTTAGCCAATACCAACAGCCTTTTGGGGGCCATCCGTGCTTAGCTCAGTCCCGCTGCTCTCCCTGGCCCGGGCCTTATCAGAGGAAGCATCCAAACTGCTCTGGACAGAGTTCGACAGAAGGACTAATTGAATCTAAATCCTTTCCCCGCAACTGTTGCGGCTGCAACACTGTTGCTTCTGGGGCCTCTACTAATCTCGTTAAAAAGTCTCCTGACAGCCCTCATTAGCCCAGCTTGCTGGTTTATGCTTTGTGTGAATATGTGAGGCGTTTATCTTTGTCAGAGATACCAGAAAGCCCCTAAGTAGCTTTTTCTGCCCCTCATATATTTGCTGTTCTCCAGTGTTTCTCCCTTGTTCCACTGTCCACAGCAAGAGACGGGCCAGAGGAGACTGCCGACACCTCGCCTGCCTTAGTTAGTTCTTATTTAATCTATTACGGTTTATTGAATTTAATTACTTTTAAATTATTAACTTAAGCTGAGCAATGCTAGTGGGATGTGGTGGCCCTGGAAGCAGAACTGAATGGAGCGGCTGGAATCGTCCACATGTTTTTTCTTTGTGGAGATTGTGGAGGGTGGGGGTGTGACTGATTTGTCTGCCAGGTGTGATGAACACAGGAAGGGAAGTGGGGGCATTCATCATGATGTTCTACGCTTCCCTTATCCCTTCAGTATCCTCCTGGAAATCCATCATGGATTACCTTGATTCTGGGGCCATCTTTTTAAAGCAGACTTGGCTTCTTGAACATAGCTAATTTAATCAATCAATCTACTGTATTTGTTGAGCACTTACTGTGTGCAGAGCACTGCACTAAGTGCTTGGGAGAGTACAAAACAACAATAAAACAGACTTGTTCCCTGCCCTCAAAAAGCTTACAGTCTTGAAGATCAAATTTAGAGGTATGAAGAATTCTACTGGGAAGTCATTAATGATCTGGAAAAGAAAGCTTGGGCAATTGAGAAATCCCAGTGGTTGGTATGTCCCTCACTGAGGTTTTAATGGGCTGGGTTAATGGTCCTCAAAGTCCACTGAAGGCCAGGTAACACAATAATAATAATGGTATTTGTTAAGTGCTATGTGCCAAGCATTGTTATAAACATTGGGGTATATACAAAATAATCAGATTGTCCCACGTGGGCTCACAGTCTTAATCCCCATTTTACAGATGAGGTAAATGAGGCCCAGAGGAAGTGAAGTGACTTGCCCAAGGTCACACAGCAGACAATAATAATGATAATGGTATTTGTTAAGTGCGTACTATGTGCCAAGCACTGTTCTAAGCGCTGGGGTAGATACAAGGTAATCAGGTTGTCCCATGTGGGGCTCACATTCTTAATCCCCATTTTACAGATGAGGTAACTGAGGCACAGAGCAGTTAAGTGACTTGCCCAAGGTCACACAGCTGACAAGTGGCAGAGCTGGGATTAGAACCCACGTCCTCTGACTCCCAAGCCTGGGCTCTTGCCACTAAGCCACACTGCTTCTCCTCTGGCAGTTCTACGGGCTGCTGTCCTTTCAAGACTTTTACCTGGGTAGACTGAAGGGACCCCTTGCTCGAGGCAGGTGAGAAAAGCTGCTCTGCATGTGAGAGAGAGAGAGAGAGAGAGAGAGAGAGAGAGAGAGAGTGTGTGTGTGTGGGGGGGGGGGGTTTGGGGGAAGAGCAGTCAGAAGGGATTGATCCACGGGAGATTAGCCAGTCGGCACTGTGCCAAACCTCAAGCTTGGTTGGTTTTGGGCCAGTATTTACTGAGGGGCGAGGCTGGGGCTGCCCATAAGTCCTGGGTTGATATAGAGCAGCCTTGGGCCCCCCCACCACCAGGCTGTCCCAGAGATGATCCTTTCTACTGCTGGCCCTCCATCCAAGGCTAGGCCATCATCTTCTCATTGGCTGGCCAAGTCCTCTGGAAGGGGACGCAGAGAGGTGGCGTCAAGCTCCTAGAATCGGAGAATCCCAGACCCTGAGTGATACGTGACCATTTCATCCATCCCCCTACCTCCAGAATGGACCACTTCCAAATCTGCTCAGCAGGCTGCTGGCTGCCCTTTGGTGAAAGTCGTCTGTACAATCCCAGAGTCTGGAGGACATTGATGAATCCTCTGTCATGGGGCTACCTTGGTCCGGTGAACAGAGATGATCAGACGGTAAAGTTTGATACGGGAATAAGGATCACCAGCCCCTAGGGCCTGCCTTTCCTTGGCATTGATGGGAGGCAGCGGGCGGCGGGGGATGGAGGCATGAACCTGGGGGCTGGGGAAGAGGAGAGGGGGCACCTCAGGGCTGGTCTGCCTGCAGAAAGACACCCATTTCACTTTCCACGTGGGCCAACCATCCTTTCCTCCAGACCTGGACTTGGGGCTTCCCTGTCTGTAAGAGCTTCTCTGTCTGTAAGAGCCACCCCAGCTCTCTTGGGGCTAGTGAGGTGAAAGAAATCTTAGCCTTCAGCTGGGCCTGCTGACTGATCAGTGGGCCCCAGAAAAGTTTTCTTTCTCAGGCTTAAGAAACAGGGATGGTAAAACCAGCTGTTTGCGCCCCATCTGATTCACGCGTTTAATTTCCTAAACTCTTTTCCATTAGCAAGATGGTAGTGGTCTGTAAAGCCTCCTGTGTTTTTATAATCTGATTTCAATTGTTTTAATTATACAGCCCATATTATACTAGTAACGTAACATCCGCCACAGCTAATGATCTTTGAAATCGCCCTTTGTTCCTTACACTGTAGGTACAGATTTTTTTTTGTTTATGAGATTTATTTTATATATGGAAAACCAGCAAGGCGGCGGCAAGTAGCTTGGACCTCTGGTGTGGCAGGATGACAAAAGCAAACAAAAGTCTGCTGTAAACCCTAACACTGAATTATCTGACTTCATCTTGAGTGCCTGAATGCTCCTCTGACGAGGGTTTAAGCACACAAGATGTAAGAACACAGTCTGCATTATTCTGGAGTGCAAGCACTGGGCATTAAGGCACAAAAGAGCAACCCAAAAAGTGGTTTGTGTGGCTTGGAGGTTATTTTTAACCCTGCTATTTTCCCCTTACAGCTTCCAGAGGCCAAAAAACATATAATTATTTTTGATTAAAAATTGGTTAAAAGATGTAATACGTCCGCTGGAAGCACAAAATCCCAAAAGATAACCATCATATCTCCCTTTGCCTGGCCCCAGAGTGCCCACTTAGTGATGACAGGCGGGAGAAGCAAGCCCTCCTCCTATCTCTTCCGAGATGGCATAATGAGCACATACTTTGATCGGCCGCTGCTCGCTGTAAATAAGCATGGGGAGGAAGAGCCCAAGCATAAACTGGTTTCCCATCTGGGGCAGCCCAGACCCCAAGAAGAGATCTGGGGAATAGCAGGATCGCAAATGCCACCCAGGTGCTCTCAGAAAGGCAGCTCATGGGTGATGCGAGCACGAAGCTGAATGGACTGCAGCCCTCAGTCCAGGGAACAAGAAGGTGGGCAGGGGGATGTATTCTTAGGCACCAACTGTGGGCATGCCTAGTGGAAGAGAGGTGGACAGAGGCCATGTTTCCTTGGCACCCATGGCGGGCACGTCCAGGGGAAGGGAGGCAGGCAGAGGTAGTGTTTCCTAGGCACCCAGAGTGGGCACATCCAGGGGGACAGGCTGCCAGGAAGCTGGCAAGATAGGCTGCAGCATGGGCACCAGCCAAGGAGAGATCTGCAGGTGGAGGAGGGAAAGTGCGAAGCAAAGGTGGATCAGAATTGTGTCCTCTGCCGAAGCGATTGCAGGCAGGGGGAATGGTTGGGAATGGACACGTTTCTGGGGTGCAGTGCTGGCTTGAGAACCGGGGGGATGAGGGGGAAAGAGTGGCCTATTTCCAAAGGAAGCTAGAAAGACCCTGCCAGAGGGGATCTCCTGGGGAGCAGAGGAACACAAGTACTGATAGAGAAGCCCAAAGAGGTGAAAAGCCCTGTGGGCAAACAGCTGATTGAGTTGGCCAGACCCCTCAGGTCAGGGGAGAGGGGAGAAGTGGGAGTGGGAAGGGACAGTGGAATGGGAAAGTTGCTGATCCAGAGTATGGGGCTAGTCCTTTGGGAGAGCTCATCATGGGCAGGGAATATGTCTACAAACTCTATTATAATGTACGTACACACTGAAGAGCTTAGCGCAATACTCTGCACACAGGAAGCATTCAGTAAATGTCATTGATTGATGGAGTGATTGATTTTGGCTGTTCTAAAGTGGGTGTCAGTTTTAGAGAGTGTTAGTAGCCCCCCAGGACTACCCTCCCCCAAGCCCTGCATCACAGCCTGTGCCTCAGCAGCAGCAGCCCCTTCCCTGCCACCAACCCTCGTTCCAGCCCAGATTGACTCTCTGTATCAGGATGGGAAGGGGCTGGGCTAGGAGCTGAGGCCAGTGAGAGGTTGTCTTGGGCTGGGGAGACCTGAGGCAAGTCCCTGGCCTTGATCAGACTGTGGATTTGAGGCCTCATTCCCTGCAGACTGGCTGAGGAGGGAGCGGCCAGACTCAGCACTGGATTGGTGGTGGAGCCTACCCCCTAGTCCTTAGTTGTTCTTCAGTGCCTTCACCCCTGTTGCCCCTTCTCAGTTCACCCAGGTTCCTGGGAGCACCAAGCTCTATTCCAGGCTGATCTGGAGGAGAGGAAACCACTCGCTTCCCCATTTATCCCAGACCTAGGCGCCTCTGTCCACTCAGGAGCCTCTGACTTCCTTCTCTCAGGAAATTTAAGGTCTATTAATCAGGTCCTCTGCTTTTAAAACTGTAATAAAGTTCTATTTAGAGTGTAGGGTGACTCTCTGCACAATGGCGTTGGGAGGTGCAGACAGTGCTAGCTGCACCGCAGGCCCCAGATCCTCCAGATATCCTCTTCAGACCCAGAAGATGCCTCCCAATGACCTCTCCCCAGCTCACCCTTCCCGTCTTTTCTTGACTTTCCACCTGGTCCACCCAGTCATTCTCCCCAGGGCCCAGTGGATTAAGGGGGTTGATGATGGAGAGACGTGGAGTCTAATTTTGGTTTCAGTATTGGACCTGGATGGATGCAGTTTGGTGATCACCTGACTAATAATAATGATGGTATTTGTTAAGTGCTTACTATGTGCCAAGCACTGTTCTAAGCACTGGGTAGATACGAGGTAATCAGCTTGTCCAACGTGGGGCTCACAGCCTTAATCCCCATTTTACAAATGAGGTAACAGGCACAGAGAAGTAAAGTGACTTGCCCAAAGTCACACAGCTGACAAGAGGTGGAGCTGGGATTAGAACCCACGATCTCTGACTCTGACTGCTGACCTCTGACTCCCAAGCCCATGCTCTTCCCACTAAGCCACGCTGCTTCTCCAGTCATACTGGTGGTCAGGGGATTCTGGACAATCCAGGCTGCCACTGGACATTATTGGGAAGGAGGGTGGCCCTATCTGCGTCTGGGGCCCAGTCTGCTACAGTGGCTGAGAACTGGATACAGCCAGGGTGGGTTCCAGGCTGGGCTGACTCCACCTGCACGATTAGGGTGAGGCCTGGGAACTGGGGCCACCAGCTGCATCTTGTCACAGTGATTGGAAGGAACTGCAGTTCACACCATCCTGCCCTTGTGCTTCCTGCAGGCTCCTTTCTGGTACCTTTAAGCTCTGACTGCTGCCAGGTGGAACAAGCAGGCAAAGAAGCCGAGTGGCCCAGTGAAAAGAGCAAGGTCCTTGGAGTTAGAGGGCTTCCGAAGCTTGTCTGCTGTGTGAGCAGTGTGGCCTAGTGGGTAGAGCACGGGCCTGGGTAGTCAGAAGGCTCTGGGTTCTATTCCCAGCTCTGCCACTTGTCTGCTCTGTGAGCCTGGGCAAGTCACTTAAATTCTCTTTGCCTCAGTTACCTCATCTGTAAAATGGGGATTAAGACTGTGAGTCCCACGTGAGTCATGGGCTGTGCCCAACCTGATTAGCTTGAATCTGCCTGAGAGCTTAGAAAAATGTCTGGCACATAGTAAAGCACTTAACAAATATCATAAAACTCACCCCAAAAAACTTTTCTGTGCCCCTGTTTCCTCCTCTCTAATATGAGGATAAGATACCCATCCTCCTTAGACTGTGACTACTATGTCTGATCTACTCATCCTGTACCTTTCCCAGTGCTTGGTACAGTGCCTGGCTCAGAGTAAGTACTTAACAAATATTTGATGATGATGATGATTATTATTATTATTATTCAGGGACCTCAGTCCCACCTATGAGTTGGTCTGGGCCCAGGATATGCAGACTAGTGTTAGGTCTCGATAAGGCCATTGCTTGGCACATGGCCTGCTATTTCAGCATACGTTGACACAAATTGGGCCAGGAGGTTGGTGCACAGGGGAGAGAAGGCATTTCTTGCTCCCCTGAGATAGAATTCTCCCACCGCAAACAGACTGCCTTCCCATTAGAACACAATGGGAGAAAAGAGGTTTTCTGATTTTTTTGCTACCATTTAGGAGAGAATGTAGGCGATATCGGGGGAATAGGTGTGGCAGAGACTAGTGAGAGACAGTGGGATTGGAAGGTCAGACATATCACAGAGACTGCCATGTAAGCCCTGCTCCCTGAAAGTAGTCCCTCAGCCCATGCTGGAAGCCAACCCCCAGAAGTCATGTTCCTATAAGTCCCCTCCCTGGACACGCCAACCTCTGGAAGCCCCTTCCATTTGAAGTTGCGCCTGATTGGGGGCAGGGAGATTTGCTCAGCCTTCTCTGACTCTCTGATTGCCTTTAATAATAATACTAATAATTAGGGTATTTATTAAGCACTTACTATGTGCCGAGCACTGTTCTAAGCTCTGAGGTAGATACAAGGTAATCAGGTTGTCCCACATGGGGCTCACAGTCTTAATCCCCATTTTACAGGTGAGGTAACTGAGGCACAGAGAAGTTAAGTGACTTGCTCAAGGTCACACAGCAGACAAGGGGCAGAGTCGAGATTAGAACCCACATCCTCTGACTCCCAAACCGATGCTCTTTCCACTGAGCCATGCCGCTTCTCAGTGAAACTGTGAATTTCTCCTACATTCCAATAGGAGTTTGGATTCAACCCCCTGAGTTCCTTTACTGGTATTGTGCCCCTAGAGTAATTATTTTGCTTTGCTATGTCCCAGCTTTCCCATTTAAAAATTGGGAACTGTTCCTAACCTGTGCAGCAGGGCCATCAGGCTGGGTAATTAATGTTTGAAGAGCACAGCTAAAAGGCCTAAAGTGCCAGGTGTCATCCTGATCGTTATTGAATTGTATATCATAAACTCAGGGAAATATTCCATTTAGAAACCACTTAGACTTTCACATTGCTTAATTATCCCACATCACATCTCATCCATTCTCACTGTGGGCTTTTATTGGAAAGCAGGGTCTACGGTTCTTAAATATTCACCTAGTTTCTCCTCCAGGATCATGTCATAATCCTGTATTTATGGCTAACCAGTGAGTTGCTATGGAAATGATTGATTGCATCATCTGCAGCAGGTGATTCACTCAGCAAAGGATCAACTTGAGAGGCAATTGTGATGGTACAGCAGATTATACCTTCCATAGAAAAGGGGGAAAGGCCCAGAGATTTCTAGAACAGGGAATCTTCTCAGTGCTTCCTGTAATTTACTTTAGTGTCTGTTTCCCCACTAGATTGCAAACTCTTTGGGGGATAGGGATTGTGTCCACTAACTCTCCTCTGCATACTGTTAGGGCTATATAAATACTATTGATGATTGATTGAAAACTGGTTTTCATAGGCTGTCAATCACTCATCTGAGGACATCAACTGGAGCACAGCCAATGAATGGCAGGGGGGGAATTGGGCAAGAAGGGGGCTAGGGAGGTGGGGAAAAATCAAGAGTGATGAGAAGAGGTAGTTCCTGCTAGGCTGCTGAGGGGGGAAGGAATTATGAACTCATGTTTGTTCAGGAAGATTGAGGATTAGCAGGGTGTGCTATCAGAGAAGGGGCTGTGGATAGTGTCCTATAAAAGAGCTGCTAAGGTAAGTAGAGGGGTGCGTTCAGTAGGGACAGAAACTCCTGGGTTGAAGTGTGGAATAAATGCCAGATCAAGAATAGACAGGTATCCCTGGATTTGGTTAAGATTGTATTGTTCAACTGCTCTTCCTGGTGAAGTAATTTACAAAGTAAATACTAGATTATCTGGGATACCTAGTGGAGAGAGCACAGGATTGGGAGTCTACAGTCCTGGGTTCTAATCCTGCCTCTGCCACTTGCTATGTGACTTTGGGAAAATCACCTGATTTCTCTGCGCCTCAGTTTCCTCATCAGTAAAATGGGGAATAAATGTCTTTTCTCCATCCTGGGAGCCCCATGTGGGACTGGGACTGTTTACTTCAATTGTACCTACCCCAGTGCTTAGTATGATGCTGTGTACAGGGTGAATGCTTAATACCAATAATTATTATTGCTAATAACATTATTTATAACTAAAGAGTGGGCCTACGTGATCTATGTATGAAACCTGCAGTATCAGAGATCCATACCAAAGCAAGGGTGGGTACATTGGTGGGTGGGCATTGACTCAGATGCTTCCATCAATTGTATTAACTGAGTGTTTACGCTCTCCCCCTCGTCTCCCTCTCCATCCCCCCCATCTTACCTCCTTCCCTTCCCCACAGCACCTGTATATATGTATATATGTTTGTACATATTTATTACTCTATTTATTCATTTATTTTACTTGTACATATCTATTCTATTTATTTTATTTTGTTAGTATGTTTGGTTTTGTTCTCCATCTCCCCCTTTTAGACTGTGAGCCCACTGTTGGGTAGGGACTGTCTCTATATGTTGCCAACTTGTACTTCCCAAACGCTTAGTACAGTGCTCTGCACACAGTAAGCACTCAATAAATATGATTGATTGATTGATTGTGTAGAACACTGTACTAAGAGCTTGGGAGAGTACAATACAACAGAGTTGGTAGACATATTCTCTGCCCACAACAAGCTCACAGTCTGTGCCTTTGGGAACAACCAAAGCTGTGTAATAGTGTGATGGCAGCAACCACCTGAAGCAATCTAAACCCCCAAGGAAGTTCCTAACTTGGCTATAAATTCCTGCGAGCCGTAGGTCCCAGGGATTATAAACTGGAAGTCCAGCCTCAAAAGGAACTAGATGAAGAGGTGAAGGTGTTGGGAACTGTGGGCGCAGCATGTTTTAGTGGAAAGAGCCCGGGCTTGGGAGTCAGAGGTCATGGGTTCTAATCCCAGCTCTGCCACTTGTCAGCTGTGTGTCTGGGCAAGTCACTTCACTTCTCTGGGCCTCAGTTACCTCATCTGTAAAATAGGGATTAAGACTGTGAGCCCCATGTGGGGCAACCTGATTACGTTGTATCTACCCCAGTGTTTAGAACAGTGCTTGGCACATAGTAAGTGCTTAACAAAGACCATCATTGTTAAGCACTTAGTACAGTGCACACAGTACACACTCAATAAATACAATTGAATACACCAATACTGAATGATGAAGGAAGTGTCTTATCAATAGAGAGAGGAGGATTTGACAAATACTACTCCTGTAGCAGACATCTTTCCTGGACTTTCTAGGAAAAGGTTTGAACCTGCAGGGGTGGGAGAAAGGTAGGCCTGTCGATGGTGGTACTTGGCTGGGTAAGAAGCAGCATGGCTTAGTGGGTAGAGCAAGGGCCTGGGAGTCAGAAGGACCTGAGTTCTAATCCTGCTCTGTTACTTCCCTGCTGTAACATTGGACATTGAGAAGCAGTGTGGCTCAGTGGAAAGAGCCCGGGTTTGGGAGTCAGAAGTCATGGGTTTGAATCCCGACTCCGCCACTTGTCAGCTTTGTGACCTTGGGCAAGTCACTTCACTTCTCTGAGCCTCAGTTACCTCATTTGTAAAATGGGGATTAAGACTGTGAGCCCCACGTGGGACAACCTGATTACTTTGTATCCCCCAGCGCTTAGAACAGTGCTTCGCACATAGTAAGTGCTTAACAAATGCCATTATTATTATTATTATTATTAGGCAAGTCACTTTACTTCTCTGTGCCTCAGTTTCCTCATCTGTAAAATGGGGATTAAGACTGCGAGCCCTTTGCAGAACAGGGAATATGTCCAACCTGATTATCTTGTATCCACCCTAGCACTTAGAACAATGCCTGGCACATAGTAAGTGCTTAGCATCTACTGTTATTATTATTATTATTCACAACAATAATAATAATGATAAGGATGATCAGTTCACTCATATTCTTAGAGAAGAAAATTTGGCCCATTTGGGAAGTGGTGCATTTGGGATATCTTTGATTTATCTAAGAAAACCACCCTCCCCTCTATCTCAGCTAGCTCTTTGCCCCAGGAATATTTAGTGGAGCTGGTTTTCCACACAGCTGGAAGCCCCTCCTAACTTCTCCCCACCTCTGACATTCCCAAAGTTTCTTTTGTTTTGAGGGTAAAAAAAGGGTGCTCAGAGCCTACCTTACCTTATCTGAATGATTTATTTAATGATGCTGCTTCTCGGTAAATGGCCTAGAGTCAAATAATGTCCTCAATTTAGGAAGATGGGTGGGTTGGGGGTGGTGACCCAAGATTTCACTGTAGTAGGAATTAAGCTTCCAATTATTCAATTCAGGACCTAAGCTATCTCCTGCCACTTCTGGAGTAGGTAAATTTCCCCTAAGACCATAAACAGTGTTCACTGAATTAGACCAATGGCTCTTGCAGCCTATGATAGTAAGCACTTGTCCACGAATTTATCTGAACCCCTCTTGAGCCTGCTGATATTTCTGACCTGCTATTTTTGGATAAGCAATTTGATTTTGTTCTTTTGCTGATGATCACTCAGTTGGATGACAACTTCTGTTAGGGAAAATTTCCATGATGCCTCTTCACTGGCTGGAGGCTGTCTTTCTGGGGATTGGCAGGGTGGAGTTAACCTTCTTCTTTTCCTAAGGACTACTAAGCCATTGCTTCTTTTCCTAAGGACTACCACCAGACAAGCTCCTCAGTACTCTCTCAGGGGTAGATTGATGGATCCTCGTGTAATAACTAAAGCAATACCCCTTCTCCCCACGATGAAAAGACTCCATTTTCCATTACCTTTGGAGGGGGGAGTGTTTTCAACTGAGTTTGTAGTCCCTATCTTTAAGGAGATATTGGGCTGTATTCTCTGGCTGGCGAACTTTCAGAAGTGACAGAAAACCCATAGTTCAAAACGTCTGTCATTCTTAGGCAAGACTCTGGACTTCCTAGAAATATAAATGGCAAAATGGGTGTCAGACTCCATCGCAGGAAGAGATGATATGCAACAAAATTACTGTCAGAAGCAATTTGCAGATACTTCCACAAGTTGGGGAATTGGTTGGATTAGGAAACGTTCCCTTGTTTGCTGATGTCAACTTCTGGAGGATTCTATTTGTAAACTGGTCTGAATTCATTAATGTCTATTACAAGAGCCACGACTGCAGTTGGCTGGAACGTTACAGTGCTAAGTCCTCAAGTGGAATCTGATGACAGGAACAGATGGAGGAAGAAAGAGCATGGAGGGAATCTGCCAGTCTAGGTAATAGTAATCCTACTGCCCCAGTCTGTAGTGGTCCCTAATTTTGTGGTGTGGACTTCCTCAGATCTCCTCATTCTGTGATCCAGTCAGATTTAGGGGGAAAAAAAGATTGGTTTATACTAGTTCTAGTTAGGATGATTGAAGTACAGTCCTGATTGGAGACAGGAGGCTGGAGGTCACTTAAGGCTGGGGTTCTCAAATGCTAATTAAAGTGGGGCAAACAGAAAAAACATGTCTCTTCCCATCATTTTACTACCTGGGTCCCTTTGAGAGTGCAGAGATGATGTTCATATTTAATGTTGAAGATGATAGGGATGTTATTAATGATCATGTCCACTAGATTGCAAGCTCCTTGTGGGCAGTAATCAGGCATTCCAACTCAATTGTACTCTCCCAAGCTCTTAGGACAGTGCTGTGCACACAGCAAGCACTCAATAAAAGCTGTTTGGTGACGATAATAATAATGATTATTATTATTGCAGTATTTGTATACTATGTGCCAGGCACTGTACTAAGTGAATAATAATGATAATGATATTAATGATGATGAGGATGGGGATAATGATATTACTGGTGATGGTGGCAATGATGGAAGTGATGATGTTGCTGTCCTGAACCTTTCTACTCAGGGAATGACCCAGAAGAGTTAACATGTTTGTTTTCCTCTTAATTTGCTGTATGTCTCCTGATTATTTTCTACCTAGCTTGCCTTAGGTGTGAGTTGAGGGCTCAAACTAATCCTTGGCCACCCCAACACACTGTTTTACCCAGGTGCTGCCCACCATATTTGTTGAGGAAAAAGCACTTTGGCATGGAATGTAGAGATAAATAACTGAAGTACAGCATATTGTCGTTGGTCAGAAAATACTGCTTTGTGCCTCAAATCTCCCCACCATCTTGGAGTATTAACGGGAAAATGGAGATTGTCGGTTCAGATATAAATCAATTGGACGTTTTTGACAACAGTAAACACACTCGTGTTATAATGGTTTGAACAACCAAAGTCAAAGCTTTCTATTTTATCAAAAAAAGTAATTTCCCCAGTGCTTTGCCAAAATGGAACTTCATAAATATTGTAGTATTTTTGTGTAGTCTCACAAATAACGGTTCTGTTTAGGTTAAAGACTCTACAAAGAAAGGGTCAATAAAAAGAAATGACTCCAAAGCAGCTTTTATCTTCTTGTTTAAAAAGACAACTTGGCCTAGCAGATTTACTCCCCAAAGGTACCTCGCTGGCTAGATTACATCAAGCAGATTTACCCGGCTCCAGGCACTCTCAAATACAACCTGGAGCCACCGTTTAGTCGCTCGATAAGTGGAGGGGGAGTGGTGGTGTTGGGTCGGGGGGTATCTGGGAGCAGCCGAGTCCAGTGAGCCAGGAGCATTCGGTGATCTCTCTCTCTGACAGGAAATGTGAATCCACAGACAGTTTCAAGGTCAAGGGGAGCCTGACAATGATCTAAGATTCCTTGGGAAGCTCTCCAGACCTGCTCTCCACCCAGGCCCATGGGAACCTTGGGCTGGGACCCTTCTGGGAAAAGGAATGGAGGGCCCAGCCCCTGACCCACGTTGCAACTGCTGTTGCCCAGTTTCTGCCCACTCAGGGCAGGCTAAATGGCCTCACCAAGTTCTGATAATGTGTGCCAATTGTTTTTGGTGGCTTTGGTCAGGGAACGTATCTGACAACTCTGTTGTACTCTCCCAAGTACTTAGTAAATGCTCAATAAATGCCACTGATCAACAATCATTTGAGAACCAGCATGGCCTAGTGGACTGAGCACAGGCCTGGGAATCAGAATAATCCAGATTCTAATTCTCTCTCTACCACTTGCCTGCTGTATGACCTGAGGCAAGTCACTTCACTTCTCTGGGCCTCAGTTACCTCAGCTGTAAAATGGGGATTAAGACTGTGAAACCCACATGGGACAGGGACTGTGTCCAACCTGACTAGCTTGTAACCACCGCAGTGCTTACTTTGTGCACACATTGTGCACACATTGTAAGCCCTTAATCAATCAATCGTATTTATTGAGTGCTTACTGTGTGTAGAGCACTGTACTAAGTGTTTGGGAAGTACAAGTTGGCAACATATAGAGATGGTCCCTACCCAACAGTGGGCTCACAGTCTAGAAAGGGGAGACAGAGAACAAAACAAAACATATTAACAAAATAAAATAAATAGAATAGATATGTACAAGTAAAATAAATAAATAGAGTAATAAATACGTACAAACATATATACATATATACAGGTGCTGTGGGGAAGGGAAGAAGGTAAGGCAGGGGGAGGAGGTAAGGCGGGGTAACAAATACCATTAAAGAAAAATAATAAACCCCCCATACTTCCAAGCTGGAGTTGATGCTGGATCAAACCCAGAATCACAACAGGGACTAGGGTATTGGATGTTTCCCACAGAAATTAGTTTTCAGTTCATTCATTCAATCGTATTTATTGAGCATTTACTATGTGCAGAGCACTGTCCACTGGGAAGATTCACTTTCCCACAGAGGAGTGCTTATCTCCAAACATTGCTTTCATTTCAGTAACTGGAATAACTTTCCTTTTGGAGGAAAAGTTGGCATTGTTGGTCTGACTCAGTAGCACTAATAGGGCTGAATTGAAAACAGGTGGGTCAGAGTTGTCATTAGCCTAAATGAGGGAATGGCAGAGGCCTAAGCACTTACCCTGGAAAAGGAAATGAGGAGTATCAAGACCTGGGGAAGGGGAATCAGAATCCATTAATCAATCAGTGGTATTTATTAAGAGTTTATTGTGTGCAGAGCAGTTTACTAAGTGCTTGAGAGAGTACAAAGAACACAGTTAATAGACATATCCCCTGTCCACAATAAGTTTACACGCAAGAGGGGAAGACAGGCATTTAATATAAAGGAATTGATAATATATAGTTTTTAAATGTGAACATAAGTGCTGTGGGTGAGAAAACTGCACTGATCAGATGATGAAGATGCTTCTGAGGGCATGGATTCTAATCCTGGCCCCACCCCTTGTCAGCTGTGTGACTTTGGCCAAGTCACTACACTTCTCTGTGCCTCAGTTACCTCATCTGTAAAATGGGGATTAAGTCTGTGAGCCCCACGTGGGACAACCTGATTACCTTGTATCTACCCCAGCGTTTAGAGCGGTGCTTGGCACATAGTAAGCACTTAACAAATACCATCATTATTATTCTATTGGAATAAATAATAATCACATCTGTCAAGTACTGCTCTAAGCACTGGGGTAGACAGAAGCTAATCAGGTTGGATACAGTCCCTGTCCTACGTGGGGCTCACAGTCTTAACCCCCATTTTACAGACGAGGTAACTGAGGCACAGAGAAATTAGGTGATTTGCTCAAGATCACACAGCAGACAAGTGGCGAAGTTGGGATCAGAACCCTGGTCCTTCTGACACCCGGGCCTGTGCTGTGTCCCTAAGCCATATTAGACTGAAAAGATCGGCTGGGAGATGCAGGCTTAGCAGGAACAGGATTGAACTTTACCAGATCAGAAGGGGCTGGGCAGGGCAAAGTACTGTTGTCCTCCAAATCCCTTAGCACTAGGACAAGTGGCAGCCACTGTAGCTTGAAGGTAAGAGATTCTTTAGACTCTAATCTCAATTGGGTATGGTGATACCCAAATCTGTGTCTTCTCCCCCTGTTCTCTTCCCCTCCCTCCAGACTCACATCTCCTCCTGCCTTCAAGACATCTCCACCTGGATGTCCTCCCACCACCTAAAACTCAACATGTCCAAGACTGAGCTCCTTATCTTCCCTCCCAAACCCTGTCCTCTCCCTGGCTTTCCCATCACTGTGGACGGCACTACCATCCTTCCTGTCTCACAAGCCCTCAACCTTGGTGTCATCCTTGACTCCACTCTCTCATTCTCTCCACATATCCAATCCAACACCAAAGCCTGTCGGTCTCACCTTCACAATATCGTCAAGATCCGCCCATCCAAACCACTACCACCCTAGTGCAGTCACTCATCCTATCCTGACTGGATTACTGCATCAGCATCCTTTTTGATCTCCCAACCTCCTGTTTCTCCCCACTTCAGTCTATACTTCACTCTGCTGCCCGGATTATCTTTCCACAGAAATGTCTGGGCATGTCACCTCCCTCTTCAAAAATCTCCAGTTGCCTATCAACCTCCGTATCAAGCAAAAACTCCTTACTATTGGATTCAAAGCTCTCCATCACCTTGTCACCTTCTACCTCACCTCCCTTCTCTCCTCCTACATCCCATCCCACATGCTCTGCTCCTTGGCTGCTAACCTTCTCACTATGCCTCGTTCTCGCTTGTCCTGCCATCAACCCCTGGCCCACATCCTACTTCTGGCCTGGATTGCCCTCCCTCCTCAAATATGCCAAACCATCACACTTCCCCCCCTTCAAAGCCCTACTGAAGGCTCACATCCTCCAGAAGGCCTTCCCAGACTACCCTTTTTCTCAGCTCCCCCTTCCCCCATCATCCTCCAACCCGCTTCCTTTGCTCTACCCCTCTCCCTGCCCCACAGCACCTTTCCAAATGCCCATGCACCACTTGGTCCCGCTTTTCTCCAACCTGAGTAGCTCTCCCATGCCCAGGGTAGGGCCTAAAAGCTGACACTGGCAATCCAAATCATCCATAACCTTCCTGAACACCCATCCCTCCCCAGAAGTACTATTACCATTGACTCATCTGAGAGGGGACAAAAAGAGTTTGAATTGAAGGTGGTAAAATGGAGTGAGTTGGCCTCCACACCAGTTTATGTACATACTGATCAGGTAATGGACTTGTGTAAATATGTACATATCTATAATTCTAGTTATTTATATTAATGCCTGTTTTACTTGTTCTCTTTTGTGTTTATATATCTATAATTCTAGGCACTTGGGAGAGGACAATAAGACAACAAACAGATTCCTGCCCCCAACAAGCTCACAGTCTAGAGGGGAAGACACATTAATAGAAATAAATAGATAAATAAATAAATATTGGTTGATTGAGTGATCTGTCTGTGGGAGAAATCCTCACTAGCCAGGACCAAGAGGCAGGGGCATAGACAAATTGACCTCTGCCAGACCCCAGCGGCCCCCACAGCAGGAGAACTCTGTGCCCCCATGAGGTGGCTGCTAATTGGCGGGGTTCTGGGATCAGAGATGAGGTTCATGCGAAGCGGTTCACTCCTTAATGTCCCAAATCCCCCCCTTTTTCTCCATCTAAACTGCTACCGCATTAATACAATCACTTATCTTATCCCATCTTGATTATTGTATCAGCCTCCTTGCTGACCTCCCTGCCTTCTATCTCTGTGCCTGGAATGCCCTCCCTCTGGACATCCGCCAAGCTAGCTCTCTTCCTACCTTCAAAGCCCTACTGAAAGCTCACCTCCTCCAGGAGGCCTTCCCAGACTGAGCCCCCTTTTTCCTCTCCCCCTCCCCATCCACCCCACCCTGCCTCCTTCCCCTCCCCACAGCACCTGTATATGTTTGTACAGATTTATTACTCTATTTGTTTTACTTGTATATATTTACTATTCTATTTATTTTGTCAATGATGTGCATCTAACTTTACCTCTATTTATTCTGATGACTTGACACCTGACCACATGTTTTCTTTTGTTGTCTGTCTCCCCCTTCTAGACTGTGAGCCTGTTGTTGGGTAGGGACCGTCTCTATATGTTGCCAACTTTGTACTTCCCAAGCGCTTTGTACAGTGCTCTTCACACAGTAAGCATTCAATAAATATGACTGAATGAATGAATGAATGAATTCCAGTCCACACTCCATTCTACTGCCTGAATCATTTTCCTCTGAAAACGTTCAGACCGTGTTTCCCCACTCCTTGAGAAATTCCAGTGGTTACCCATCCACCTCCACATCAAGCAAAAACTCCTCACCGTCAGCTTTAAAGCACTTACCCCCCTTGCCCCCACCTACCTCACCTAGCTGTTCTCCTCCTACAACTCAGCTGGCACACTTCGTTCCTCTGGTGCCGCTAACCTTCTCACTGTCCCTCCATCTCATCTCTCTCGATACTGACCTCTCGCCCACATCCTACCTCTGGCCTGGAAAGCCCTCCCTCCTCGTAGACTGTGAGCCTGTTGGGTAGGGATTGTCTTTACTTGTTGTCAAATTGTACTTTCCAAGCGTTTCGTCCAGTGCTCTGCACACAGTAAGCACTCAATAAATACGATTGAATGAATGAATAATTCCATTTATTTATATTGATGCTATTGATGCCTGTCTACTTGTTTGGAAGTCTGCCCCCCCCTTCTAGACTGTGAGTCCGTTGTGGGCAGGGATTGCCTCTCTTTGTTACTGAATTGTACTTTCCAAGTACTTAGTACAGTGTATGCAGTACTTACTGTAGTGTACAGAATAGGGCTCAATAAATACGATTGAATGAATAATCTTCTTGTGGGCAGTGAACTTGACTACCAGCTCTGTTGTATTGCACTCTCCCAAGCAATTAGTACAGTGCTCTGTACACAGTAAGCACTCAATAATACCAATGACTGAGTCATTTTTTCACAAAGCAGAGAAAGCACTTGGGCTTTGTTCCTGCAAAAGGTTTTGTATGAAAATATTAGCAGTTAAAGAGGAATTTGACTAGATTTTGTTCTATTCTGGGTTAGTTGGGAGTTGATTAGGGCTGTTCCAAGTGTAAAGTGCATGTCAGTCATTCTGGTCTCATGCCCAGTAGGAGAGGGCATTTAGGTTGTCACCCTTCCTTGACAGTGAAAGAAACCGAGTCCCAGATAACACATCCAGTTAAGTCAGCAGGGGTCTACTTAGCCCAACAACAGGCAGAGTGCCAGGAACATGCCTACCAATTCCGTTGTACCGTGCTTACTACAATGCTCCACACACAATAAGTGCTCAGTAAACACCATTGGTTGATTTGGGAGGTTGATCAGAGTTAGACTTGGTCCCTGACCAGGTGGAATCCACAATTCCAACCACTTTCAATTCCAACTCCAATTCCTATTTTACCACCTTCAATTCCAACTCTTTTTGCCCCCTCTCAGATGAGTCAATGGTAATGGTATTTCTGGGGAGGGATGGCTGTTCAGGAAGGTTATGGATGATTGGGATTGATGAGCAGGGAGCATCAACCCAATCCACAGTATTTATTGAGTGCTTACCATGTGCAGAGCACTACACTAAGTGCTTGGGAGAGTACATTATAACAGAGTTGGTAGGCATGCTACGCAAATGTTCTACACAGAGATGTGACCCTTTTCCTGCCCATCTTACTGGTGTTTTTGGCCAGGACTACCATCATTCACTGGTAGAACTGGTTCTAATCCTTAGAGCCCTGGAGGGCAGTGGTATAACCCCCTGTGAGGAGGCAGGATGGTGAGTGGAGAAGCCAGCATCAAATAAACCACTCTGGGGGGACCAGAAAGAAATTGGGATTGGATTTTTTTTCCTCCCCCTCCACTGTGCCATTTTGTCTGGCCCTACTTTATGACCTCACCTAGTGCCTCACATCTATGCTGGCTATTTTCATCCATGCTCGATGGGAGAGATGAAACATGGTATTTTAATTATATATGCTTGCCACCTAATTACAATTTTAATTGATATGTGAACAGGTGTTCTATTCTTCATAGCATTTCACATGGGCCTGCTCTTCTGGAAAAATAGCACAGGTTGTTCTTCTCGTTAACCAAACAGATGGCCGAGCACTGGCCGGACTGTTGCAGGAGAGGATCATGACAGTGCCAGCAATATTTTGCCGAGTGTGAAGTATTTAGGTATCAGTAAAAGATGAAACACTCACACAGGAGCATTGGTTTGGAGACCAGAAGGGCTCAGCAGATCTAGGAGCAGAAACCAGCCATTTCTGAAGCTGGGGTAACTGGAGAAGGTGAGGGCCTCACGTTGAGGTCCTGGACTCCTGCGGGAGAAGAGAAGATGCTGGTTGGGATTTCTATGCCCAAGCACTTGGGTGCTTGGAAGGGACTTCAATGGAAGTGCTCAACACTGCAAGCGGTTAGCACCACCATAGTGAATTGTAAGCTCCTCTCTAGACCATAAGCTCCTTGGGGGTAGGGATTGTGTCTATTGTACTGAACTCTCACAAGCTCTTGGTACAGAGCTCAGCATGCAGTAAGCACTCAAATACCATTGATTTATTGATTGGATTGATTAGGTCTTGGTAGCCCCTGGTAGTCAACTGGGTGGAAGGCAGGCTGATGTGAGGAGGAATTAAAGTACCAGTGAGGTAGGTTCCTTTCTTCAATGGTTTCCCTCCTGGACCAAGCCTTTGGGTGATTGGTTCCGAGGTCTGATTGGGTGTTGTGACAGAGAGATCATGTGATCTGGTAGAGACATGGGGCTCAAGGGAATTGCCCTGAGTTACCCTGCTCTTGTCACAGTCCTGGATTAGATCAAACCACTTCCTTTCTCACATGCTCTTTATTTTCTTGGCTGTGTCCTACCTGCTGACCAGCAAGCTGAGGCACAGAGGAGCTTGGGGTAGGCAGGGCTCTGTCTTGTTGGAGTTCTCCCCGCCTCGGCCCTTTACCCTCATGTCTGCCAGCTCTCTTCTCTCCCGGGGCAAGCACCACCTCTGGAGGGCCTGCTGCGGCCAAGCAATTGAGGCCAAGAGCAGAAACTGTCCCCTACAGGCAGCAGGCCCTGATAGGTTGATGTCGATAAACAGATGCCGTAAATTCATGTCTTGACTTTTGTCACTGAAAGGGCAGCCACCGTTTCTTCCCTTCCAATAAAGGCCTAAGCAATTATACTCAAAATGAGCTGTTTCAGTCACAGTACAATGGATTGCATATTTTTCTAGAACCCTCACTACAAATCATTCTATCGTCAAACCTGCATCGCTTAGTCTTCCAAAGAGGACTATTGCTATGGCAACCGAGTATATCAGCTACTTCATTTCCAACATCCCCAAGCCCTCTCCTCTGGTCCCAAACAGCTGTGGGAACCAGTTCTTCTGGCTTAGAGGTGAAGGGAGACCAAGAGAGTGCTCAGGTCCAGAGTTCTCCTCTGTGCAGTTCTCCCCTGAGCTGGACTAGAGAGTGTGAGAAGATAGAGAGTCCCTTTCAGGGAGGTGGTGAGGCTGCCCCAGAGTTCTTATGATTTTCTGGGGGATAGAGAGGAGAAGGCATTTTTGGGCTTTGAAATGGGAGGGATGGCAGATGAAAGCTAACATTCTCAGAGTTAGTAATCTTCATCTCCCAGCATAAATAAATCCTCTCCTAGAGCTGGAAGCTAATACATGCTTATCCAGATCTTCTAGTCATTATCTGGGGGAGCGAAGCCTCAGGACTTCCGTGGCAGTTACAGTGTAGGGATAGGCTATTTCTTTATTATTATTATTAGTGTTTGTAGTAGCCATAACAAAATGTCCTTTGTATTTTATTTTTTGGCTATTTTCTTGCCTTTGATCAGCCCCTCTGTGCTTCTTAGAGGCAGTAGGATTTTTTTTTAACCCTCCCCCTTTTCCTTCCTTCCTGCCTCTCTCCTACAGGCCCTGGATCAATTTCTCTGTCCCTCATGCCTCAGTTACCAGCTCAGTTACCCCATGTCCTTTGACCTATACTTCGGAAACCACATGAGCAAAACAAAATGCAGAAGTAAACCTCTGCACAATTCAGAACCAAAGCCTAATTTATGAACCCAGTGAACTGAGAGCCAGACCTCAGTTACCCAGAGAGTTACCTCAACCTTTGCTCTGGCTGTTGAGGCCAGCCCTCACAGGGAACAGACTACCCGGAGAAAAGGATGGTTGGGGAGGAGGTGGAGGGGTGTGTTGTGGAAAAGGAAATACTTCATATGAAGGACCTGCATGACTGTCTGCCTGCAGAGACCTGTGACATTCAGCCCCTAGAAGAACCATTAGAATTTGTACCTCTGGTCATTACTCTTTCCAACTACTCTGCGAGAGGTACTGGCCTTGATAGTAGTAGTAATAATAATTGTGGTGTTTTTTAATAATAATAATAATGATGGCATTTATTAAGTGCTTACAATGTGCAAAGCACTGTTCTAAGCACTGGGGAGGTTACAAGGTGATCAGGTTGTCCCATGGGGGCTCACAGTTTTAATCCCCATTTTAAAGATGAGGTAACTGAGGCACATAGAAGTGAAGTGGCTTGCCCAAAGTCACACAGCAGACAGTTGGCGGAGCCACACTATGTGCCATCATCATCAATCGTATTTATTGAGCGCTTACTATGTGCAGAGCACTGTACTAAGCCCTTGGGAAGTACAAATTGGCAACATATAGAGACAGTCCCTACCCAACAGTGGGCTCACAGTCTAAAAGGGGGAGACAGAGAACAAAACCAAACATACCAACAAAATAAAATAAATAGGATAGATATGTAAAAGTAAAATAAATAAATAAATAAATAGAGTAATAAATATGTACAACCATATATACATATATACAGGTGCTGTGGGGAAGGGAAGGAGGTAAGATGGGGGGATGGAGAGAGGGATGTGCCAGGTACTGTACTAGCTGCTGGGGTGGATACAAGTATTCATTCATTCAATCGTATTTATTGAGTGCTTACGGAAGTAAATCAGGTTGGACACAGTCTCTATCCCATGTAGGGCTCACAGTCTCAATCCCCATTTTACAGATGCGGTAACTGAAGCACAGAGAAATGAAGGGAATTTCCTAAACTCTCACAGCAGACAAGCGGAGAAGCCAGGATTAAAACCCATGACCTTCTGACTCAGACTTCTCATACTAAGCCCCACCTTTTCCTCTGCTCCTCCTCTCCTCCCCATTGCCCCTACTCGCTCCATTTGGTCTACCCCCTCCCCACCCCACAGCACTTGTGTATATATACGTGCATATTTATAATTATAATTCTATTTATTTTAATTAATGATGTGTGTATATCTTTAATTCTTTTAATTTATAATGATGCTACTGATGCCTGTTTACTTGTTTTGATGTCTGTCTCCCCCCTCCTAGACTGTGAGCCTGTTGTGGGCAAGGATTGTCTCTATTTGTTGCTGAATTGTACTTCCCAAGCACTTAGTACAGTGCTCTGCACACAGTAAGCGCTCAATGAATGAATGACTCACAGCCCCATGCTCTATCCACTGGGCCATGCTAGTCATCATCATCATCATCATAATCATCATCAGTGGTATTTATTGAGCCCTTATTCTGTGGCTTCCTTGAGACTAGCAATCTAGTAGGTATTAGGGACATTACTTAGTAAAGTGCTTGAGAGGATAATAATTATAGTAGTAGTATTTGTTAAGTGTCTACTATGTGCCAGGCACTGTATTAAGTGCTAGGGTTGATAGAAGTAAATAGGAGAGTTGGCAGACATGTTCCCTGCCCACAAGAAGCTAGCAGTCCTGCATTGACAGATGTTCAGAAGCTCACCAATCTAGCCCATCCTCTGCTTCCAGCCAGAACTGCACCCCCTCACCCCAGAAGGACGATTTTTTTTAATGGCATTTATTAAGTGTTTACTATGTGCAAAGCACTGTTCTAAGTGCTGGAGCAACGTTCTAACCATCGATGTCAACCAAAGTCACCCAAGAGAGACTCTCACCGCACCTATGGCCACAGGTCCTGCACTCTCCCAGGCTTTATAAGCAGGAAGCTTTTTCTCTTCCATTAGATTGTAAACTCCTTGTGGGGAGGGTACTAGGTCTTAAATTCTTATTGTACTCTCCTAAGTGCTTAGTACAGTGCTCACAATGAATACCGGTGATGGGTTGCGTGATTGATTCATCATCGGTGAGATGGATTCTTCTAAGGCACCAACTTTTCCCTTTTTGCTAGGTGCCGTGTCGGTAGAGAATAAACTCTCTCTGGCCATCGGTGTTTTGGGGATTGGCGTGTAAGAGTCATGGAGTAAAATGAACTTCCTTGGGTGGTTCTGGACTGCAGTGCTTAGCACATCCTAAGCACTTAACCGAAGCTGTTACTAGCTTCTCACTACTCCCAGTCCATAGATAACAAAGTCCTTCCTTTCTTTTCTTTTGGTTCAATTTTCATGTTCCAGGGAGCAGCCAGCATGGTCCCAACCAAGGATTGAGCCTGCTGGAGCAAGGTTTGAGTTGTTGCGTTAACAGTCTCCTGTTTTCCAAGCAATGGATGGTCCATCCAAAAGGGACAGCCATGACCTTTGGAAATGCTCTGGCTTATGTATCACTCTTGCTAGAATGTCTGTCTGTGCCCGCCTCCAGCTGTAGGCACAGAGTGAGCTGTCGGTACAGAGAAACCCAGAGCTGGGGAAGGGCCTTGGAGGGGCTGGAAAAGGGATGGAGAGGAGCCAGGGTGGGGGAAAAGTGGAGTCAAGAACATCATTGAATCAGTAACCTGATTTTCTCAGTAGTCCCTGGGAGACTTTTGTTCTGCAGAGGATGTGAAGCATGTTTTGGAGCCTCCTATCAGTTTAGGATTGGAAAATATATATCCTGGGAATTTATAGAGTTGATATTCTAGGAGCAGGGGCAAGTGTTTTTTCATTGCATTTTGTTAAGTGCTTGCTATGTTCCAGGCTGTGTACTAAGTGCTAGGGTAGATACAAGCTAACAAAATTGGACACAGTCCATGTCTCACATGGGGCTCTTAGTCACAGATGAGGTAACTGAAGCGTAGAGAAGTTAAGTGACTTGCCTAAGGTCACCCAGCAGACAAGTGGCGGAGCTGGGATTAGAACCCAGTTCTTCGGACACCCAGCCTGGTGCTCTAGCTACTAGCTCAGCTGATCAGAAAGCCCCACCTCCCACTGGGCTGAGGCACAGACCAAGGAAATTCATTTTTGCTGAAGGCTTTGGTGGGAGGAAGGATATTGCCTGCTCGAGGGAGGGATGCTCTGGGGTGTGCAGCAATGAACTTCATTTAGTGACCTCAACCTTTGTGGCTTCCTTGAGACCAGAGTCTAGCAGGTATCAGGAACATCACTCATATTAGGGTGAATTTGCTCTTCCGTTCAGATGTCAAAGACAAAGAATCAGAGCTTCTTTTCAAGCTTATGTTCATAGTGGTACTCCAAAGCATGTGGTATAACTTCACCATGAAGTCAATGGTGATTCTTGAGCTAGAGTCTGATATGTAGGTTGCATGCAAGGCCTCAGAGAGAGAGAATTCCGAGGAAATAATCAGTCCATCAGTAGTCTTTACTGATCACTTCCTGAGTGCAAAGAACTGTACTAAGTGCTTGGGAAAGTACAGAAGAAGTTCAAGATACTTTCTCCTACCTCAAGGAGCTCACAATCTATTGCCATTGCTTAACAGCTATTTCTGATAGACTCCTCTGCTCCCTAACCTAGCCTCGCGTCTTTCTAAATCATTTCTTTATAAAGACTACTGGCTGAGGCATAGCTGGCCTAGTGGCTAAAGCATGGGCCTGATAGTCAGAAGGACCTGGGTTCTAATCCCATCCCCATCACTTGTCTGCTGTGTGACCTTGGGCAAGTCACTTCACTTCTCTGTTCCTCAGTTACCGCACCTGTAAAATGGGGATTGAGACTGTGAGCCCCACATAACAATAACAATAATAACAATAATAATTATGGTATTTGTTAAGCGCTTACTATGTGCCAAGCACTGTTCTAAGCACTGGGGGAGATACAGGATAAGCAGGTTGTCCCAAGTGGGGCTCACAATCTTAATCCTCATTTTACAGATGAGGTAACTGAGGCCCAGAGAAGATAAGTGAATTACCCAAGGTCACACAGCAGACAAGTGGCAGAGCCGGGATTAGAACCCACGACCTCTGACTCCCAAGCCCGTGTTCTTTCCACTAAGCCACACTGCTTCTCAACATGGAACAGGGACTGTACTCAGTTTGCTTGTATCCACCCCAACGCTTAGTACAGTGCCCCCTTCTAGACTGTGAACACGTTGTTGGGTAGGGACCGTCTCTATATGTTGCCAACTTGTACTTCCCAAGCGCTTAGTACAGTGTTCTGCACACAGTAAGTACTCAATAAATACGATTGAATGAATGAATGCCTGGCACATAGGAAGCGCTTAACACATACTACAATTATTGTTCTTATTACCTTTAGCAAGCCTGGCTCAGGATGTGCACTCTAAGTGATCAGGTCTTCTCTTCTGCTCCAGCTTGGCCATTCTCTGGAGCTGGACCAACTTGGCAATAGTGTTCTGTGTTTCTGAATTAAGTGTATCAAATACACATTCAATAAATACTGTGATTGCTAGGTCACAAGTGGAGTTGACCAGACTAGTAGTTATCCCTTGTTAGACAATCAGCTGATAAATGAGAAAAACACTTCCTGGTAGCTAGGAATTGTATGACTAATGTTTGCCGTATGAATAGCTGGAAAACTTCATTAAGCACAGGTTTAATATTTAATTGGCATATAATTAACATAGCTAATTATATTCCTCAATTCATGGAGAATTTTAGATTTGTGGTCCTTTACGAATCCTATTGTTAGATCAAGATTTATTTCTCTGCGGAACCCTGATAGGCTCAGTTGTCTAATTAGACCTGATGTTGATAATGCTCCGTACACAGTAAGCACTCAATAAATACGATTGAATGAATGACTGAATGATAATAATGACATAGCATTTGTTAAGAGCTTTTCTGGGTGCCAAGCTCTGTGGTAAGCACTGGGGAAGATGCAGTACAGTGGAAAAATTTGTTCCCCTTAGAAAAGCCAGGTTAGGTCAGCAAAAAATAATTTTAGAGTTCATTCATTCAATCCTATTTATTGAATGCTTACTGTATGCAGAGCACTGTACTAAGAGCTTGAGTCTCATGAGGGGGGAATATCTGGTTAATTTGTGGAAAACACATGTCTTTCTCTGAAACATGAGGCTACCTAGGATAAGAGTTCTTCATTTATAAATAAATAATATTTGTAAAGTGCTATGTGGTAAACATTGTAATAAGGTTTGGAGTAGGTTCAAGAAGATTGGAGAAGCACTGTCACGTAGTGGATAGAACATGGGGCTGGGAGTCAGAGGACCTGGGTTCTGATCTCAGCTTCATATATCTGCTGTGTGACCTCAGGCAAGTCACCTAATTTCTCTGTGCCTCAGTTACCTCATCTGTGAAATGGGGATTAAGACTGAGCCCCATATGAGACATATGGGGAAGCAGCGTGACTCAGTGGAAAGTGCCCGGGCTTTGGAGTCAGAGGTCATGGGTTCAAATCCTGTCTCCACCAACTGCCAGCTGTGTGACTTTGGGCAAGTCACTTAACTTCTCTGTGCCTCAGTTACCTCATCTGTCAAATGGGGATTAAAACTGTGAGCCCCCGTGGGACAAGTTGTGGAGATGGGATTAGAACCAATGTCCTCTGACTCCAAAGCCCATGCTCTTCCCACTAAGCCACGCTGGTATTCTGTCCACTGTTCAGGGCAGTGTTTTGCACACAATCGATGCTCAATAAGGTGTTCATCAGCTGGTGATCCAGCTCTACCAATCACATTGATTCCCAAGGATTTACTTGTTTATTGGTGAATGATCTATTTATTCATGTCTGTCTCTATTCTCACCTTATTTCATTCATTCAGCTGATCTCTTTCCTCTTAAACTAGCCCCCCAACACTCTCTGCTTCCTGAATTCAGCTGCCTTCCTCCCCATCCCTCCCTTGCCCTCATGCAATTTTTTTCTACAGCTCCAGCATTGCCGCCTCGTACTGGGGACCTTGCCGTTTTTCAGCGGCCTCTGTCCCTGTTGATTCCCAGTTGATTCCATGACTTCCAGTCCCTGCCTTCTGGGACTGAAAAATTGGGGGCATGACCAGGACGGGGTGGAACCGGGGGAGATCTGGCAGCCACAGAGAAGGAGGATGTGATGAAGAAGGGACCCAAGGAGAATCTTAGAAGTTGAGGCTTAAGCAGCCATCACAGAGAGGTAGCGATTTCTTCCATATAGTGATGCAGAACCACTCAATCTAGTACTTTGCTCACAGTATGCACTTAGTACAGTGCTCTGCATAAAATCGATGTTCAATATTGCACATACACAGTATGTCCTCAGTACTCTGTTCTCCACGCAGTGGGCTTAGATCGTGAGCTCTATGTGAGGCAGGGACTGTGTCTGACCTGATAAACTTGATCTAACCCACTACTTAGTACAGTGCTTGCGCTTAATGAATATCATTATTATTATCAGGCACCCAGTAAAGTGTGCTTCACCCATCAGGTTACTCAGTGAGCACAGCTGCTACTGATGCTGCTACTGATTCTGCAGGCGGCAAGACGAACAGAAAGCATCCAAGAGCCTGCATATAGTGCCTGCCACTTTGAGAGGAGCTGGAGTTGGCACATTTTCAATCCAGCGGACAGGGAATTTGTCCCGGCGATATTCTTTGCATCAGAGCCCTGTTTGCCTTAAGGCTGTGAGGCAGTTGGACCTTGATAGTGCACAATCTTCTAGCTTCCAGATTAGGGTGGAAATTGGCATGATTGATTGAGGCCGAGGCTAAGGCCTGGGAGGGATGGCCTTTTCTTCTCCTTGAGAAGCAGCATGGCTTAGTGGAAAGAGCACGGTCTTGGGAGCCAGAGGTCACGGGTTCTAATCCCGGCTCTGCCACTAGTCAGCTGTGTGACTTTGGGCAAGTCACTTAACTTCTCTGTACCTCAGTTACCTCTTTGTAAAATGGGGATTAAGATTGTGAGCCCCACATGGGACAACCTGATTATCTTGTATCTACCCCAGCGCTTAGAACAGTGCATGGCACATAGTAAGCACTTAACAAATACCTTATTATTATTATTATTATTACTATTACTCCCTGCTACCCTTTAGGCAATCTGGTACCCGTTTGCCGATGCCCTTTTCTAGTTTACTTCCATTTCTGGTGTGGACGCTTTCCGAGTGTTTTCAGGGAAAGCATTCTAGGAAGTTCTCTCCTTTTCCCTGAGCTTCCCGTGGGTCTAACAGAGAATGAGGGAGGCAGCAGAATGGAGGCCGCTTTCACTTTGTTCTGCCCACAAGTTTCCGATATGCAGGTTTGATCCAGCTTCACACGTAGCAGTTCTCTCTGGGACAGCTCCTTGGTGTGGTAACCCCACTTTGTGCATCACCTGAGGAGATTCCCTCCACCCGATGCTGCCACTCTCCACTCCTAATCAGTATTTTTTCCCACTTTCTCTGCTTCATTCAGGTGGTCAGAAAGTTCTTTCTGGAACACCTGATGCTTCCGTTTTTATTTATTTATTGATTCATCTCTGGGCTGGATCAAAATGAAATGGAATTTCATTCCCAGTAGAGATGACCTAAAAGTTTTTGCTCATAAGTTTGTTTTACAGAGAATCTATAAATTGAGTTTTCACACTCTGCCCAGTTGGCCATATCCGCTCCTCACAACACACACCCCCTCCTGCCTCCAACAGACACAGAGAGGTTGGCCAATGAATCGGGTCTTGACACGGATGCTTTGCAGTTATTGAAAAGAAATTGCTTATGGGTGCATTGCGTGGGGCAAGAGCGTGCATGTGTGTTTTCACTTAATTGCATTTTTATTGCCGCTGTTGTGGAGAAGAGAGCTGGGGAGCAGTTTCAGCTTGGCTATATCTCAGTGTTGTTTAGGGTTTAGGGCCCAATTCCAAGTAAATGAAAAAAGGAGGAGGGAGGAGGGCAAAGGAGAGGCATTTCTAGGCTTCCTGGGTGTCTCTCCAGGCCTGGTGGAGGGCAGTCTTGAAGCATGGCTGAAGGAGCAGGGAGACTCGAAGACTGGCCACATGCAGGCTAACAATGCAACATGGACTTTGTTCAGCTTATTTCCAGGAAAAAAGAATCCACTGGCTTCCATCATCTAGCTTTTTTTCAGGGGAAATGGCTGTCCCAAACTGTCACATGGCTTATTCTCTTCACTTAGATAGTGTCAACCTGGGCAAGTACCATGTTTGCCAGAGCAAACTGCCTGGAATTGAAAGGGGAAAAAAAGAAAAGAATCTGAGTGGATGGGTAGTGCTGAATGGCGATTGTGGTTATTGCCCATCCAGTGAAAGAATGTTTTTTGGTTGCTACTTAGGGTGTTCCACCTTCAGTACGGCAGGCTCATGGAGACAAGGCAGTATGTCTTTGTCATGGTTTCTTTGTGACTGCCCTATGATTGATTAGGAAGATTGTTTGATTGACAGCTGATGACCATAAGGGTCTGCTTTTTCCTACTTTCTCACTGTGTGTAAGGAATGTGTCTACCAACTCTGTAATATTATACACTCCCAAGCCCTTAGTACAGTGCTCTGCACACAGTAAGCATTCAATAAATACCTCGATGATAATGGTGGTATAACCAGCGACCCAGTGACATCAAGATTCTGGATGTGGTTTAGAGGAGGGATCAGCATTGCATGACTGGAGGCAGTGTTGCCTAGTGGAAATCAATCAATTAGTGGTATTTATTGAGTGCTTCCTGTGTGCAGAACTTTATACTAAGCATTTGGTAGAGTATAGTATATATAACAGAGTTGGCAGGTCCGATCCCTGACTACAATGAGCTTACTAAATATAGAGGGAGACAGACATTAATATAGAGAATTTATAATATATAATATATATTAGACTATATAGAATTTATAATATATAATACATAGGTAAATCAATCATATTTATTGAGCATTTCCTGTGTACAGAGCAGTATACTAAGCACTTGGGAGAGTACAATGCAACAGAATTAATTATAAATATGTATGCAAGTGTTGTGGGGCTGAGGATGGGGTGAGTACCAGAGGCGCAAAGGTCACAGATCCAAGTTCAAGGGAACACTTGGGATTGGGAATCAGAATCCTGAGTTGATAATAATCTGCTGGGTCATCTAGTAATGTCTCTGTGCCTCAGTTTCCTTAATAAAATGAGGATAAAATATCTGCACACACGAAACACTCAAACGCCACTGATTAATTGATTGTTCTCCCTAACTCTTAGCTAGTGAGCCCCATATGGGATAGGGACAGTGTCTTAGCTCAGTATCGTGTTTCTACCCTGGTGTTTAGCACAGTGCTTGGTACTTGGTAGGTTCCTAATAAAAAACATAATTAATATTACACAGTGAAGCACTGGAAGTGGTACCTGGGTTTGGGGATTAAGCTAATCAGAAGAGTGGAAAATCCAATACTGGGGTGTTCCTCCATCCTTATATTGCCCTCAGCTATCAGACCTCTTGACAGGGAACAATCACCATCATTGTCATGAATCACAAACAGCAATTGTCAAGCACCCATTGTGCTCAGGGCACTGCACTGAGAGCTTGGAAACATATAGCAGAAGTAAAAGACACAGTCTTGCCTTTGGGGGAGACAAGAGGACATAAGTAGCTAAATATACAATAGGTGAAAGAGTGAAAGAATCCCCATAAATAACAGGCCCATGTGTGTCTGTCATCAGGAGCAAATAAATGGCTAAGTACACAAGAGCTAAGGTGGCTCGCATGACATGTCCAGAAAGAGGGGGTGTGTGTGTGTGTGTGTGTGTGTGTGTGTGTGTGTGTGTGTGTGTGTGTGTGTGTGTGTGTGTGTGTGTGTGTGTGTGTGTGTGTGTGTGTGTGTGTGTGTGTTTGTGGCAGAGGAAGGGTGTCAGTCTGGGAAGATGTTCTGGAGGAGGGTGCTTTGAAGATGGGAAGGATGTCCCAGGCTTGGACATTTTTCAGAGTTCAGGATTCTAGCAGTGCAGGAAAGGGATCTGTGAATCTCCAGAGATGAGATTGATTTTTGTTCTCACAATAGCACTGCTCTCATGAATTGCACAAATGCACTGTTCTCATGAATTGCAGATGCCCCGTCCCCAACCTAAACACCCATCCAGATCCTTTCCTGACTCCTCTCCCAAGGTAGAGTTCACTTTTCCCACCCGCTGATTTGCACTTCAGACCCACCAGGATGAATGTTAGCACCACCATGGAAGAGCTGAATGAATAATATTAATAATTGTGGTATTTAAGTGCCTTGTAAATATCTGGCACTGTACTAAGCTGTGGGATAGATAAAAGATAATCAAGTTGGCCATAGGCCCTATTTCACATTAGGCTCACAGTCTAAGGGTTAAGGAGAACATGTATTTAATCCCCATTTTTCAGATGAGAAAGATTAAGTGACTTGCCCAAGGTCACACGGCAGGGAAAAGGCAGGTCTGGGATTAGAATTCACATCTCCATGCTCTTTCCACTAAGCCACATTGCTTCTCACAAAGCTTGAGGATGAAGCCACTGCCTTCTAGCTTTTTTCCTCCCCAGCCCTGGACTCTGGGGGGAGCAGAATCACCCTGGGCAAACTGGAATTTGGACAACATTCCCAAGGCTGATTCTACCACTTGTCTGCTCTGTGACCTTGGCCAAGTGACTTTACTTCTCTGTACCTCAGTTACCTCATCTTTAAAATGGGAATTGAAACTTTGAGCCCCATGTAGGACAGAGACTGTGTCCAATCTGACTTGCTTGTGTCTACCCAACACTTAGTACAGTGCTTGGCACATAGTAAGCACTTAACACACACTGTTATTATTATTATTATTATTATTATTGTTGTTGTTATTATTAGAGGAAAACATGATCAACCCAGTAGGTACTTCTCTGCTAAGGTCTCCTGGAAACCCAGACTGGGGGGGGTCTGTGGTAGTCTGGGCAGAGAGTCTGTCCACTGACCCGACATGTGAGCTGGTTCCATTCTGCCCACAAGTATTCATCCAAGGCCACGCAGGCTAGGGTTAGTTTGGGAGAGAGAAATGGCCCCATTCGGAGGGTTTTCAACACAGTACAGTGTCTGACACATAGTAAGTGCTAACAAGTTCCATTATTATTTTCCTTGGCTCCTCCCTGAGAAAACAGCTGTCTATCAACTCACAGCAGCCAGGCCACCCTCCAGCCAAAAGGAACTTTTGTATGATGCCCCGTGCCCTTCTTATGGTACCGCAGGCCTCTCTGACAAAATGTTCCAGGGGAATGTTGAATTTTTGATGGGCCCGCTTAAAATAGCATGTCAAAGTTATTTTGTGGGGGTGCTGACAGTTGCTACCGCTGACAGTCGCTAGAGTTGGCCTGGAGCTGAAATTGGCTCCTGGGTGTGTCTGTTTGTCTGGATGATGAGAGGCGGGGGGGCCGGGGATGAGTGTCTGTGTGCCCGGCCCCCTCGCTGAAGGCTGCTTTTGGGGAGCGAGCCGTGTGCTGAGTCCAGCAGACCTTCCATTGGCAGTGGGGAGGGATGCATTCTGTCCCTGCTTGGCACCAAACTGCTTCTTGGGCCCCATCTGTTCCTCAAGCCCTTGCCCCAATCCAGTCTTCCAAGCTCTCCCAGGCTCCATTCCCAAGCTCGTTGAATGTGTCTGTTTATTGTTATATTGTACTCTCCCGAGTGCAGTGCTCTGCACGCAGTAAGTGCTTAATAAATACGACTGACTGAAAGAATGAATGCACAGGACTTTGTGTGGATCACAGTTTCTCCTTTCAACTAGGGCCTCTGACCTTCATTTCTGGACCCTCAGTCTTCCAGAATGTAGGTCCACATAGAGTGTCCAACGATCTGATTTTTATTTCAGTCTAGTGTTCACCTGGATTGTCCCTGGTCAAGTGTGGATGTGAAACCAGACACTTTAATTGTCTAGTATATCCATGTTCAGCACTGAGCCTCCCTCGGCCACTTACTTGCCTTTCATGTGATCTTGAACAAGTCACTTCTCTATTCCTCAGTTTCCTCAATTGCAAAATGACGATTCAAGACCTGCTTTCCCTCCTACTTACACCTTGAGCCCCATAAGGGGACCGGGTCTGTGTTTGACCTGATTAACTTGCATCTACCCCAATGCCTGACACATAGTTAGTGCTTAAATACCACGAAAAAAGAGTTTAAAGGTATGCATAAGTGCTATGGGAAATTGTAAGTATTTAAGTAGTTAAGTGGTTTGGAATTGCTGAAATTGCAGGTTGGGGAGAATAGAAGTCAACTAGGGGAGGCCTCCTGGAGGAGATGTGATTTCTGAAACGCTTTGGAAATGGGGAGATTTCCTGACAAATGTGAAGAGGAGGGCATAAGCAAGGGTTTGACTACAGGAGAAATGAAAATGAGGTCCAGTGAGTAGGTGGTCTTGAAAGGAGTGAAGAGTGTGAGCTGGGCTGCAGTGAGAGAAGGAAGTGGACAAATAGGAGGGAGAGAGTATACTCCTAGCAAACTGTTTAGAATACTTGGATTAGAGACCCCAAGTATGTAAGAGATTCATCACCTCTCCCCCAAACCGTATCCATACCCCCTTTGAACAGAACATTAAGGCTGGAACTTTACTAAGAAATGATTTGTATGATACAGGCCAAAACACATTTTCTTCTCCTTTGCTATCTTCTGCAAGCCTCATGGCATTCTGCTTTTCTGTTCTACTTTTTTTTGTTTCCTCATTCGTCTCATCCTCCTCTTCTTTGCAACCCAAATTCTTCCGAGTCAGGAGTGTCCATCCTGAACACACTGTACCTTTGTGTTTTTGCTATTTTTTTGGCCTAGTTAATCAGGACAGAGAATGATTTGAAATGTTTCCTGCTGAAATGCCTGGGCCCTGGGGTGAAAATATAATTTTAGGCTGGACAACCCCCTCCCCACAACCCCCAAGCTCTGCTCTGTGCCCAGGCTGGTGGATGGGTGAGCCCCAGATTGGGGGGTTGGGGGATGTTCCAGGATAGATGGAGAGAACAAGGGATCCATCTGGAGATGTGACCCAGCTCTGAATCTAGGATTCCATAGGATCTCAGATTGGGCTAAAGTAGTTCCACAAATTCTACAAAAGAGAGAATTAGCATGGCCTAATGGATAGAGCATGGACCTGGGATTCAGAAGGACCTGGGTTCTAATCCCGGTTCTGCCACTTGTCTTCTGTGAGACTTTGGGCAAGTCGCCTAAATTCACTGGGCCCTCAGTTACCTCACCTGTCAAATGGGGATGAAGACTGTGAGCCCAATATGCGTCAAGGTCTGTGTCCAACTCGATTTGCTTGCATCCACTCCAGAGCTTAGTACAGTGCCTGGCACATAATAAGCACTTAACAAATACAGCAATTATTATGATTAAATTCTCTGAAGCTCCAGGGCTGAGAACCAGTCCCTCTGAGACTTGAACTGAGAAAACTGCTAGTAGAGAGGGGCAGCCTGCCTGAGTGCCTCCTTGTAGGCAGGTAGACTAGCCCTGCTGTTGCCCTTGAATGTGAGCCTGAAATGGCTAATAACACACATTTCTTGGGCAACCCCCAACCGTAGCTGGGGAAAACAGGGAATGCTGAGCCCATCGTTCCCCTCCTGCCATGGCTGTAGGATTCTCCACAGCTTTCATGATTGTAGGGGTGATATTAGAGTCTCTAGAAAAGGCTCTATGACTGAACTCCCTTCTAGTGTAGTTTCCCAAGCACTTAGCACAGTGCTGCTCACCTTCAAAGCCTTACTGAAGGCACATATCCAAGAGGCCTTCCCTGACTAGGCCCTCATTTCCTCTTCTCCCACTCCCTTCTGCACCATCTTGCACTTGAATTTGCACTCTTTATTCACCCCTCGCTCAGCCCCCAGCACTTATGTGCATATCCATAATTTATGTAATATTTGTCTCCCCCTCTAGATTTTAAGCTCACTGTGGGCCAGGGGATGTGTCTACCGATACTGTACTCTCCCAAGTGCTTATACAGCACTCTGCACACAGTAAGCACACAATAAATACAATTGATTGCTCTGTGTACACTAAGAAGCAGCGTGGCTCAGTGGAAAGAGCTGGGCTTGGGAGTCAGAGGTCATGGGTTCTAATCCTGGTTCCCCCACTTGTCAGCTGTGGGACTTTGGACAAGTCACTTCACTTCTCTGGGTCTCAGTTACCTCATCTGTAAAATGGGGATTATGACTGTGATCCCCACATGAGACAACCTGATTACCTTGTATCTACCCCAACGCTTAGAACAGTGCTTTGCTCATAATAAGTGCTTAACAAATGCCATCATTATTAGTATTTGAGAAGCAGCGTGGCTTAGTGGAAAGAGTGTGGGCTTGGGAGTCAGAGGTCATGGGTTCTAATCCCAGCTCTATCATTTATCAGCTGTGTGACTTTTGGCAAGTCACTTAACTTCTCTGTACCTCAGTTACCTCATCTGTAAAATGGGGATTATGACTGTGATCCCCACGTGGGACAACCTGATTACCTTGTATCTACCCCATTGCTTAGAGCAGTACTTGGCACATAGTAAGTGCTTAACAAATACCACCAGTATTATTATTATTGAATACCCCTGATGGATTGATCGGCTGACTCCAACCGGGGATTCTGCCTTTGAAGCTGATGGGTGATATTTGTGCCTATAGATAAGACTCCATATTTGCCTGCTCCCCAGTGTCCCAGGTATGCAACAACTTCTAGGCTTGCAGTGGAGTGACCCCCTTGCAAACAAAAGTGTTCTGGTCACCCTTTTTTATTCTGATTCCCCCCAAACAATAAAATGATTGAATCTCAGTCCATTAACCCAGTGCGACAATCGCTCTCTGGAAAGTTAACTCACCTCTGGTGGTAACTGCATCTCCTATGGAAGGACCGACATGCATCTCCCACATGTTTAGTTCTATAACTGCTGAATAAATAGCATTGATGGATTGATGTGTGCACCCCTGTGTCCTGTGTCTGCACTATGGATGGAACACCAAGGACTACCCATTTAATCAGTCAGACCCTCTAGACTGTAAGCTTATTATGGGCAGGGAACATGTCTACCAACTCTGTTGTGTTGTACTCCCAACCTCTTAGTAAAGCACTCTGCACACAATAAGTACTCAATAAATAGCATTGATTGTTGTTTATTGAGTGCTTCCTGGGTGCAGAGCACTGTCCTAAATCATGCCAAACTCCAGCAAAGGGCAGAGCAGCCCTTACCTGGATTGTCCTTTATTTGACTCTGAATGCCAAGTGCAATTATCAGTACCTCAAAACTACTAATCAACTATGCTGAGAAGTTGTTTCATTTTCCTAGGTCTGCCTGAGTTGTCACCTCCTCTTCAGGTTCCAACCCAACTCAGGTGACAAGTGTGTGTCTGTGTGTTTGTGTGTATGTGTATATGTATGTATGTGTTGGGGGTGATAGAGTGATCTTGGATGTTCACCCCTGTATTTTGCATGGTGGGGCCAGTAGCATTTTGAAATTGGATTTTTAAAGGCTAATGTGTGTGGTAATCCCTGCTACTCGGGAAAACTTGTGCATCTTAAAACCCAGACCACCGGCAGGAGACCTGTGAACTCCGCTTCGCTGCAGCAGAAGGAACAGCTTCAAGGCGAAGCTGGACCCCAGAGTGGGCGGTTTGCTGGGATTTCCAGCCGCCTTGGTGCTGCTTCATACGGTGTAAATGTGTAAACACAGTTTGCAAAATGAGAGCCAGACTGTTTACATAATCACTCAGTGACAATATCATTCGGGAAAGAGGTTCTTTCCAAGGTGTAGCAAATAATATTTTAGTAAACAAGTTAAGGGACCAAGAAGCCGGTGTCGTTTTTCTTTTTTTTTTCTTCTCTTATCTGCTTTACTTGGAAGGCCATTCTGCACCCCCTCAATAGAGTTAATTGCCAGCAGAGACGTGGGTGTGCATTTTAATTTGGCGACAGTGTGTTGGGGGGGTGGGCTGCCATGCGCACATCTTGGCACATTTAGCTGTGGCTCCATTGCTGTGCTAACCACACTTGCAAAGAAGAATTATGTTGTAGACAAAACGAAGCTACTTTTTATTTTGCAGCTTAAACAGTTGACAGCCAAGAGAATAAAAGCTGGAGTTTTGAAAATACACAAATACATATATGCACTTGCGGTGTAGCCTTTTTCCTCTTTTGGGAATCTGTCAGCTCTCCAGCGCTGGATTTCAATGTGGATGATTGTCTTAGCAAGGCCTCCAGTCAGCCTCCACTCTGCCATCAGCCTGCCAGCAGCAATAAAAGCACCCCAGCTCAAATCTACTTTTTTTCTCTCCCTCCTTTTTTCAGACTGTGCTTCTAATGACGGACAGGAACTTTGTCCTACCTGATTATGTTGCAGCTATCCCAGTGTTTTGTGCAATGCTTGGTACATAGTATAATTATTATTATTATTAGGGGTGAGAGAACTTCAGAAAGTTTGTGTCCTTCACTGGTTTCTGGGGATGGCTGCATCTTTTTTTTTTAATGGCATTTATTAAGCGCTTGTTATGTGCAAAGCACTCAGTTGTAGCTGGGATCATCTTCTAGGCCATCATGCCACACAAAACACACACACACGCACACACACACACACACACACAAAAAAAAAACAAGAACAAAAAACCACCTCCACCACACCACCAGCTCTGGAAGCCTGGTCGACCTCTGGAAGCCCGGTCTGCAGCTCTGCCTATGTGGCGTAGCAGGAGAAGCATGAGTCAAGAGACCTGGATTCCAGTTCCAGCTCTGCCTTTATCAATCTCAGTTAGTCAATCAATCAATAGCATTTATTGTGGGAAGACCACTATACTAAACACTTGGAAGAGTACAGTAGAGTTTATGGAGGTCGTCCCTGCTCTGGAGAAGTTTACAATTTAGCAGGAGGAGACAGCACCAAAATAATTTACAGGTAGGAGGAAGGAAAAGGGGTTATGAATAAGAGCTTGAATTTAAGTAATAGGCTATGTAAAATATGAATGTGAATGCCACAGAGGGTTGTGACAGCACAAGTGTGTAGGGGACACAGAAGTGTTTGTTAATCAACCAGTGGTATTTATTGAGTGCATACTCTGTGCACAGCACTGTACTAAGCACTTGGGAGAATACACTGTAACAGAGCTGGTAGACACACTCCCTGCCTACAATGAGCTTAGAGCCTAGAAGGGGCATCAGAAAATAATATAATTAATAAACACTCATTTGGGGGTGTAATCTGGGGAAGTTAGAAATTGAAGTGGGGAAGGCCTCCTGGAGGTGGTATAAATTCACAAGGGTGTTTAAGATGAGAAGAGCTGTGACCTGTAGGATTTGAGTGGGAAGGGTGTTCCAGGAGTGGGAAGGGTGTGAGCAAGAAGACAGCTGGGAGAGAGATGAGAACGAGGCACAATAAGCAGGTTTGCTTGAGAAATGAAGACTGTGACCAGGGATGTGGCCTTGGCTCTCTGTGTGCCTCCGTTTCCTCATATAAGAGTCAAGAGTCCTGCTTACCCTCCCTTTTATCTAGTGACTTCCGTATAGGATAGGGATGATGTTTGAGCTGATTAACTCGTATCAACCCCAGTGCTTGACACACAGTAAGACCTTAATAAGTACCCTAATTATTACTGTAAAGGCTCTCTGTCCTCTGGGTAATTTTCTTCTTACCAAGGCCCTCAAGTGTAGTTCATCTGACTGCCCCTGCCCTTTTAGGCTGAGCTGTTAGGAAGATACACGAAAGTCTTGAGCTACGGAAACCTCAGATTTTTATCTCTCCTAGCATAGTCTTTTGGAGGGTGTTATCCCTCTCCTCTAGAATATACTCTTTTGTGTTAAACTGTCCAATGATGCAACACCTATGCACCTTGGTTCTTATCCCCTATGCCCTTGACTACCCACCCCTACCATACTTAGGTATATATCCTTACACTTCGCTGCTTCCCCTGCCTGTCATTTATGTTAAAGTCTGTCTTCCCCACTAGATTATAAAATCCTGGAGGGCAGAGATCATGTCTACCAAATCTATTGTGCTAGTCATTCAATCATGTTTAGAGTGCTTACTGTGTGCAGAGCACTGTATTACATTCTCCCAAGAGCTTAGTACAGTGCTCTGCTCATAGTAAGCACTCAGTAACTGCCACTGATTGCTTGCTTGCTTGAAGTTGATTTATATCTTTTGCCCAGACTCCTGCTGTTCCTAGAACATACCACAGAGTCTGAGACCAAAGGGAGCCAAGCTGGTGTTTCAGCCTTGGCAGATCAAAGGCCCTGAACCTAGGAGAGATTGGTGCATTTCTGAAAAAAAAAAAAGGTGGTATCTTGTTTGGATGCACCAGGAGGGCTGATTGGGCCTGGGAGTCAGAAGGTCATGGGTTCTAATCCCTGTTTGGCCACTTGTCTGCTGTGTGACCTTGGGCAAATCATTTCACTTCTCTGGGCCTCAGTTACCTCATCTGGAAAATGGGGATAGAGACTGTGAGCCCCCACATGGGACAGGGACTGTGTCCAACCCAATTTGCTTGTATCGACCCCAGTGCTTAGTATAATGCCTGGCACATAGTTAAGCGCTTAAACAAATCTTATTATTATTATTATTATTATGTGTTGGTTTCCCATAACCTTAGGTGATTGCCTTCACTACTTTGAGATGCTCTCCAAAGATGGAGGCTACCACATAAATTCATCCCAATGAAAGAGCATATGTCTGCTGGCCCATTTGCCTCAATTCAAAACTGCCCCACTGAGTCACCTCTGGCTGTTAAAAAAGAGGGAGAGACTGTCTTTCCTCCCAGCAGCAAACAAACTCAGAAGTTAATTTCAGGAGCAGTTTAATCAGTATCAACCTAATTTGTTGGAAATCATTTCAGAAATAACCCAGACAATTTTTTGACATATTGATTTGGTGGTTAATCGCGGCTCATTTAATAGCATTCACCTATCACTCCAGGTTATTTCTGGCTTAAGACGTTTTTGATTTATTCTCACACTCTTTGACCTTGGAGGGCCCCAGGCCTCTCCCAATTTACAGCGGCAGGTACTGCTTCTCTGAAGCAGGGAAGGTCAGTCTGGTTGATGTATAAAGAGGGTTTGTCAAGCTCTCGACAGCTTACCCTTCTCTCAGGACTGACAGTCCCTTGAAGGCATTTTTGGTAATACCCTGGGGGGAGTTTTGGGTACTTTTGGTTCCAAGTGAGTATGGGATAGGGAAGAGTGGAGGTGGGGGTGAGAGGAACATAAGAATCATATTAAGCCTTCATCATATTCTTCCACTGGCCTGCAAAACCAGTCAACCAATTGTATTTATTAAGCACTTACTGAATGCAGAGGCTGTACTAAGCACCTGGGAGAGTATGATATAAGATTTGATAGACACGTTCCCTGTCCTGAGCTTACAATGTAGAGGGGGAGGGAGAAAATCTCTCCAGTAGGCAGCTTGGATCATGGTGTCTCCTTGACCCTCAATTACAGAGGGACTGAAGGGATTGTGTGTGAGGGGTGAGCTGAAATCACGGAAGCTGCAATGGATGGTCCAGTGGTGACTGGCAAAGGCCTTGGACTCAGGAGTCCTGATACATGACCTCCTCAGGTCTTTGAGGCAGCTTAGATCAATCAACTTGGATCAATCAATAGCATTCATTGAGCGCACAGAGAACTGTACTAAGAGTCATCCCTGCCCTCAAGAAGCTTACAACCTGGTGGAGTATGGGTGCTGTCAGTAAAAAGATCAAAGAAAGACAAACAAAAAAAAAGCCTCTTGGATTCTCCAAGTGTTTCTCTGGGCAGACAGGGAAGGAAGCCCTCAATTGTGAAGTCACAATTGAGAGGGTGTTATGAGGGCAGAAAGGACTTGATTTGACTAGGAATAAAGCAGTAAGAGCCAGAGGCCCTAGGGCTGTATAAAGTTTGGGGTCCCTGGGTGAGAAAGGGAAGCCTGGAGTGGAGGAGGGGGAGTTTAAAGGGCAGAGATGGTGGCAGTGGTGGTGGTGGGGACAAACCTATCTCCAGTTCTGTCATCTCTCTCCCATCACCATCTATTCCCCTGCTTTGGAGTGTCGCCCTAGCTTCTCCCTTCCTCCTTAGGCCCTGCTTTGGCCTTCTATGCCCAGGTAAATTCTGAGGAAACTTGTAAGCAGCAGCAGTGTGCACTTGAAAGGCTGCTGGATACCTGTCTCACCCTGCAGCAGGGCTAAGGGGGAGTGTGGTGTCCTGAGCACCGTCTGTCCTCAGCCTCTGCTCCCCTTCTCTGGAGTCCACCGCAACACTCGCCTGTCACTCCTGCCAAGGAAGAAGCAGCACTTTGCTTGATTTCTGCGACCATTGCTGCGGCTACCTCTGAGCAGCCACCGTCTGGCCCAGGGCAGAAGCCAATTAGAAATAGCATCTCCTAAAGCTGTCTGTGCCAGCTCCAAATGTCTCAGACAGCAGAAAAAGCACTCGTCTCTCTGGGCAACTCTGCATTTGATTTTCCAGTCTGCTGACAGAAGGGAGGAAGAGAGCAATTCTTTCACAGAAGTAGAGAGCAAGCTCTGCTCCCCCATGGGACCCCCATCCCAAGTTCTGTTGTGATTGACTCGTGGGTCACCCAGACTCAAGTCTTGTAACTCCTCCCCCACCTCCCAAAAAATGACAAACTCCTGCATAAATAGTGACCTTGATTACTAATTCCTCAGCAGGTATCTTTTTTAAATCCTAAGAAGGAAAAGTCCAAGTTGTTGAGTTTCAATTTGGGTTCAAAGACAACAAAGGTTTCTGGAAGCTGCTTAATCTAGGCCTTTTCAGGGTTTGCTGGATGGAAATCTGACAGAGTAAATGTCAAGGGAACCTCTGGCTTCAGATGAATGTCCCATAGTCAGTGTTGATGACTAGAATGGGTAGGGTCGTCTAGCCTAAAGCTCTGAGCCCCACCAACTGGGCATTGCCATTTCTATAGAGAAGCAGCGTGGCTCAGTGGAAAGAGCACAGGCTTTGGAGTCAGAGGTCATGGGTTCAAATCCCGAGTCTGCCACATGTCTGCTGTGTGACCTTGGGCAAGTCACCTAACTTCTCTGATCCACAGTTACCTCATCTGTAAATGGGGATTAAGACTGTGAGCCCCATGTGGGACAACCTGATCACCTTGTATTCCCCCACCCCCAGCACTTAGAATAGTGCTTTGCAGATAGTAAGTGCTTAACAAATGCCATCATTATTATTATTATTACTATTATTTCTCCTCTGTACCTCATTCAGATTGAGCAAAAACCACCATCCCCGAGCAGGGTGGATTGTAGGAATAAGAGGGAAAAAACAAAACAAAACGAAAAAAAAAACCAGTTCATTAGATGAGTTAGCCTGTTTCCTTCAGATAGCAAATGTGTCTATTTTGGGACTGAATTTCTTTAAATTTTACTTTGCGGTTTTTTTTAAAATGCTTATTTGGGAGTTCCTGTCATTATTACTTGTTACCATTGCGGATGTCCACATCATGAAACACCATCCTTAGCCTGACCATACCAAGCCATTCATCTCTCTGACTTGCCAGGGCCACTTGCTCTCTCCCACCCAGGATTCCCCTGGGGATAGAATTCTAAGCACCCACTGCAATCTAAGGACAATGGGCAATCTTTTTAGAACGCAAAAAGAGGCTTTATGGAGTATTTAGTTTAGTTTGGAAGAGTATCCTACAGTTAATTCTCAGATTTATGCACTGGCAACTTTAATTTTTCCTGAATTTCCTTTCTTTATTCCCTAATAAGCAGACAGTGGTCTTTGGGATATTCTCCATATCATCATGATGCTCCCCTTGAGTTTTTTTTAGTCAATCAAACTCAAGTATTTATTGAGCACCTACTGTGTACAGAGCACTGTCCTTAGTGCTTGGTCGATCAGTTGATTAATGTAAAGTGTTTATGGAGCACTTACTGTGTGTTCACCCACATCCTGCCTGCCTCTGGCCTGGAACTTCTTCCCCCATTATATTTGACAGATAATCACTCTCTTCACGTTCAAAGCCTAATTAAAAACACATCTCCTCCAAGAGGCCTTCCCCTACTAAGCCCTCATTTCTTCATCTCTCATTCCCTTCTGTGTCACCTTTGTACTTGGATTTGCACCCTTTATTCACCCACCCTCAACCCCACAACACTTACGTGCATATCTATAATTTATTTATACTGATGTCTGTCTCCCCCTCTAGACTCTAAGCTCCTGTGGACAGGAAACATGTCTATCAACTCTACTTTATTGTACTCTCCTGGAAGGCCAATTCCTTTCTCGGACTACTACTCCTTAGCCATATCCCCCAGAAATCTTTTCATCAGCACCCTATCTCTCCTGTGGTTATGCTGCTCATACAATCTGCTCCTTGTCAGTAGAATCAGAATTCAGGATGTCATAAAGTAGCCAGAGAAGAGCTCTGATGTCAACTTTATCACCCCCGAGTCTATAAGATAGATGGATTCATAAATCCAGAAGGTGTCCAGGAAGTCCAGTGACACAGAATCACTAGGTCCCTCCCAGCATTCTGACAGCTCAAGGGTTTCCCATGTATTCCTGGGACAGGCCTTAAAACTCTTTCCCAGCCCCCGCCTCCCCTCCCTAACTAGCTAGAGTGGACTATAAATAGCCTCCTATCCAGCACTGTCATCCATCTGATGCAGTCACAGATCCCCATTTAACATCTGGGAGTGTCACAAGGATCTGCAGTTCGCAGTAATATATTCCGAACTGCTATGGGCTATCTTCGGATGGAATTTCTTACTAAGCCTGATTCAATTAGTAAATTCTGAGTTGCAGCCTCTCTTCCTTCAGATACTGCTGCAGCACGAGCAAGAAGCTGTTTCTTCTGTCACTTTCCAGGTGGCTCTTTGTTCCAGCAGGCAGGAATTTGTGGACCCAGGACCTGAAAACCCAATATCCAGTAAGGAAAACCCCAGAGTTATCAGGATCCATTGGCACAGTATTTTCAAACATACTTATTTATTCCCAACTGCATTTCAACTTGCCTTTTTCAAATGATGGTTATAATAAGTTGTGGGCTGGGGACTGGTATAGGGGCTCTTCGAAATACCCTGAGCAGTGCAGGATCTGAACTCTCTCCCCAGATGAACTCAACTCAATTTGTTCCGCAGACAGCCTCCATTGGAATTAACTTGTCTCCCCAAATGGGCAAATTATTTTCCATTGGCTGGCCACCCGGCATTTGCTAATAGCAGCACAAATGATAATAATAATGACTACAAAAAAATGCACTGCCCCCACTTCCTCCACATGCTTCTTGATAGGGGAGCCAGACTAAAATTGGCATCTGCAGGGGTAAGACGTATAATCATAATTTGAATGTGGCAAGTTGAAATGCAGTTGGGAAAGAATAAATATGTTTGAAAATAATGTACCAGTGGATCCTGAGAACTCAGGGATTTTCCTTCCTGGATATTGGGTTTTCAGCTGATGGGGGTTGAAGGTCTAGTTAGGCCCAAACCATAGATAGATAGATATACAAGATCTTTCTAATGTCCTTCATACTTTGAGGTGTTTTCATGGATGGCAACTTTGACTAAGGGGTGAGAGTGTGGCAGGAAAGACCAATGCCTGACAGCACCTCTGCCCCCCTCTAGATTGTAAACTCAGTATGGGCAGGGAATGTGTCTAATTCTATTGTATTGTATTCTCCTAAGTACTTAGTACAGTGCTCTGCACATAGTAAACACTCAATAAATATGATTTATTGACTTACCACCCTAGAGCAGCTTCCGGTATTACTTCCTTCTCACAATCCCTTCAGAATATCTGCTTGAAAAATGCCGCCACTTTCTGGATTGTGGGGGCTGGGGGGAGCAAGGGGAGGGCACTTGGCTGGTCAGTCCACTACACTTGGCACCCTGCTTTCAGCTGCGATGCTGCATTGTTTGCACCTACACTTTAGGGTGTCCTTAAAGTGCTCTTTATGTCCCCCTTTCTTTTGGCCTTTCCATTTCACTGTTTAGCAGCTGTTTGGGTAGCCTGTGTTGAGATGAGCACAGCTTCGATGCCAGGAGATGGACTTTGTTCCAGAACTTCATTGTTCGTTTTAGTCCTGCCTAGCCAGTTGGTGGTCTGTGATGCTGACAGAACTGATCATGGAAAGTCTTGGGTGAAGAAAACTCTAAGAACCACCACTTCAGAGTCGTTTGGACAGCACCACAGCTCTGTAGACTTCCAATTGGGCTGAAGGTAAATCAGTTGGTGACATTTATTGAGGGTTTACTACATGCAGAGTACTGTACTAAGAACATGGAAGAATACAATAGAGTTAATAGACAAGATCCTTACCTTCAGGGAGCTTACAATCTAGTGGCTTTTATGTAGGTTAAGCCCACAGAAGTTCAGGGAGCTTGGAGGGCCCAAGCTAGGTGCTCTGAGACTTCTTTGGCAGTGCTCTGACTTCACACTCTGGCAGGACTAGATTATAGACTCTTCCCTCCATATACCCACAAACACCATGCTCAAGAAGGATTTTGTTTTGTTTGTTTTGCAGGGAAGAGAAGGGGGTCCCTGGACCAAAGGCTGGGAGGGAGTTGGATTCACTGGCTTGCCGACCGCTCCCAGCCCTAGAAGTGTAAGATTGGGACCAGACTGGGGCGATTTTAAATAATAATAATGGTATTTGTTAAGCATTTACTATGTGCCAGGCACTGTACTAAGCACTGAGGCACTGAAGACCCAGAGGGGACACCGGCCACCAATGACAAAGAGAGTGGAAGCGTTGTAGAAGGGACAGACATTTATTCCTGCAGATAAAATCCCAGAGCAACGGAATTGATCCAGTTGACTCTGTGCACTGGCTAACTGGGAACACTTGGCCTTCGTTCCACAGGAATAGAGCTGACCGTCTCCACAGTTTTCTCCTCTGTACTGGATAACGGAATTTACTCTCAACACAGATGGCTTTCCGTGCCAGGGAGGGGCAATGCGTAATCCGAATTAGAAGCCGAGGATCCCTAGAGGCCCCTGTGGCTTGGGTCATTTAGCCTGCCATCCGTGAAGCTCTATTTACATGAAAGCTTTGCTCCCCGAGGTCAAGCGTTTTAGACTCCTTGGCCCAGTCAAAGTGTTGACAGGAAGCATATCCCTAAATAAACAAATAATCCAGGCAAGAGATCCAAGGCCTTTTAGAGGGCTTTTCAAAGACACTGGCCCCGATTCAATTTTGGATCAATTCTGAAAGCCCTTTTAGAGAAAAAGTCTAATTAACCTCTTCCACTCTGATCTCTCTGTTCCACGGCCCATGAAACAATAGCCTTGTCTTATGGTCACTCGGGGCAACTGAAACCCTCACAACTCTGACAAAGCACTTGGCAGCTGGAAGGTGATGGCAGACCAGAAAGAAGGAAGAAACTCCCTCTCTAGGGATCTGGGGTTGACTTCTGAAAGTGGGGACTCCCGTGAGTGGGAGGGGAACCCAGGCAATTTAAATGGTGAGGGGGATGATGAATGCTTTTCTTAAGTAGTAGGGTGATTCTGCCTGGGCTGCAGAAAGGACCCTGAAGTTGGCTTGCACAGCACTTAGCTCATCTCCTGGCCTGACTCCCCTCATCCTTGAGCCGGGGGCTCTGAGGCTGGTGGTTGGGAGGATTTGGGCTCTGGAATGGGGAGTGCATTTTGTTTGCCCTCCTGCCAAGTCAGCATGAAAGGGGAAATTCAGGCTTATATCTCAGACCGCTGCTCAGGGTGGAACTCCGCTTGAGAAGAACCACTGGACCCTTGGCCCTGAGAATCAGAACCGATTCTCTGGAAGGGGCAGGGCTGCTGTGAGCTTTACTTCCTTGATATCATCCACCCTGGTGTGATGGCTCCATTGGCACAGGCTCATGAGAGAGAAGGGTAAGGCAAAGGTGAGCGATGGCCCAGGCCTCATGCCAATATGGGGCCCCCATTTCTGCTCAATTAAATTCCAGAGAGAACATGCAAAGCTGGGCTTTCCCACTGGGCCTCCAGTCCAGACCAGAAGAGGAGGGTTTTGTCCCAGAGAGGGGTGGCCAACCATGTGCTGTTAAACTGCAGTGAGTTCCTGAAGAATTTGGGAACTCCACTGAGTCATGAGTCCTATTTTCTTTATTCCCACCCCAAAAGTAGCAGCATGGCCTAGTGGAAAAAGCATAGACCTTGGAGTCAGAGTATCTGGGTTCTAGTCCTAGCTCTGCCAATTACTTGCTGGGTGACTTTGGGGAAGTCACTTAATTTCTCTGTGCCTTGGTTTCCTCAACTGTAAAATGGGGATTAAATCATATTAAAGCACTTAACCAATGCCATAAAAAAACTGGCAAAGACAACTTCCCACAATGCTCCACAGCTCCTCCACCCCACGTCACTCCCCAACTCAAGAAACCAAACCATAGGGTCTGGTTCTTCAAGGGGAGAGAGGTGGGACATCAAGTTTTTGAAGCCAGGGACCCCCAGCCCTAATCCAAGACACTTGGAGGGACCATCATCCAACTGTCCCATCATAGTAGGGGGGTTTGGGGTGGATTGTCTGCCCTTTTCCTTCCAACTAGAGTGGAATTAGCAATTTCACACCAACCCACCAAGTATGTGTCTGTTGAAGATTCCCTTAGTAGTTTTCAATGTCTCCCTCTACATAACCTCAGATGAATGAACTATCAGTGTCAATATCTACATCACCAGCCATAATCCCTGCCCTTAAGGAGTTTGTGATCTAGCAAAAGCTAATGACAACATCCAGGAGAATAGATGAGAATGATAAAAACATGCGGAAGAATGTTAATAACAAATGAAAAGGTAAATATATAAAAGTTCTGAGAGGATGGCCTGGGAATAGTAGGGGAATTGATCAGGGAAGTCTTCCAGGAGGAGGTGGCTTTCAAGAAGGTTTAAAAGGAGGGGAGAGACTTGGTTTGGAGAAGCCAAAAAGATAGGGTGTTTGAGCTTTTAGGTGGGGGGGAGCCAAGAGCTATAGGTCTGAGGTGAAATTGTTGAGATCAGTGAGGAGATCTGTTTAGAGGAGCAAAGAAAGACTTGTGATGGTGGATGGGGATGGTGATTCTCTTTCCTTTCTTCTGGGGCTAGACCACAGAGCCGAACTTCCCACAGTCAATCTTCTCCTCTTTCTCTCTGCTTCCAAAGCCAACCAATCCTCAGCAGAAGAGTGCAGAGGGGAAAAGCCTCTGGTCCTATTACTGTGCCAATGAGCCACATTTTACCCCTCTGACTCCCACCCCTCCTCCCACCAACCCAGTTGACCCTGTCAGCCCTCAGATTTCAGTGGTGCCCTTCTGATCGGACGATTTCAGAGTCACCCTTGCTAGCTCTGTGCTGCAGCAGAACAAAGTTTCCTGAGATAATTAATAAGCATGCTGGGGAGAAAGGTAGATATCGCAGACAAGATAACCCATCTAACATGCAATGGCAGGGCCATATATCCCTATCTGCCCAGGCCTGGGGTTTTCAACAATAAGTGTGAGATAAAGGGCAGGCTCCTTCCCATTACTATTTAAGTTGGCTCTTTGGAAGGGAAGAAAAATCTTTTTTTTTCTTTCTTTGTGATACAGGTGACAGGGTGCAAAGAACTCATGCCCCCTTTCTGCCCCCTACCATGTCCCTGGCTGGCTTGGGACTTGGGGCTGCCTGAGTAGGCATTTTGTTCTCTCCCCAGCACTGACCCCCAGTGTCACCTTAAACAAATTATGCCAATAGGGTATAATGCCCAACCCCTATACCATAAAACAAAAACAATGCCCAACCCCTATACCATTTAAAACAAAAGCAGAAAAAAAAACCTTCTGAGGGTATTTCCTCCCATGGGCAGAGGAGAATAACCAGAGAAGAATCAAGTCCTCTCTTCTCCACCATGGACACATTTTCAAAGCAATCTGACAGCATTGAGAGTCCATTTTTCTACAAGAGGAAATGCAATTTCATGATATTGAAAACACTGTCAGAGTATTGGCCACAATCTCTACAAGTGCCAGAAACTTGCAAATAATCTGAGCTCCTTTATCAAATTCCCTCCATCAATCATACCCTGGTTTGTTTTTCCTGGGGCTGCTTTCAGGTCCAGGGGCTGCATAAAAAAGACAGTGGCATCAGAGACACAGACCTGTCTAAAAACCACGAGAAAAACAAGCCGGTGAGGGGATTCCTGCCTGTGTGTGATCCCTTTAAATAGAGATTTTTAGCAACAAGCATAGATCGGCCTAGCTGAACAGCTTCCCTTGACGGCTGTTAAGAAGAAAATTTCCTCCATTAGGAATAATGGTTTTCAAGTGCTCAGTAACATTATGGGCCAAACATGGACAGTATCTATCTTTAATGGCTGCAACCTAGCCGACATGCTGAAACAGATTCACTGGCTTCAGTGGAGAACATTGCCTATAGTCAATTAAGACGTTCCCTAGCACATAGTAAGTATTTAAAAAATACCACCCAGAGTGGATACATGTGCTCCAAATGATGTTTTAGGAAAATGATCCAGAGTGAAATCTACACTGGAGAGGGCAACCTCCTTCTGAATTCCCAGATGTGGGGAAGAAACCATTGTTTCATCCCAAGCTGTTTTGTTTGGACTTCCACCAAGCTCAGCCCATGTCTCTGATCAGATCGGGTTTTCAAACTGGTCTTTCTGACTTTTCAGTACTTTGCAACCTCCCTCCCGAGCCCCAACTCAATTGTTTTCCCCCAAAGGCCCTGCTCCTTTTCCTCCCCACCCCTATAGATAAAAAATGCTCACCCTTATTCAGAAGAAGGAAAAGACACAGTTCTTATCTCTGAGGAGTTTACTTGTAAATAGGAAGATAAGGAGGCCTAAGAAGACAAGGAGAAACACTTAAAAGAGGGAGAGAATAGATAAAAATTTCAATTATTTGTGGATAAATAAATCAGTATCAAATACCAAGAAAGAGGGGATGCTGAAGCAGTGGTCCTTGGTCTTCCAACCATGTTGGGGATGGGGATCCAGGCTACAGGATTGGTGAACCCTAAGATCCAGGAGTTTGGAGGACTGTGGGTTTGGAAACTCACTCTGATAGGCTTTTCTCTAAACTGCCTTTGTGGAACTTTTGGAAGTAAACTCATCCCTCTTCTCCCCCATCTCCTGTTCCCACCCACACCCTGCTATTCTCTGCTGGTGAATAGTCTCCTGGAATTTTCTGGGAGATTAATACATTCACTAAAGGCCCACTAATGAAATCTGAGGCCGCACTGATTCCTTAAGTGGTCTTTTGTGGAGCACTTCAATCAATCAACCAATCAACTAGCCAACCAAACAATCAATCATGTCTTCTTTCTTTCCCCTTTTGTTTAATTTCAAATGGTTCAGAGTAGCCTGTTGACATTTATTTTTCTCTACGGGTCTTCCCTCCCAGCTTTAGATTGTAGACTAGGGAATGTGTTTGAATTAATTGTCCATGTATTCTTCCCAGTGCTCAGTATGGTGTCTTGGGATTTATTGAGTGATTAACTGATGTGTATTGTGCATCCACAGTGAGCTTAAAGCTGGGTTAGGGCCCTCTCCAGACCCCGGAGAATATTCAGGACTTGCCTGCTTTATAGGCTCTGACCAACATTATTCAGGACATAGGATGACGAAGCACTGAATCATTCCCTTGTTATGGTGGTTTTCTTTAGTACTTTAATTTTCTCTTTGGCACTGGGCCTGAAGAATGGAGGTGCCTTTCTGGTTGTGCTGAGCAATGTGGAGTCACTATTGCAAGTCTCAAAATGAGAAGAGACTCTAGAGGGGGAGAAACAGCATGGCCTAGTGGAAAGAGCCCAGGCCTGGAGTCAGAGGACCTGGGTTCTAATTCTGGCACTGCCAATTTCTTGCTGTGTGACTTTGGGCGAGTCACTTAACTTCTCCGTGCCTCAGTTTCCTCAGCTAAAAAATGAGGTTTCAATTCTGCTCGTTATTGACTTCAAAGCTCTCCATCACCTTGCCTCTTCCTATCTCACCTCCCTTCTTTCCTTCTACGGCCCAGCCCACACACTCCACTCCTCTGCCGCTAACCTCCTCACTGGGCCTTATTCTTGCCTGTCCCGCCGTCGACCCCTGGCCCACATCCTACCTCTGGCCTGGAATACCCTCCCTCCTCACATCCACCAAACTAGCTCTCTTCTCCCCTTCAAAGCCCTACTGAGAGCTCACCTCCTCCTGGAGGCCTTCCCAGACTGAGTCCCCCCTTTTCTTCTGCTCCTCCTCCCTTCCCCATCACCCTGACTCACTCCCTCTGTCTACTTCCTTCCCCTCCCCACAGCACTTGTATATATTTGTACATATTTATTATTTTATGTACTTTATTAATAATATGTATATATCTATAAGTCTATTGATCTATTTTGATGCTATTGATGCCTGTCTACTTGTTTTGTTTTGTAGTCTGTCTTCCCCTTATAAACCATGAGCCCATTGTTGGGTAGGGGTTGTCTCTATCTTGCCAAATTGTACTTTCCAAGCGCTTAGTACAGTACTCTGCACCCAGTAAGCGCTCAATAAATATGATTGAATGAATGAATGATTACTGGTTTCCCCTCCTACTTAGACTGTGAGTTCCAAATGGGACAGAGGCTGTGTCTAACCTGATGAACTTGTATCTATTCCAGTGCTTAGAACAGTGCTTGACACATACTAATCATTTAATAAATATAATAATAATAATAACAATTAATGCTTTTTGTTGGGATGGGGGTGATCAGTGTTGATATGGATGGTCTGGAAGTGGAGAGAGTTATTCCTGCTCAGGAGGAACAGGCAGCTCTCCCCATCAATTAATTCACCTGTGAAATGGGAATGAGAATGTCGGTCTCCTCTGCTAGATTGTAAGCTCCTTGAGGGCAGGGATCATTTCTTCTGATTCTATTATACTCTTCCAATTGCTTATTACATTGCTCTGCACAGAATGAGGATCAAATACTAGTTGATTGACTGAGAACATAGATTTTTCTTCAGTCATTGCAAGGATTAGCCTTACTGTACAGATATTCCCTCAGTTCCAGCCTTGAGGATTGAGCAGGTTTTTTTTAATGATATTTATTAAGTGGTCACTGTGTACTGGGTAGAGAAGCAGTGTGGCTCAGTTGAAAGAGCACGGGCTTGGGAGTTAGAGGTCATGGGTTCGAATCCTAATTCTACCACTTGTCAGCTGTGTGACCTTGGTCAAGCCACTTAACTTCTCTGTGCTTCAGTTACCTCATCTGTAAAATGGGGATTAAGACTGTGAGCCCCATGTGGGGACAACCTGATCACCTTGTATCCCCCTAGCGCTTAGAACAGTGCTTCGCACATAGTAAGTGCTTAACAAATACCATTATTATTATTATTATTACTGTACTGAATACTGAGGTAGATATGAGTTAAGATACAAATTGCAAACTGACTGTCAGGTTGGACACAATCCATGTCCTACTTGGGGCTCACAGTCTTAATTCCCATTTAGAGATGAGGTAACTGAGGCACAGAAAAGCGAAGTGACTTGCCTAAGGTCATACAGCAGACAAGTGGTGGAGCGAGGATTAGAACCCAGGTCCTTCTGAATCCCAGGCCTGTGCTCTGTCCACTAAGCCATGTTGTTGTGTTTTGAACCCAAAGTCCATTGGGATATAGTGAATATAGCACAAAGGATAGAGTGCCACACTGGTATGGAGGTCCAGAGTGGGACTGATGCCACATCCCAAACCTTGTTACCCATATTCTGTGCTATCATTCCATTTCCATGACCTATAAACTCATACTTTACTGGATTCTCGAGCCCCTGTGCAGAACATTTGGTATTAAAAGTCTTAGGTCTGATTTGCCGAATTGCTTTACCCCTTGAGCCAGGGTCATATCTTTGGTGTTCATCAATCAATTGATTGGTTATGTTTATTGAGCACTCACTCTACACAGAACACTGTACTTAGTACTAGGGAGAGCTCAGTAGAATCAGTAGACATGATCCCTGCCCTCAAGGAGCTTACAATTTAGCCAGCGGGAAGCAGAGAGTAAAATAAATTATAGGTTGGGGAAACAACAGAGTTTAGAAACATGTGCCTAGTTGCTGAGCTGGTGACTGGGGCAAGTGTCAACATGCTTAGTGGATATACACTCGAGTGCAATTTTCACTCTCTGGTTCCTGGCTCCAAACCCCACTGATGCTAAATGTCCCCAAAATAGTAATTACCAGGCACAGATGGTAGATGAGTGTAATCCAAAGGCCCTAGACTGTAAACTCACTGTGGTCAGGAAATGTGTCTACAAACTCTGTTGTACTGCACTGTGTATGGTGATCTGCACACAGTCAGTGTTCAATAAACACAACTGATTGATAACCACAGTGTTACTGAGTGACTGAGACTTTCCTTGTAAACAGTGGGTTTTTAATGGTATTTCATTCTTTCATTCATTCAATGATTTTTATTGAGAACTTACTGTGTGCAGAGCACTGTACTAAGCACTTGGGAGAGTAATTTGCTAAGCGCTTACTATGTGCCAGGCACTGTTTTAAGTGCTGGGGGAGATACAAGCTAATCAGGTTGGACACAGTCTTTGTCCCACATGGGGCTCATAGCCTTAATCCTCATTTTTCAGATGAGGTAACTTGAGGCACAGCAAGTGAAGTGACTTGCCAAAGGTCACACAGCAGACAAGTGGCAGAGCTGGAATTAGAACCCAGTTCCTTAAAGAAGCAGTGTGGCTTAGTGGAAAGAGCACAGGCTTGGGAGTCAGAGGTTGTGGGTTCTAATTCATTCATTCATTCAATCATATTTATTGAGCGCTTACTGTGTGCAGAGCACTGTACTAAGTGCTTGGGAAGTACAAGTTGGCAACATATAGCGACGGTCCCTACCCAACAGCGGGCTCACAGTCTAGAATCCCAACTCCACCACTTGTCAGCGGTGTCACTTTGGGCAAGTCACTTAACTTCTCTGGGCCTCAGTTACCTCATCCGTAAAATGGGTATTAAGACTGTGAGCCCAATGGGGGACAACCTGATTACCTTCTATCTCCCCTAGCACTTAAAAAAGTGCTTGGAACATAGAAAGCGCTTAACAAATGCTATCATCATCATCATCCCAGGCCCATGCTCTATCCATTAGGCCACTCTGCTTCTTACTAGGCCATGCTGCTTATTAGGGCATGGTTCCTTTCTTTCCTACGTGCTGTTGAAATTGTTCACGGAATCCCTCTTCGTTAGTGGGGATTTTTTGATTAATAATTAAATACATTCATTTTAACTGGGTCCCCCCTACGCTCTATTTCACATGCTCTGGTGTTTATTGCCTGCTATGGTGGCAGACTCTCCTGCCTTACTATATTAAGCATTAGTGGGATAATTCATTCAGAAGCATTTTTATGGAATTGCACTAGCAGTGTCTATTTCTGTCTAATTCAGGTGAAGGGAAAGAGCTGTGAAGGCAAGATGTGGATTTCCTGGTAATGTTTCTGTCAGCTGCGGCTCAGCAGAGAGCTGGTGGCCCCTAATGGTTGCTCTTTCGGTTTCACACACTGTCTCAGGGACATAGCATCTCCACCCACCCCAGGCCTTTCTTTGATTCAGAGAATCATCATGACTGACAAGCAGTGTGGTCTACGGGAAAGAGCACAGGCCCAGGAGTCAGAGGACCTGGGTTCAAATCCTGGCTCTTTCACTTGCCTGCTGGGCAACCTAGAGCAGGTCATTTCGCTTCCTTGTGCCTTGGTTTCCTCATCCATAAAATGGGGATGAAATCAATCAATCGGTGGTATTTATTGAGTGCTTATTGTATCCTGAGAACTGTTCTGGGCACTTGAAAGAGAACAGTACAGTAGAGTTGGTAGGCACAATTCCTGGCCACAGAGGGAGACAGACATTAAAATAATTTACACATAAGGGAAATCATCATCAATCGTATTTATTGAGCGCTTACTGTGTGCAGAGGGAAATGAGAGAGTATAGGGAATACATATATAAATGTTGTGGAGCTGGGGGTGGGGTGAAATACATGTTTGCCCTTCCCCTTAGACCGTATGTCTGACCTGGTTATTTTGTATCTCCCCCGGCACTTAGCCCATAGTAAGTACTTAACAAATATCACTATTATTATTATTATTATTCTTCAGGAAATCCTCAGTGGATTCAGTGGAGTTCTTATGTCAAAGGGAAGTGCAACTGGTGAAAAGAGGATGGAACTCGTAGGGATCGGTGGGCCTAGTGGAAAGAACATAGGCCTGGGAGTAAAAGGCCTTGGGTTCTAATCACAGTTCCACCACTGGTCTGCAGTGTGACCTTGGACAAGTCACTTTGTTTCTCTGTGCCTCAGTTCCTTCATCCATAAAATGGGGATTAAATCCTACTCCCTCCTTCTTAAATTATGAGCCTCATGTGGGACAGGGACTGTGTCCACCCTGATTATCTTGTATCCACACCAGTTTAGAACAGTGTTTGGCACATAATAAGCACTTAAGTACAATAATAATGATAATTATTATCAGGGATGGTGCATGACCTGATTATTTTGTATCTGACCAGTGCTTAGTATAGAGTGTGACACATAGTAAGCACCTAAAAATTCCACATAACTATTATTTAGTAGTTATTCTAGGTATTTACATTTTTATGCCCAAAGAAAGTTGTGTTTCTTGTTGTAGAGTTTTTATAAAGCAATCAAACTAGCCAGGGTTATCCCCAAACCAGGCTTTTCTCTTATAAATCCAGAAAACTCTCACTGACTCCAATCTGTTTAATACTCTTGGTCTCTGGTCTGTTCAGAAATGAGGATGTGGGTCCCAGGCCTTGGTGAGTGTCTTGTCTTGTCTTATGCTGTACAGTCATTTCTGACCTCTAGCAACTTCATGGACACATCTCTCCCAAAATCCATCACTTCCATCTGCAATTGTTCTGATAGTGTATCCATAGAATTTTCTTGGTAAAAATACGGAAATGGTTTACCATTGCCTTCTTCTGCACAGTGAACTTGAGTCTCTGCCCTCAACTCTCTCCCATTCCTCTGCTGCCCAACATAGGTGAGTTTTGACTTGTTGCAGATTGCCTTCCACTTGCTAGCCACTGCCCAAGCTAGGAATGGAAAGGGTATATCTCTGCTTGACTCTCCCTCCTGTAGTTGAGACTAGTAGAGTACTGGAAACTCTACAGGGACGATCTTGAGTAATAATGATGGCATTTATTAAGCACTTACTATGTGCAAAGCACTGTTCTAAGCACTGGGGAGGTTACAAGGTGATCAGGTTGCCCCACGGGGGCTCACAGTCTTAATCCCCATTTTACAGATGAGGTAACTGAGGCACAGAGCATTTAAGTGATGATCAGTCATACAGCAGACAAGTGGCGGAGCCGGGATTTGAACCCATGACCTCTGACTCCAAAGCCCGGGGTTGGTGAGTGTAGTAGTGGTAATAACTAGCATTTATTGATCCCAAGGAGCATACGGTCTAAAGGGAGAGACTGTCATAAGCCTTTGGAGTCAAAATAAATATTTGCATCTACAATTGAGAAGCAGTGGGACCTATTGGAAAACAGCACAGCCCAGGAGTCAGAAGACCTGGGTTCTAATACTGGCTCTACCACTTACCTCAAGTATGACCTTAAGCAAGTCACTTAACTTCTCTGTGCCTTAGTTCCTTCATCTTCAAAATGGGGATTCAATATCTGTTCTCCCTCCTAGTTAGAATGTGGGCTCCATGTGGGACCTGATTATCTTGTATCTACGCCAGTGAATAGTTCAGTGCTTGGCACATGTTGTTGCTGTTATTCTTATTATTTATTCTTCTTCTTATTATTATTATTACTATATCTGTTAGGTACTTACTATGTGTCAAGCACTGTTCTAAGCACTGGGATAGATACAAGTTAATCAAGTTGGGCACAGTCCCTGCCCCAAATGGGACTAACAGTCTAAGTAGGCAGATCGAATCCCCAGTTTACACTTGAGAAAACTGTGGCACAGAGAAGTTAAGTGTCTTGCCCGAGGTCACAAAGCAGACACGTAGTGGAGCAGGGATTAGAACCCAGGTCTCTGATTCCCAGGCCCATGCTCTTTCCATTTGGCCATGCTACTTCTCAATTCTCATAGTTAGCTCTTAACAAAAACCACAGTTATCATTATTATGATCTCACCACACTTCAGCTCATTCTCTTCCTTCCTCCCAAACTAACCTATTCACTTTGGGATGTTCTCATTTTTCCTGCCACAGAGTGTGTGCACATGCCCTCCCACCTGCGTGGAACCTCTACCCCTTCGAAGCTCTCCCTTACTTCAAAGCCCTTCTAAAATCATATCTACTCCAGGATCCCATCTCCAATTAATTTCTAATCTCCCCCTATATCCCCTCCCACTCCCATATTAGCATTTTCATACCACCTTAGCACTGAAATCCTTACGACTCCCCATAGCTCTTATATACACATTTTACATGCTCTATTATTTCCTATTCTCTGTCATCTACTTTGTCTGTCTCCCCCTCTATTGTAAACTCCCCGAGGGCAGAGATCTTATCTACTAATTCTGTTTTATTCTCCCAAGCACCTGGTCTACTGCTGTGCACAAAGTAGTTGCTCTATAAATACTATTGAGTGATTGACAGAGAGAACGGTGGTGCTTTTAGCTGAGATAGGAAAGTTAGGAGGAGGAGATTTTGGAGGGATGAATCTGTCAATCAGTGGTATTTATCGAGTGCTTACCAAGTGCTTGGGAGAGCACAGTGCAACAGAGTTGTAGGCCTATTCTTTGCTCTCAGTGTGAAGCAACATAGCCTAGTGGAAAGAGCACAGACTTGGGAGTCAGAGACCCTGAGTTCTAATCCTGGCTATGCCACTTGCCCGCAGGGCGACCTTGGGCAAGTCACTTCATTCCTCTATGCCTCAGTTTCCTCAACTGTAAAATGGGGATGCACTACCTATTCTCTCTCTGACAGTCTGTGAGTCTCAGATTGGACAGGGACTAGGACCGGTCTGATTAAATTGTATCTATCTCAGTGCTTAGAACAGAGCTTGACACACAATAGTGCTGAACAAAAACCATAAAAACTGTGGTGAGCCCACAACAAGCTGCCTTTTTAATGACTGTTTGTAATCCCACGAACAACAACAAGGAAGAGACTTTGTAGGTGGGTGATTGCTGCCCTGTGTGGGGTGGAACATGGAGGGAGGTGGGGCTTTTTCTCTCTATTCTACCCAGTGATGGGTCTGGAACAATCAGTGACTGCTATGTAGAGTCACAGCTGTGATACCTCAGGCAGATAAAAGGTGGTTGTTTTGAGGAATGCATTGGGGGCATTTGGAGGTATCATTGAGGTACAGGAGCAAGTTGGAGAGCAGCAGAAGCAGTAGGAGAGAAGCACTTGAAAGCAGAAGGAAGAAGCTTTGGCAGAACGGGCTCCTTTGACCACAGACTGGTATTGGACCTTTGGGTGGTTGAGTGAGTGAGTGAATGAGTGTGTGTATGTATGTATGTGTCACTCCTTGCATGCTGATAAAACTAAGTAAAAGACTTTCCACATTAACCTTGATGATCAGATGTGTGGTTTGAACTCACTGAGGCTCCCCCAGCTAAGGAAGGTCCTGGTTGGTATGAACCGAGAGGCTTGTAACAAAAGTGAAAAATGCAAGAACAAAATGAGCTTACAGTCTAGAGGGGGATGATGAGCAGTTTGAATTTAGGCATGTAAAGTTTGAGGGCCTGCAGGATATCCAGTTGGAGATATCCTGGATACATGAGGTGATGCAGGAATGTAGGTTAGATGAGAGGTCAAGGCTGGAGAGGCCGATTTGGAATTTGACCACTAAGAGGGAATAGCCGAAGCCATGAGAGTGGATTAGCTCCTTGAGAGAGTCATGTAGAGCGAGAGGAGGAGCAGACCTAGAACAGACCCTTGAGGGACACTCACAGTTAAAGGATGAGAAGCAGAAGAGGAGCCAGTGAATGAAACTGAGAAGAAGTGGTAAGAGAGGTAGGAGGAGAACCGGTTAAGTACCAGGCCAGCTACACTGAGGCCTGATTGTGTTTTGAGTGCCTAGTACAGTGTTCTGCCCACAGTAAGTGCTCAATAAATACTATTGATTCCTTGATTAGAGGAAGAGGGAATGTATGGTTCACTGTCAAAGGCAGATGAGAGACATCTAAGAAAGTGAAGGTATCTCTGGGCTTCTGAGGCAGGACCAAAGCCCCAGGAAAATGGGTAGGCAGCCCTCCACTCTCCTATCAGGAACCCTCAAGCCTTTCCCCTTACTCCTTACTAACAACAGTAATTGTTCTATCTGTTAAGCACCTACTATGTGCCAAGCACTATGTTAAACACTGGGGTAACCACAAGATGATTAGATCAGGCAAAGTCCCTGTTCCACATGAGGCGCACAGTCTAAGTAGGAGGGAGAATGGGTTTTGTATCCCCATTTTATAGAAGAGGAAAATGTGTCATAAAGAAGTTGTGATTTGTCCAAGGTCACATAGCAGGCAAGTGCCGGAGCCAGGATTAGTTCCCTAGTCCCTTGAGTCCCAGGCTCATGCTCTTTTCCCCTAGGCCATGCTGCTTTTCACTTTCCTTCAGAGGAAGGGCAGTAAGTAAGGGTTCTGGGACTCAGTGGCAGACGGCCATGGTAGAGTCCTTCCAGAGTTCAGACCCAAATGCATAATCATGTTTTCAGTGGAGAAGAGAATGAGACTCTCTCTCCCTGCCCACAGTCAACATCCCTTCTAGAACAGAATTCAGCAGAAACCTGGAGGTGGGGAGGCTTGGGAAGTCTGAACCAGACCAAGGAACCCATTTGGTCAGAGTCTGAAGAAACCTCCCCATGAATGCTGAGAAGCAAATTCCATCAGAAAACGCCCCTGTTCTTGCAATTCTAGGAATCTGAGTGGGAAGATGATCCTTCTCCCTGCTCCTTTATGGAGGAGGCACACCATGCAGTCAGTGAAGTTTGATTTGTATCAAAGTTCACTAGCTCTTGGTTCTAGGCAGGAGTTGGGAAAGAAGGGGGAGGCTGCCCCGCTTTGCCTCGAGATCATTTCCATTTCCTACTTGTAATAAGACCCAGTTAGGACCAGCTCCATCCCTCAGTGTTCATAAATGCAGATATCGGCATGCTAAACATGGAAAGTAGATGGAAGAAAGCTCTAATTGTCTCATTTGTCCTGACTGCTTAAACAGCCAGCAGCTTAGTAGGGTATTTAAGAAGGACTCTGTTTATAGCACCAACTCAGCTCCTCTTCACATGGGTGCCATGTGACCGCCTAGTTATGCTGATGGAGCCGCCTGGAAAGTCGGTAACAATTTCTGTCACTGAGTCCTCAAAGGCTGGTAGCTTTGTTTTGGTAGCATTCCAAGGCAGTCCAGAGACACCTTGGTTGTTGGGGAACTACATGGTTTCTGTTGAACTCTGGGGTCAAAGATGATAGAACTCTACCATCCTCTCTATAATCTCTCCTGGAAAAGCTTAACACTTCCCCCAGTTCATGGATTCCCATTCTCAAATCCACGTCTTACCCCAGTTAAATTGAGCTGGAGTCCTCTGGTGTGTCTGCTTTGTCTCCGAATGAGTCTGTTCCCAACCTTGGACGATGCAGTAGAGGAGCCTGAGGTGGAGATTGGGAAACTGACTTGAAGTCCTGGGGGTGGAAAGGAAGCAGAGATTCTATTGGAAATGGAGTAAGGACTAGGACGGGGCAGACTTCGAAGAGCTACTAGGCTGAAAAGCCTCCTTTTGGAGTCTTCTCAGGCCTGACTGGAGACTCTTGAAGCCTGGGCTGAACGAGGAAGGTTGTCCAGTTCACACAGCTATAGGGACCTTCGCTCCCATCGCCCCTGTGGGCCTGGAAGCCAAGTCCTGTGGGGGTCAGAGTACAGAAGAGAGGAAGGTGACAAAGAAAGGGGGGCATCAGGGAGGAGAGGGAGCAGACCAGTTTTGGGGAGTTCACAAGGCTACACTCCCCTCCTGTCCATCAGCCTGTTCAGCAGAGCCTCAGTCTCCTACCTGCCTGCAAGTGAGTTGCCATGACAACTTCAACTGGCCCCCACCCCCCGGGTCACTATCTTGGTCCAGCCACAGATGGCAACAAAGTCAGTTAGGCTGTGGACCTGATGCCTCTCTTGTCCAGGGGCTCTCAGGCCTCCATCGGTAGGAGGGGAAAGGTTCCTCAGGCCCTGGAGTGACTCAGGCAGGGGTCTGGGCACTGAAAGCTGGGGGTAATGAGGCTGTGAGCCCAAAGGCAGTGTTCCAGGATTAGATTTGTGACTACCGGGCAGAGGAAGTGGAGTTGTTAGGCGGAGTGAGGGGAGAAAGACTGACTCTCTGGGAAAGGAGGAGGAGGGAAGAAGATGAGTGCTGTCATTAGAAGGGAAAGACAAAGCAGGGGAAAAAAACAGAAAAGTAATTTTCGTGCATTAGGCAAGAGATGGGAAATGGTTTACGGATCATTTAGTTTACGGATGGGGACAGGCTAGGAGTTAGATTATCAGGCAGAAAGTCAGTGCAGGGAAAAGGGAATTAATTTGTGAGATTGTAAAGAGGAAAATTGTTTGCAAGAAATACAGGGTTTTTATTGGAATGGTGCCTGGTTTAGCAGAAACAACAAGTGACTAGAAGCACAGCTGTCCATCAGGTAGCAAATGGCTCTGATAAAATCAACATCTTTAAGCACCGAGGCACTTTTCTACTCCCTGGGTGGCACAATAGTCTCTCGGATTCTCTGGCAGTGGAAAGGGCCCAGGATTGGGAGTTAGGAAAGCCCACCTCCACCGCTTGTCTGCCGTGTGAAGTTGAACAAGTTATATAACTTCTGTTTCCTCATCTGTAAAATGGAGATTACATACCTGTGCTCCCTCTCTCTTAGACTGTGAACCCTGTGAGGGACAGGAACTGTGTCCAATCTGATTATCTTATAAACACCCCAGCGCTTAGTATAATGCTTGGCACATAGTACTGAACAAAAAATCACAGATTATTATTATTATTTATTAGCAGCACAGGCGCCTGAAGTCTGAAAAGAGGAGAGGCTCTCTTCCTTACCCTCAAGTCCGTAGAAGCTCAGGACCCACTGTGGGCCGCACCACCTCCTTCCTGGTACCCAGCGGTTTGGTCAGTTTGTCCCAAGCCATCTTTTGGGGGCACAATGATCTTGAAGGTGTGAGTCAGAGAGCACTAGAGAATTCTGGGAGAGTTGGAGTTGGGTTTTTGTCAGGACAATCAGACCCATCAATTAAATGAAATCCAGGGGTTAAAGTCTTGATAACCATGGGTAGGGCAGGTAATGCCACTGAAACTCTCCACAGGAAGTTAGTTCTCAGCATCTGTTTCTGTCTCCTTTCTGCCTCCCTGAGAATGTTGGAATGTTGGAATACCATCCAGCCATAGCTTTCGGGGTGTTTCTCAGAGACTCGGTCTCAACCATGCCCTGTTGGTTCCACTTCTTCTGGACTTGAAGTAAGTCCAATTCACTGGCTGGGAAAGCCCCAAGAATCCCTGCCTGTGGCAGAGTTCCTGCCAACTTTCAACAGGAGCCAGTGGCAAGGGCTGGTTGGGGGACTCAGCCAATTGTGACCCGGTTTCTCTGCACTGAGGGAGACACTTCTGAAAGAAACAAGACAATCTCATTGGCAAAACAGCAAGAAGACCCAAAAGGCAAAGATGGTCATTTGAAGATTAGAGCACAGGGGCGGAAAAAATGGGCAGGAGGCGAGAAATTATGGCCGGAAGAATCACACTGAAGGGCGCAAATTTTTAAATGGGCCTTGAAGATGGAAATCAGAGCCAGACTGCTTATTATTGGCTTTCACACATGGTGGAACCCCAGGAAGACACTGATCTTAGGGAGACTGCCCTGAGTGTCATTCTGAAAGAGTTTACAGATGCAGAAATTCACAGTGCAGAACCGGGGAGAGAGTTTGTTAACTCGGGGAGAGGAGCCCTGCTGCTTGAAAGAGGATAAATTCTGGTGAGCTCTGGAGTCCCCCTCCTTGTGTGTGTTTGCGGTGACATGGGTGCCAGGACCTGTTGGCAGATTGGGTGTCCTGTGTATGTCCTGGTAGTCCGTGACTATTTTTACAGGGAAGGAGAAGGGGAGGAACAGGCTCTTCTGCCAACAAGCATCATCAGGAGAGAACCAAGGCTAAATATTTCCCTCCCCTTACCCCACAAGGTGCCAAGCAGAGAGGGCTTTCAGCTCTCGGTGGGAGGACAGCACAGAGAGAAAATAATCCAGCCTGTCTCTATTTTTTTGTACCCTCTTAATCATAGAAAAGTGCTCAGTAAATACCATTGATTGATAGACCAACCAGCCCTTGGCAGTCCCTCCTGAGGTCTTGGGTACATCTGGGGGATGAGTTGCATTTGGGAGTGTTGGGTTCAGACTCCCAGGGGAGTGCTTGGCTGCAACTCTCTCCCCGGGTTTCTCTCCTGGTCCTCTCCACATCCACTCTGGCCCAAGATCTGTCTCCATCTTGCTTTGCTCCAACTCCAGGATCTTGTCTCATTCATTCAGTAGACCCTCTGGAGGCTGCCTGGGGGCTTTAGGACTACTGGGTTTAGGTAGAGGCCACCAGATTCCCACTAACCACTCCATGAAATTCTGTGGTTACCTCCACACTTGTTCCAAGATTGTGTTTATTTGTTCATCCCTCCTCTGCCTGCTGGCTGGACTGGCTTTGCCCTCCCCCTTCCCCCTTTTTAATGGCCTTTCCAGGGAAACAAAGCCAATGATGCAGACCTGACTCCCAGATTCCACTGCCAATGGAGAACCAACCACTGGGGCAATGTTTCTTGGGGGTTTCCAAAGAGGTTCTGGCCTTCTAAGGGGAAACTATCGACATATTTCATGAGTACAGGCCTGGGAGACGGAAGATGATGAGTTCTAATCCTGGCTGTGCCACTTGTCTGCTGTGTGGCCTTGGGCAAGTCACTTCACTTCTCTGCGCCTCAGTTACCTCATCTGTAAAATGAGGATTAAGACTGTGAGCCCCATGTGGGACAGGGACTATATCCAACCTGATTATCTTGTATCGACCTCTGTGCTTAGAACAGTGCTAGGCATATAGTAAGTGCCTAACAAATACCATCATTATTACTGGTATATTTTGGGGCACATCCACAGAACCGACCCTGACAAGAGGCAGCCTCATCCATTGTGACTTATAGGAACCTGACATCTCTCAAGGGGGCTGGTTGGGTCTCAGGCGGCAGCTCACAGAGGGGGTCACCAAATTTTGTGGACTCTGAGGACTAACCCTGCCCTGGGTCGACGATTCTTCGTGTGAATCTGGCTCTGAAGCAAATCCAGAAGCCACGTCATACTCTGCTTGCTCCCATCTGGACTGTCAGGCTGAGAGAAGCTGAAGCTGCATACAATAGTCCTGCTTCTCCCTCTCCTCAGAGGCAGCAGGACTCTGGGGTCTCCATTATATGGTTGGAGTTGCCCAGAGCCCTTGACCTGAGCTGACCTCGGGATGGCTGGCCCTTCCTTATTTTCCTGACACCCTGTCTTGGGCCTCTGTTTCCTCCTCAGAAAAGGAGCGTGGCTTAGTTGAAAGAGCACGGGCCTGGGAGGTGGGGGTTCTAATCCCAGCTCTGCCACTTGTCTGCTGTGTGGCCTTGGGCAAGTCACTTCACTTCTCTGTGCCTCAGTTGCCTCATCTGTAAAATGGGAATTAAGACTCTGAACCCTACATGGGACAACCTGATTACCTTGTATCTACCCCAGTGCTTAGAACAGTGCTTGGCACATAGGAAGCGCTTAACAAATACCATCATCATCATCAACTGGGGATAAGACTACCCCACCCGGGAGAGCAGTTTGGAAGATAAATGGCTTGGGAAGTGGTTACATAACCTGGCCTATTCTTGGCTTAGACTAGGGAGATCAGTTTGGAAGATAAATGGCTTGGGAAGTGGTTACATAACCTGGCCTCTTCTTGGCTTAAACCAGCCTTCCCAGTGCCTCCTCCACCTCAAATTTTCGGCCCCTCAGTCCTTGCTCAGAACATCTACCTAACTTGGGGTAGTCTCCCCTCCTCTCTCTGTTTCACTAAAATTAATCTCTTCCCTCCTTCCAATTCTTCTCTCAACACCTTTCCCTAATGATCCCTGTGGAAAGAACATGGGCCTGGGACTCAGGGACCCTGAATTCTAATCCTAGCTTTGCCACTTGCCAGCTATTTGACCTTGGTCCTGTCAATCAATAAATATGAGGTATTTATTGATCACTTACTGTGTGCAGATGACTATATTTAGTGCTTGTGAGAGAACAATGTAATAGAGTTGGTAGATACGTTCTCCGCCCCAAAGCAGCTTACAGTCTTGAAGAGGATCCGGTGATTAAAATAAATAAGTGAACTATTGGATATGTGTGGTGAGGCCAAAGATGGGGTGAATAACAAATGTCCAAAATCAGTCAATCAATTTTATTTATTGAGCACTTACATTGTGCAAAGCACTGTACTAAGTGCTTGGGAGAGTATGATATAACAGAGTTGGTATATACATTCCCTGCCTACAGTGAGCATACAGTTTAGAGTGGGGAGGCAGACATGAATATAAATGAATAAATTATGGTTGTGTACATAAGTGTTGTGGGGCTTAGTGAAGGGGGGTAAATCTAGGGAGCAAAGCAGGGTGACCTAGAAGGAAGTGGGAAAAGAGGAAATGAAGTCTTAGAGAAGGACTCTTGGAGGAGATGCACCTTCATAAGGCTTTGAAGGTGGGGAGAGTAATTAATTGCCGGATATGAAAAGGGAGGGAATTTCTGGCCAGAGGCAGGAAATGGGTGATAGATCAACAGTGAGGTAGACAACACTGAGGTATAGTGAGTAGATTGTCATTAGAAGAGCTAAGTATGCAGGCTGGGTTGTAATAGGAGAGTAGTAGTGAGGTGAGGTAGGAGGGGGAAAGGTGATTGAGTGCTTTAAAACCTATACTAAGGAGTTTCTGTTTGATGTGGAGGTGGGTGAGAAACCACTGGAGGTTCTTGAGGAGTGGGGAAATATGGACTGAATGTTTTTGTAGGAAAATGATCCCAGCAGCAGAGTGAAATATGGACCGGAGTGGGGAGAGAGAGGAAGCAGGGAGTTCAGCAAGGAGGCTGATGCAGTAATCAAGATGGGATAGGATAAGTGTTTTGATTAAAATGGTGGCTGTTTGGAAGAAGAGGAGAGGGCAGATTTTAGCGATGTTGTGAAGGTTAAACGATCAGGATTTAGTGATAGATTGAATATGTAGGTTGAATGAGAAAGATTAGTCAAGGATAATGCCAAGGTCACAGGCTTATGAGACAGGAAGCATGGTGGTCTATAGTGATGGGAAAGACAGGGTTTGGGCAGGAAGATAAGAACTCTGTTTTGGACATGGGTAAAGGATAAAGATCCAAGTGCATAGATGATGCATTAGGGAGAGGGAGACAGGGAAAAGAGAGCTTAATCGTGGAAGTGCTCTTGGAGGAAATGTGACCTTAATAAGGCTTTTAAGGTGAGGAGTGTGGTGGTCTGGCATTTATGAGAGGGAGGGAGTTTCAGGCCAGAAGAAGGATGTGGGAAAGGGTTTGGAGGCAAGGTAGACTAGATTGGGGCACACTGAGCAAGCTGGGGCTACTGGAGCGACGACGTGTGCTGTAGTAGATCAGTGAGGTGAGACAGGAGGGGCTGAGCTGATTGAGTTCTTTAAAGCCAATGGTATGAGGTTTCTGTTTAATGTGGAGGTGGATGGGCAACCACTGGAGGATCTTGAGGAGTGGGGCGATGTGAACTGAATAGCTCTTTAGAAAAATGATCCCAGCAGCAGAGTGAAGTATGGACTAGAGTATGGGAGACAGAAGAAAAAGAGGTCACTGAGGAGGCTGATGAAGTAATAATAATAATTGTGGTATTTGTTAAGTTCTTATTATGTGCCTGGCACTGTACAAAGCACTGGGGTGAATACCATGGGGGTATATAAATGGGGAATAAATGGAATGACTAAATGGGGATTAAGAATTGTGAGCCCCATGTGGGGCAACCTAATTACCTTGTATCAACCCCAGCACTCAGATCAGTGCTTAGCACACAGTAAGCACTTAACAAATACCATAATAATAATTATTATTATTACTACGGGCAAATTGGTTTTGACACAGCCCCTGTTCCATGTGGGGCTCATGGAATCCTCATTTTACAGTTGAGGTAACTGAGGCACAGAGAAGTGAAGTGATTTGTCCAAGGTCACACAACAGACAAGTAGAGGAGCAGGATTAGAACTCATGACCTTCTGACTCCTAGGCCTGTGCTCTATTCAATACGCCATGCTGCTTAGTCAAGGCAGGATATAAGTGTGCATAATTGTGTATAAGAAGTTGCTTAACTTCTCTGTGTCTCAAATTTCTTCATCTGTAGAATAGGGATCAAATACCTGTTCATCGTCTGCCTTAGGTAGTAAGCCCCATGGGGGACAGGGACTGTATCTGATTTTTTTTTCCTTTTTTTAATGGTATTTGTTAAGAGCTTACTATATGCCAGGCATACTCAGCACTGGGGCAGATACAAGCTAATCAGGTTGGACATAGTCCATGTCCCACGTGGGGCTTACAGTATTAATTCCCATTTTACAGATGAGGTAACTGAGACCAAGGGAAGTGAAGTGACTTGCCCAAGGCTACACAGCAGCAGATAAGGGGCAGAATCGGGTTTAGAACCCAGGTCCTTCAGACTCTCAGGGCCATGTTCTGATTGTATTGTATCTACTCTAGCACTTAGCATAGTGCCTGGCACATAATAAGCACTTAAAAATAGCACAAATGTCATTATTAACCCGCTGTTGCCCTGGACCAAGCCTCCCCAGATCACATTTAGGGTTTTCTTCTCTCCATCTGACTGACTATAAGCTTGTTGAGGGCAGAAAGCTGGTCTCTTACTTTGTTTCTACTTCTCCTCACTAAACAAAGAAGCCATGGAGTGGTCACTAAACCAATATTACTGCGTTACTATTATTTTACCACTATTTCTTCTTTAATGATTGGTTTCCAATCTTCCTTCAGATTCACACCCTCTATTATGTTGTGTGTGACCAGTTGACCTCCCTTAGTGAACACAATGGAAACAAGAAAATCCAGAGAGTGAAGAACCATCTTGTTTAGGGAGTTTTTTTGAGTTATCTTCATCCACCAAAATGTGACACATTTGCATAAAACACCCTTGTTGAAGAAATGTACCAATTAGCACCCAGGAATGAAACAAAAGCAATTGTTTCTCTTTTGCTAACTAATGAAGGGTAATTTCAATACTCTAGAGAAGAATGATGGCTCTTTTTATTAGATACAGCAGAGGCATAAACAGAATTGTGGCATCATAAGCCCCAAACTTGATGTACTTTTTTTTATCATTTTTCACTGCCATTATTAAAACATACATTTTTATTGAATTGGAATCTCCACTCAAAAGGCAACCTATTTTGGTGCTTCCAGGATTTGAAGGAAACTTAAAACACCAGAAAATATTCTCAGAAGGGGAAACACCACTCAGTGTTTCTTTCTTTTATCCCCGTGATCAAACTCTCTTTGGTTTTTAAACTCTCCAAATGTGCACCTTTCAGCAGGAAAAAATACCAAGGATTTCAGATGAAAAAGGATTTTGCAAAACATTTGAACTCCTGAAAGCAGGGGCATGTAAAAATGAAGGCAATTTATCCCCAAGCAGTGACTACCTTAAATTGGTTAGTGGGATTTTTCAGAAAAGATCTGGATTACTCCTTGTGGGCAGGGAATGTGTCTACCAATTTTGTTGCATTATACTCTCCTAAGTGCTTAGTGCCTTGCTGTGCACACAATATTAACTTAATACCTTTGGCTGTTTAATTGATTACTTAGGGCTCTCTGGATCAGAGTTCTGTGTTGCTGAACTACTTAGATTACTTTCCTTGAAAGCAAACTCAAAGGATCCAGTTATTTCAATCAGTTAAACAGTGACATTTATTGAATCCTTGCTGTGTGTAAAGCACTTGGGAGAGTGCCAAACAGAGTTGATAGACACGTTCCCTGCCCAGAATGAGCTTGCAATCTAGAGAATTGCAAGTGCATTTAGATCTTCATTTGGACAAATAGATGGGAACCTCTATGATTATTGAAGCCATCCACTGGGCCTGGGGGTGTGGGACGGAGGAGTCCCTGGCTTGGAAATCTTCTCCAGTGCCTCTCATCTCTCATCACCAGTAGATTCCATCTTTCATCTAACCTGAGTCCCTCATGCTGTAGTTTGAATTTAACACTCTGTTCTCTTTTCAGAGGAGTTGGAGAATAATTGACTATTGTTCACCAAACCAGGTCTATTGATACAAGCTTATCCCATCTTATAGAAGCGGAGCCCATCATCTTACCTGGAAAAGAGCTGGTAGCTAGTATTTTTGTTTATCACAACTGTATCCATTTGCCCAGCAAACTCTAGGGTAGGTTTATTGAGGCTAGACAGCAGGCCCATTGGGGTGCCCTCCTGATTAGGCTGGGTTGCTCCCTGATTGACAGCTGATGTCTGAATGTTTTTCTCTCCCATTTTCTCCCATGTCCTTAGCTCTGCTTGAACCCTGTGAAAGGCTCTGAGGGACCCCTGCCTACTTGCAGCATGGGGAAGTGAGGGTAGGAATGGCCATCTCTTTTGGGATGATGCTCTGATTCCTGGGCAGGGCTAGGAGGTGGGATGACTGGGGGCATGGAGAGGAGTCTACATTACCCAAAAGACCATCAGAAGGAGGCGAGCAAGAGGTACCACTCTTGCCCCTTAGAGAATGGTAGATGGAAAGCTTATTATGGGAAGGGGGCATGTCTGCTAATTCTGTTGTATTGTACTCTCTCAAGCGCTTGGTACAGTGCTCTGCAACATACTAAGTGCTCAATAAATACAATTGATCTATTGAATGAATGGTGGCTAAAATGGACGTTTAGGTTGGAATTCACCCCAGTGGTCTCCCTAGTGATTTTTTTTTATGGCAGGTGGGAGGGTCCAGTGGAAGGTGAGGCTGGAAATAAATATCCCCCTCTTCAACTTGCCCTTAGATAAGAACACCAGCCAGGGGACAGACCAGGGTCTGGATCTGAGCCTGGACCAGCCTGGGCCTCCAGGAGCCCTGTGGTGTGGGGACATGAAATAATGAGTTAGGTTATTCAGGTCCAAAGTACATACACCCTTGCTATTCTTTTTTTTTAAAATTCTGTATGATGCAGAGGTTCTCCCCAGCCAACTTGAGCACACAACTTTTCACATCTCTTTTTCCTTTCCTACATTCAGAGCTGATTCTCAGACTCCAATTAGACAAGAAGCAGGTTGTTCTGAACATTTTGTCCCTGAGCTTGCTGGAGTAGAGTCAGGGGGACATTCAATGAGTGGGAATCCCAGATGTGGTTCTGGTTGGGCAGAGTGGAACTGGGACATGTGCAGGTGGGGGATAGATGACTCCATCCAGAAACAACTGATGGATCACAAGGAAACCAGATCTCAGTGGAGGGGAGGTACAGGTCCAGACAACCTGTCATCAAGATTGCCATCATTCTAGAAAGCCAGCCATTCTTCCCAGCAACCCCCAATCAGATTTCTCCTTCCTTACTCTCTCCACCCACAGCTCCTGCCCAGGGCCTCAATCAGACTCTGCTCTCTCAAAGAGATCCTTGTGGTAGGAGATCCATGAAGGTTGCCTTTGGTGGCTCACATTAAGGAAAATTATTCAAGACCCACTGGCTCCAGATTTAAGACTTTCGCCAGCTCTCAGCAGACTGGGGATGTGATATCTGCAGGCAGACTGGCCATGAAGGGGTTGGTGAGGTGAACATTTCTCCCACCTTTATTTTGTTGAAACTCCTAGGCTAGGCAAGAAGAAATTTCCCACTCATCCTATCCATGTGCCTCAAGAATAGGCCCATCCCATAGACCATTGCGTAGGATATCTGCCTTCTCTCATCTCCCTGGGGGGTCTCCATATACAAAAGGAAACCTTAGCTGTGCTGTAAAAGAAGCAAGTCCCAGCCAGAAGGCTCCGTCCTGGGAGAGCCTGGAGGAATGACTAGGTGAAAAATGAAAGACATCGAGGCCTCCAACACAAACATCGATTATGTTTCCCAGGGAATGATTTTATTGCTGAATAAGCATCTCATGATCCTGCAGTCCTTATCAGGCAGATACTGCCTCCGGCCCCAGAACACAAACATCATGGAACAGGAGCCCTCCCTGCCAAAATGGGGAAGGTGGTGCTGTCCCTTTAAGAATGTAGTGATTCAGAGTCATTTTTATTTATAGAGTTTTGTTATGATGGATAACAAATTTTTATCAAACCTCAGCAGGCTGGAAAGATTAGATGCACGAAGCCAGGATATGAGTGCAGGGACTTCAAAGAACTGTGGAGCCAGGCCACCCTGGGGGAGGAAGAGTAAACTGGCAGTGAGCTAGCTGATGCTGTGGAGTGAGGAAGTGATGTCCTAGCTAGGCTGGGCTTCAGGGAGACCCATGGGGGTTGAGGGGAGGCAGATCACATGGAGGAGAGAGAGAGGGGAGAGGGAGAAGCAGGGTCAAAGATGCACCTGTGTTCTGAGTGGGCAAGAGATCATGCAAGTGTCCCTTTCCTAAAGGGTTAGGTAATAATGATGGCATTTGTTAAGCGCTTACTACGTGCAAAGCACTGATCTAAGTGCTGGGGGGGATAAAAGATGATCAGGTTGTCCCACATGGGGCTCACAGTCTTAATCCCCATGTTACAGATGAAGTAACTGAGGCTCAGAGAAGTTAAATGACTTGTCCAAGGACACACAGAAGACATGTGGTGGAGCCAGGATTCGAACCCATGACCTTTGACTCCAAAGCCCGTACTCTTTTCATTGAGCCACGATGCTTCACGTGCTTCAGATAAACTCACATCAAGGTGGGAAGGGGGCCCACTGTCGACCTGGGGCTCCTAGGGCCCCAGAAAGGGTTTCCCCTGCCCCATTTAGATGTACCTGATCCCCATAGACAGCATTTCAAAAGCCATTCAATTAAGAAAGCAGCATGGCCTAGAGGAAAGAGAGCTGGACTGGGAGTCCGGAGTCCTGAGTTCTCATCCTAGTTCCTCCACTTGCCTGCTCCCTGACTTTGGGTAAGTCACTTACCTTCTCGGTGCCTCAGCTTCCTTATCTGTAAAATGATGATGATGATAATAATAATAATAATGATGGCATTTGTTAAGCACCTACTATGTGCAGAGCACTGTTCTAAGTGCCGGAGCACTGTTCTAAGCACTGGGATGATGGTATTTAAGTGCTCACTTTATGCCACGCTCTGTACTGAGTGCTGAGATAGATATAAGATTATCATCAGGTCAGACACAGTCCTTGTCCTTCATGGGGCTCACAGACTAAGGGGAAGGGAAATCAGGAGATGAATCCCTGTTTTACTCATCGGGAAATTGAGGCACAGAGAAGTTAAGAAGTTGCATGATTACACAGTAGGCCAGTGGCAGAGACAAGATTAGAATCCAAGTCCTCGGATTCCCAGGACCGTTCTCCCTTTCCTTAGCCTGTGAGCTCCATGTGGGATGTGGGCTGTTGCCCTGTATCTATCCTAGTGCTTAGCACAATTCTTAACATATAGTAAGAACTGAACAAATAATAGTAATAATAATAATAATAATAACTGTGGTATCCATTAAGTCCCCAGACTGAGCCCCCTCCTTCCCCTCCCCACAGCACCTGTATATATGTATATATGTTTGTACGTATTTATTACTCTATTTATTTATTTTATTTGTACATATTTGTTCTATTTATTTTATTAATATGTTTTGTTCTCTTTCTCCCCCTTTTAGACTGTGAGCCCACTGTTGGGTAGGGACCGTCTCTGTTGCCAACTTGTACTTCCCAAGTGCTTAGTACAGTGCTCTGCACACAGTAAGTGCTCAATAAATACGACTGAATGAATGAATGAAAGTTCTTCGTATGTGCCAAGCAGTGTTCTAAATGCTGGGGAAAATACAAGATCATTCATTATACTGTGTGCACAGCACTGTACTAAGTGCTTGGGAAGTACAAGTTGGATCAGGTTGGACACAGTCCATGTCTCACACAGAGCTCACAGTCTAGGAAGCAGAGAAGGTATTGAATCTCCATATTAAATAGGAGGTAAGTGAAGCACAGAGAAGTTAAATGACTAGCCCAAGGTCACACAGCAGGCACATTGCAGAGTCAGGATTAGAATCTAAGTCCTTCAGACTCCCAGGCCGGTGCTCTTTCCATTAGGCCACACTGCTCCCTAACAAATACCACCATTATCAGTATTACTGAAGCATCATCATCCAGGACTTCCTACAGAGGAATAGAGCTTAGGGGCTGATCTGGGGAGGGAAAGGGGCAAGGAGAAGGGGCAGGTTCTAAGGAAGGAGTGATTCTCCCAACCCGGACTTTAGCAGTTAACTGACCAAAGCCTAGCGTTCCTGTGGGAATCACAGAACTCAGACCTTGGGTCCCCTGTCTCCCCCTCCCTTGCCCAACCCCTTTCCTACCACATGAACCCTCTGGTGAACAGTATCAGCAACCCTTCTCACCCCCAGCCTCTAACCCCACTTTCTTGACTCCTTTCCCCTCTGGGGGTGAAAGCCAAGCTTCACAAGAAACAGTGTGGTCTAGCGGATAGAGCACGGGCCTGGGAGTAGAAAGGACCTGGGTTCTAATTCCGGCTCCATCACAGGTCTGCTGTGTGATCTTGGATAAATCACTTCACTTCTCTATGCCTGTTACTTCATCTGTAAAATAGGGATTAAGAGTGTGAGTGCCATATGGGACATGGACTGTGTTTTACCTGATTAGCTTGTATGTACTCAAGTGCTTAGTACAGTGCCTGGGAAATGCGGTTAAAAAAAAGTCTGAGGTGGGGTGTTCCTCCATCTGCAGTTGGAATGGCTGATGGGCAAGAGAGTCTCCGCCTCCCGTGGGGCTCATTCATCAGGCTGGGGTCTTTTTGGGTAAAGCCACCGGGGTCCCCCTTTCTACCTCCTGACTTCTTTCCTCAAGAGTCTGAACAAAACTGAAATGCTACCATGAGAGACATGTTCTGGAAGCAGTGTGACATAGTGATTAAAGCACAAGTCTGGGAGTCAGAGGACTTGGGTTCTAATCTCAGCTCTGCCACTTTTCTCTTGCGTGACCTTGGACAAGTAATAATGATGGCATTTATTAAGTGCTTCCTATGTGCAAAGCACTGTTCTAAGTGCTGGGTGGATACAAGGTGATCAGGTTGTCCCACGTGGGGCTCACAGTCTTAATCCCCATTTTACAGATGAGGGAATTGAGGCACAGAGAAGTCAAGTGGCTTGCCCAAGGTCACACAGCTGACAAGCGTCAGAGCTGGGTTAAGAACCCAGCGCTTACTGTTTGCCAAGAACTAAGCACCATGGCTCAATGGAAAGAGCCTGCGCTTGGGAGTCAGAGGTCACTTAACTTCTCCGTGCCTCAGTTTCCTCATCAGTAAAATGGGAATTAAGACTGTGAGCCCCGTGTGGGATAGGGACTGTGTCCAATCCAATTATCTTGCTTGTATCTTCCCGAGTTAGTACAGTACCTGGCCCATAGTTAGTGCTTAACAAATACCACAGTTAGTATTATTTTTATTATTACTATTATCCTGGAGATTGTCCTGAGGGGCAGTGAACTCAGGCTGTGAATAATGGGTTTAAATCAGGGACTCTCCCTCTGAGTTTTATACAATCATAATGCCAGGATCAATTCTTAGCTATCATACCCCAGGTACTCCCAACAATTGCAAGTAAATCAATAAATGCCCTGGTGAGTGGCAGAATACAGCCACTGGGACCACTCAGAAGGAAGAGATTTCAATAGAGGTCAGAAGAACTGCTGGGGGGATCTAGTCCATAATGAACTGCAGATAAAGGTCAGAGTTCAATATTCACCAAGGTATTCAGAGTTTTCCGGGGTCCTGCTCATCCTCTACTGCTCGGCCTACTGCCTTTGAATGTTGGTGAGGTCCTTGGGCTGTGGGGCCAGGCAGAGGGAGGGATTCAGTTTTCCTGCTTCCTGGGAGCAGATGGGGAGAGAAAGGGCTGAAATCTGGGTTCAGGGTCAGTCCACAGGGCAGATAGGCTGAGGGGAAGCTAGAGACTTCATGGCAAAGGATGGGTTTCACCCTCCAGGAGTTTCCAGCTTCTAGGAGAGGGGGAGGCCTGTGTGATGCCAACTCCTCAGAACTGGGCACATTCATACTGAAAATCCTCCTCTGATGGTCTCTCTGCTAACTTGGCACTGCCAGGCAGCTTCCTGGACTCCCTCCACAGGAGACTATTTCATTGTTTGTAGAATGTGAATTGCCTTCCAAGAGAAGTGCCGTGAGGAAAATGGACTCCTTTCTCCACCAGAGAACTGGAAACAGTGCATCAGGCCCTACCTGACTTCCCAATAATGTTCCGCCAACTGCCATTGTCCAGGGCAGAGGAGTAGGGCATGGCCAGTGAGCTGAGCTCTGCTCCATGCCCAGGACAGCTGGATGGAGCTGGATGGAGCTTTTCGCCCTCCTCACAGCCATGCTTGCAGACCGAAGATGACCTAGCTAATAGGATGTTGCCCCATCTTGGGGAAGACTGTATCAGCCTCCAGTCCCAAGTTCACTCTCCTGGCCAAATCATGGAAACTGGATGCTTTCAGACCTTAGCCCACATCAGATGTAGGAAGATTTCATATAATTATGTCATTTGTTAAGTGCTTACTGTTTGCCAAGCACTCTACTAAGCTCTGGTGTCTATATGAAGTCATCAGGTCCCACAAGAGACTCACAGCCTAAGTAGGCGGGAGAATAGGTATTGAATAGGTATTTTAATCTTTCTTCCTTCTTTCTTTCTTTCTGGTGTCTATATGAGGTAACAAGAGACTCACAGCCTAAGTAGGAGGGGGAATAGTTATTGAATCCCTATTTTTAATATGAGGAATCTGAGGCACCGAGAAGTTAAGTGACTTACCCAAGTCTCATAGCAGGCACGTGGTGGGGCTGGGATTAGAACCCCTGTCTTCTGACTCCCAAGACTGTGCTCTTTCTATTGGGCCAGGCTTTTTCTCCATGCTGTAAAAATTTTCCAAATTTGGAAAAGCCAACAGAAATAAAGTGGGTGGAAAGCTATTTACAAGGCTGCAGAATAATGTAGGTCTATTTGTAGAGGAGGGTTACCAGGTTAGAGCTGTTTATATGGCAGGGTTATCAGGGCAACATGGAACCAAAGCCTCACGGGTGAGGTTTGGGGAAGGTCGACTGGAGAATTTGACTGCCCTATGCTGGATTGTTTTGTTCTTTGCTCATTAAGGGGCTCAGCACTCTAGATAAAACTGAAAGGAATCTCCTCTAAGACGATAAAGGGATTGAAGGCCGTGACCCAGGAAGAAAGATTAAAAACCTTAATGCTCACATCTAATGGAAGACTGTGGGAACGTAAGGATCTATGAAAAGTCAAAAGTAATAACAGAAGTGAGAGGAATTACTGACTGTGGGAAAGGAGAATATAACTAGGTATAATGATCTGAAACTAAAAAGGGAAATTAGTTGTATTGAAAAGGTCGATGGGCATGGGGTCAGTTAGACTGTGGAATACCCAGTCAGAAAGTGTGGGTCCCTAATTGTGACCTATCTCTCCCCACTAATGTCCGTACTTCACTCTGCTACCCGTGCCATTTTTCAATTGTATTTATTGAGCACTTACTGTGTGCAGAGCACTGTACTAAGCACTTGGGAAGTACAAGTTGGCAACATAGAGACGGTCGCTACCCAACAGCGGACTCCAGCATTCAGTCCATGTTTCCTCTCTTCTCAAGAACTTCCAGTGGTTGCCCATCCACCTCCACATTCAACAGAAACTCCTTATTATTGGCTTCAAAGCACCCAATCACCTTGTCTCCTCCAAACTCACCCCGCTACTCTCCTGCTACAACCCAGTCTGCACACTTTGCTCCTCTAATGCCTAAACACTCTCTGCCAACCTCTCACCCATGTCCTGCTTCTAGCCTGGAAAGCCATCCCTGTTCATATCCGATGATTACTTTCTGCACCTTCAAAGCCTTATTGAAGGCACATCTGCTTCAAAAGGCCTTCCCTTCTGTATCACCCTGACACTCTCCCTTTATTCACCACCCCACCCCCCAGCACTTATGGACATATCTGTAATTTATTTCTTTTTATAAATGTCTGCATCCCACTTTAGACTGTAAACTCACTGTGGGAAGGGAATGTGTCTGTTATATTGTTGTGATGTCCTCTCCCAAGTGCTTAGTACTGAGCTTTGCACAGAGTAAGCTCTCAATAAATAAAATCAATTGATTGATCGATTGATTCACTTCAGGTGGACAAATGAGTGGGATTTCATCCAGAGGCCAGCTATTCTGTGACTGGTCATGAACTGCTCACCTAGGAAGTTCTTATTCCACAAAATTCCAGAGTAAGATTCCACTTCAGGAGCTATTGGCAGTCCAAGAGAGGACATAGGGGGTTTTAGTTTGAATTTCTACTACCTCTCAGCAATCCATGGCTGTCATGCTCAAAGGCATCTGGGAACTCCCTTGTTTATGTACATGAAAACATATTATTCTTCTGCTCTTATCAATTGCTCAACTGAGACAATTAATGAAGTTCAGGAAAAAGCAATGTCCAAGGGATAGTCCCTCCTGGAAATTATCTGCCTTTCTCCTGGAACACCTACTCAGTCTATTCCCCTCCTTCTCAATCTGATGTTCTCTCTGGTTCATGGTTAAGCCAACCAAGTTGACTACCTTGGCTAGTCCAGAGTTGATTGGAAGGTCTGTGGGGAGCAACTCGTGATATATGTGATATTGATAAAGCCCTGCTGACATCAGTGGAGGCAGTGTGGTCTAGTGGAAAGGCCACGATACTGGGAGTTAGGAGATTTGGCTCCAACACTTGCCTGCTGAGTGACCTTGGCCAGGTCAGTTACTTCTCTTGGCTTCCCTTTCCTCATTTGTATAATGGGGATAAGATTCCTGCTTTCCCTCATTCTAAAACTGTGTGTCCTGGCTCGGTCAGGGACTGTGACTGACCTGATTTTCTTTCATCTAACAGTGCTTGGCACATAGTGGCACTTAATAATTACAATTAGGAATGCTTTTCAGTTGCCAAGCTTTGTCAGAAGTGGGAAGAGGCTAGAGTTGGCCTGGAGAGGATAGGAAACTTTCTTTCCAGGGTGTCAAGGATAGGGCATCATTCAGTCCCCCTCTAGGCTGTAAGCTCCTTGTGTGCAGGGAACATGCCTACCACTTCTATTGTACTCCCCCAAATGCTTAGTACAGTGTTCTTCACACAGTAAGTGCTCAATAAAAACCACTAATTAATTGATTTTTGGAGGTATGGGAGGAGGTAGCTTGAGACAGAGGAATGGTCCCATTATTTATTTATTCTATTATTTGCTATGGCCCACCTGAAGCGACCAGATTGGCTTTAAAAGGAAACAATTAATTCTTCCCAAATGGTCCACCCCAATTAAGCAGGTGAGAGAGCTAGGAAGCAGGAGGAGGGTTTATCATGTGGTTCTTGGTTATGCGTTCTGGTACTGTGCTGGAAACAACATTTCCACGATTGAGTCCATCTTATCAGCAGGGTACTGTTTTGTCCCTGACCTTGATTTGTCTCTGAGCCCACCCTCTTCTCTCCTGAAGCAGTTTATCTCAACAACGATAGCCTGTTTGGGACTGATTTGGTTTTTTTTTTTTTTAATTGAAAGAAGGCGTTCAGGTGCCCAGATGGTGCCCCAGCACGCAGCAATTGATTTCCCATTAGGAAGACCTCTGAATTCATTTGGAATATTTTTGAACTCTGAGCCCAAGGATGAGTCCTTATTGAGTTTAATTGAATGGTGTCTCAGGGCATGGGGCAAGTCTGGCGGATAATATAGGTCGAAGAGTGGAGGGCGGTAGAATTGTCCTTCCAGTTTAGCTGGCAGCAGCAGGAGAGAATCGGTGAATGCAACTGCTAAACTAGGCACCAGAACCCACAGCTAAATCTGCCTTTCCTGATTTTTTGAGTCCTGTTTGGGGAGCATTTCCATAATTAGTCTCCTTTCCTTCCTAGCACTTTTACAGGACTCTCTAACTTTTTTCTGCCTCTGTTTCTCTCTTTCTATTGCTCATTCATTGCTGACTCTGCCTGATACTCCTCTCTCCTCAGTAACGCCCTCTTAGCAGGCCATATTGGACTAACCCAAGGCTGCATCTATTTCTCTGGCTGACAAAGGGCTGAGTCATTTGCAGCCTTTTTAGAAGACAGCAGTGACTCAGTGCCCCCCAGAGAGAGTCCCTAGGACAGGCAAACCCAGGTAATTCTTGGGAGGTCCCTGTGACTTCTGCTGCCCCAGTTACTTCTCTCTGCCTGAGCAAGTTAAAATTAAGTGACCAGTAATCTGCTGTTCTCCAACTCTGGGGATGACCAAATAAGATGTAGGGAAGAAACATGGCCTAGTGGAATTAGCAGGAGCCAAGGAGTCAGAGTACCTGGGTTCTAATCTCAGTTCTGTCACATGTCTTCTGTGTGACCTTGGACAAGTCACTTCTATATTCTTCAATTACCTCATCTGTAAAATGGGCATTTAATCCTACTCTCTTCTACTTAGACTGTGAGCCCTATGTGAGATAGGGACTGTGTCCAACCTGATTGACTTGTATCTCCCCCAGTGCTTAGAACAGTGCTTGGTACATAGTAAGCATTTAATAAGTATAATTATTATCAGTAAAAATGAATTGCAGTGGGATGGATTGAGATTAGTAGGTTTTAAGAGAGAGGTTGAATTCAGAGCCTAATGCCAAAAAGCTTCAGTCAGGACAGGGCCACTTCCTGCTTTGAGATTGAGGCCAGGAAGAGGAGCTTTGGAAGGAGCAGACAGGGGCCTGGCTTGACCATGAAATCAATCAGTGGTATTTGTTGAGTGCTTACTGTAAGCAGAGCACTCTACTACACGCTTGGGAGAGTGCAACAGAATTAGTAGACCTGTTCCCTACCTAAAAGAAGTTAACAGCCTAGAGGGTAAGACAGACATTAAATAAATATATTACCAACATGTGCTTAAGTACTGTGGTACTGAGGGTGGGGTGAATATCAAGTGCTAAAAAGGTACAGATCCAAGTGCATAGGTGACACAGAATGGAGTGGGAGTAGAGGAAAATGAAGGCTTAGTTGGGAGAGGCCTCTTGGAGAAGATGTGATTTTAATAAAGCTTTGAAGGTGGGGAGAGTGGTGATCTATTGGTTATAGAGACAAAGAAGGAGTTCCAGGTCAGGGAGAGGATGTGGTCAAGGGGCCAGTAGTAAGAAAAAGGAGAGAGGTACAGTGAGTAAGTTAGCATTAGAGGAGTCAAGACCGTGGACTGGGCTGTATAGGAAATCAGGAAAGGAGGGAGTCAAGATGATTGAGTGCTTCAAAGCCGATGGTAAAGAGTTTGATATGGAGGTGGATGGGCAATCACTGGAGGTTCTTGAGGAGTGGGGAGATGTAGACTGAAAGTTCTTTGGGAAAAATGGTCCAGGAAGCAGAGTGATGGATGATTGGAGTAGGGAGAGACAGGAGACAGGGAAGTCAGCAAGGAAGCTGATGTAGTGGTCAAGGCAGGATACGACAAGTACTTGGATCAGTTCATTAACAGTTTGGAAGGAAAGAATTGGTGGATTTTAGTGATGCTGTGAAGGTTGAACTAGTAGGATTTGGTGATAGATTGAATATGTGGGTTAAATGAGAGAGACGAGTCAGTTAATGCCAAGGTTATGGTTTTGTGAAACAAGGTGGATAGTGGTGTTATCTAAAGTGATGGGAAAGACAGTGCTAGGACGGGGTTTGGGTGAAAAGATGAGGAGTTCTGTTTTGAACATGTTTAGTTTGAGGTGTCAGTGGGACATCCCTGTAGAGATGTCCTGAAGGCAGGAAGAAATGCGAGACTGCAGAGGAGAGAAGTCAGGGCTGGAGAAGTAAATTTGGGAATTGCCCATGTAGAATTGGTAGAAAGAGGATCAGAACAGTGGTCCCTTTAGACCAGAGCTCTGGCTCCATCAACAGCAGCAGGAGGCTTGGAGAAACTTTGTGCTGGTAACCCTTCCTGAACTTCCACCCTTATTCAGTTAGGACCAGGTGCAACATGCAACTCTTCCCTCTATACCCTTATCTGTTCCTCCAGTAAGCTAGCATGGACTCCCTGTCACGGCTCTGTCCAAACTTCTCTGACCTTCTTGATATGCTGGCCTTCACAGTTTTCAAGGGATTGAATTTCACGTGGTCACCAGCAACCACTGGAAGTGTTTCCCTTAGTTGGGTTTGAACCTGCCACCCTGTGGCTCCATGGGTTCCCCATGGTGCACCCTGGTTGTGTGGGATATGCAAAGAACAATGTGTTCACTGGTCCTACACTCCCTGAGAGGTAGGAAGTCCAATTCATCCTGGTTGGGCTGGAAAAAATGGGAAAACTTTAGGATCATCATGCCAGGTCTGAGCGAGGGAAGAGACCCTCAGTTGTCAAGGGTCACACAGCCCAGAAGAGATAATACTGACACAATCAGGCAAAAGGGTGTAGAGGAGCAGAACAGAGAGGATTCACACTGGATCTTGAGCTTGACTGTAGGAAGTCATGGGCCTCATTTGGGGTGAAGCAGACTGTAAACTCCTTATTGCACTCCACCTTTTTTATGGTATTTGTTAAGTGCTTACTATGTGCCAGGAACAGTACGAAGCACTAGAATAGATACAAGCTAACCAGGATGGATGAAGTCCATGTCCTACGTGGGGTCACAGTCTAAATTCCCATTTTATAGTTGAGGTAACTGAGGCACAGAGAAGTTTTGACTTGCCCAAGGTCATACAGCAGACATGTGATGGAGCTGGTATTAGAACCCAGGTCCTTCTGAGGCCCAGGCCTGTGCTCTACCCAGTAAGCAACACTGGTTCTCTGCTTTGTCTGCTTCGCATGCTTTGTCATTGTAGCTGGTGGAAATGTGTTCCTTACCATCCTTGGTTCCACATACACATGCAGATATGCCTGCTGCTGGAGTGTAGGGGAAATATGCTAGACTTAGTTTCACTGGGTTGGAAAGAAGAGGTCAGAATTTCCTGAAATGAACAGTTGTGAAGCACTGGAATGTGTGTTAAGACATTTCCTTTGCAGACACTCTTTAGGAAAACAGTGCAGTCTCCTTTGTTGCTGCAGATTTTGGTGAGGCCTAGAGAAACAGGGTGGGTGGACCATTTTAACACCATGAGACCCAGACCTGCTCCAAATTCTGCTTTAAATGGAAGGATCAAGGTGGATGGACAAGCAGATGTTAGAATACCGAAGGCTCCCCACCCCAGGGTCAATAAATCAATAGATGGAACTGATCGAGTGTTTAGAAGCAGCGTGGCTCAGTGGAAAGAGCACGGGCTTGGGAGTCAGAGGTCATGGGTTCAAATCCCGCCTCCACCAATTGTCAGCTGTGTGACTTTGGGCAAGTCACTTACCTTCTCTGTGCCTCAGTTACTTCATCTGTAAAATGGGGATGAAGACTGTGAGCCCCCCCATGGTACAACCTGATCACCTTGTAACCTCCCCAGCACTTAGAACAGTGCTTCACACATAGTAAGCGCTTAATAAAAATGCCATTATTATTATTATGTACGGAGCACTGAACTAAGCTCTTGAGAAAGTAGAGTATAACAGAGTTGGTAGGCATGATGCCTGCCCACAGATAACTTACAATCTGCAGTGGGAGAAAGACATTAAAATAGATTAGTGTTAGGGAAAATGGCAGAGTAGGGTGAGGGCAATTGTGAATTTGGGCAGATTTGGAAACGATAGAATGAGTTGGTGTACCTCTAAAGAGTTAAAGCCAGAATAGAAGCTCTACCTATGCCTGCTCAAGGGAAGTTATATAATTTTATATCTTTTTTTGTGTTTTGGATGAGCTTTTAGCTACAGACCATTAGCACAACAGAATTGAAAATGAATTGAAATGAGGGATTGCCCCAGCTGCTGGGACAGATAGATGGGGCTAATTGATTCCAAGTTTTTCTTTGCCTGCTGCCTTAAACAGGGAGTCAGTACTCCATTCTTAGCGGATGCTGAGTTTTGCTTGCCCCTAATGTTAGTTCTAAGAGTCCTGATTATACTATCAATCAATCGTATTTATTGAGCGCTTACTGTGTGCAGAGCACTGTACTAAGCGCTTGGGAAGTACAAGTTGGCAACATATAAAGACAGTCCCTACCCAAAAGGGGGAAAACAAGAAAACTAGAAAACAAGATGGATAGTGCTGTGCCTTGAAATTGGATCATTCCTCCTAAGTGCCTAAAGTTAAAATATGAACCTTAGCATTTGCTAATGGGATAAATTAGAAATTTTGTTTTATCACTATGCAGTCTCTTACCTGCTGTGGCTCTGCTTTCTCTGCCCTGGGCCACTGTTACCCTATATGGCGGGCCAAACCTTGGGTGACCCCCGGCCCACTTCTCTTTGCCTTTGGCAGCAGAATCCCTCTTCTCAGAGTCTCTCTGAGTCCCTCTCCTCTCTGACCCCCATCCTCACCTCCCTTGCCTAGAGATGCCCATCCTCCTCCCCTGGATATTGGGTGGTCAGTATGGGCAGGGCCACAGAAGGGGAGTCGAGTTGACAGGCAGCTTCCAGCATCCCTGTTAGGCTGGGACTCTGCAGAAGAGGAACCTCCCATCCCCTTGAAGCAGGTGGTCGGGGGGGTGGGTTGTCGGGGATTTCTAGCCACAAATCTTTCAGAGCTGTTTCCTCCAAGCTTGCATCATCAGCTTTCTCAGCCTCTCCCAAACCTTTTCTTCCTGGGCCTCCAAACTTTGAGGTGTGGTGTAAAATTTAAGAAAATGCAGTCGTACACCAATACAAAGAGATAGGGGATGGGAGACAAAATTTCCGGGAAAGGTGTTGATATCTGGGAGCTTGATGAATTACTTTTGAAAAGAGTTCCACACCAACCCAATAGAGAAAGAGGAAGAGAGGGGTTAAGTACTACCTACACTCATGATGAACAAGTTCATTTAAATCCTAGATATAAAGAAAAGTGGTTTGTTTATTTTAGTTTAACCAGCTACCTATCTCTGGGATAATGCAATTAGGAGTGGGGTGTGGGGGTGAAGTTGCAGGATAGGTAATTAGGCTTAAAGACTTGCAGCCCCCCTCTCAACAATTAAGCCAGGTGGGTTAATTATGAATCTGTTGAACCCCACCTGGATAATAAGGGAGAACCAATCATCTGAAGACTTGGAAACAGGGGAGTAGACTATTAAGAAGTTTAAAAGAGGAAAATGTAAGCTCTTGAGGGTTGTTGCAACTCCTCTTTTATCCTTATAGTATGGTCCTGAGGCTGCAGGGGAAGGTTGGAGATCTCTTTGGAAAGTAAGAGGGGAAACCATGCTGGTTAGTGAGGTTGTGTGTGTTGTGGTGTTAGTTAAGTGTGCAGTATGTGCCCAGCACTGCAAATCGGGTTGGACACAGTCCTTGTCCCACACTGAGCTTACAATCTTGCAAAACTAGGCATTGGCTTGTTAATTACTTAAGAATTTTGTACCCTTGTTAGATTAAGCTTCCTTTTACCCACTTCCTGCTGAGAGAGAAAGAGACTCACATTCTCACCAAGACAGGGTGATGCTTTGATATATTTAGTTAAGTAATGGTGACCAAAAAGGGAGCTGTTTGGGAGAGATCATCTACCTCACCCCACCCCTTGCATAAGGAGACGTCTCAGTGGGGGTTGGTGGTGGGGTTAGGCATCTAACACTTGCCTAGGTAACAGGATCCCACAAAAACGACACAAGAAGCTTCCCTCAAGATGGGGATATCAAACAGATCATTGGAGGTGAGACACAACCAAAAAACCGACAAAGGAATCTGGGCAGCAGAGTAAACTATGGACTGGAGAGAGGAAAGACTGGCGACAGGTAGTTTTTAAGGAGGCTGATGCAGTAGCCAAGCCAGGAGGTGACAAGTGTCTAGACCAGTTTGGTAGCCATTTATTCATTCATTCAATCGTATTTATTGAGCACTTACTGTGTGCAGAGCATTGTACTAAGCAGTTGGGAAGTACAAGCTGGCAGCATATAGAGACGGTCCCTACCCAACAACAGGCTCACAGTCTAGAAGGGGGAGACAGAAAACAAAACATATTAACAAAATAAATAGAATGGTAAATATGTACAAGTAAAATAGAGTAATAAATCTGTACAAACTTATATACAGGTGCTGTGGGGAGGGGAAGGAGGTAGGGTTGGGGGGATGGGGAGGAGGAGAGGAAAAAGGGGGCTCAGTCTGGGAAGGCCTCCTGGAGGAGGTGAGCTCTCAGTAGGGCTTTGAAGGGAGGAAGAGAGCTAGCTTGGCAGATGTGTGGAGGGAGGGCATTCCAGACCAGGGGGAGGACGTGGGAAGTCAAAGGCGGGACAGGCAAGAACGAGGCACAGTGAGCAGGTTAGCAGCAGAGGAGCGGAGGGCTCAGGCTGGGCTGTAGAAGGAGAGAAGGGAGGTGAGGTAGGAGGGGATGAGGTGATGGAGAGGGAGGGGCCAATTGTGGTACTGAGAGGATTTAACAACAGGCAACAGAAGGAAGAGTTAAAGATAACAGCCAAAGTTGTGGGCTTCAGAGAATGGGAGGATGGGGATGCTGTCAACTGTGAACCCCTGGCCTTCCCGCCCACCCACTGTAGGGGTTCATGGTGGCAATGAGCACATAGAGGGTCACGAGGTTTGTGCCTATTCCAGGGTTCTGGTCCTGGCCTGGACCCTGAGACAGGAGCCGGTAGCAGGACCTTGGGCCAGGTGTCACAAGCCATGATGACATCGGGTGGGCTGTGAGGTAAGCATTAAAGCCCATCCGCTGTCCTGAAGTACCCTGCTGCCCGCTGCCAGGCTGCGGGCATCTTAAATGCCGGGGAATTCTGGAACAAAATAATTTCTACTTTCACCCCAGGCTGTGGAGGATTATTGCCAGGAACCTGTCAAGGCAGAGTGTGGGTAAGGAGGGGATGGGAAGCATGGCTGGCTGGGTGGCAGGGCATGTGCCAGCTCATGGGGAATCTGAGAAACCAAGGGGACAGGAGGACAAGAGTCACTACTGGAGGAGATGGGGGGAGCGTGCGTGTGCGTGTACCCCCACCCCTCCCCATCCAGTAGATCCACATCTCCTATATGGGCTCAATCTGCATCTCTGGCCCTTTCCCTTGCTTTGCTTCTAGGGAGAAGGAGGAGGCGAAAAAAATGTCAGACCTACATGCTATTTGTTACAGGAAACTGAGGCCAAGTTGAGCTGAGTTGCTTAGCAAGCACTGTTTCCAGGAGAAGAAAATACTGATTCAAAAAAAAAACAAAACACCCAAACTGCAGAATTATTTGCTCTTTTCCCCTTGGAATTGAGCCATGTTTTACAGATGAAATTCAGCAACACAAATGAAATTCCTATATTGCCTGTATGCCGCAGATTTATGTTGGAATTCATTCGACTCCATCATATGACATACCTAGGTTTGCTACTAAGGCTGACAAACTCCAGAAATGGAGCTTGGATATGAACATATAGACAATTTGCTGAAATTTTTTTTCGTGGGGGGGGGGGGGCATGATTGATTTACACAGACTTTTCTGTAATGCTTTTGTTTAATGCAGGTAATGCAGGATTGTTTTGCCTTATTTAATTTTATTTTTTGAAATTCCAAGCCAGGTTACAAGCTTAGGTTGTATGTTTCCCTTTTCACTGGGAACAGAAAAACAGGTGGGCACATTGCGGTCCAGAGCTGAGAAATGCCTTTGAAGACCTTTTGGAGCTGCTGTCAGAGTGGTGTTTCAGGATGTGCTATGCTGCAAAGCAACTTTAGCTTCTGAAAAATGCAACTCAGGGCTTAGTCAAAGGGATGTTTACGAACAGGGCTGTGCCTGGCTGTGCTCATGTGTCTGGAGCCTGTTATTCAATCAACTGTATTTGAGTGCTTACTGTGTGCAGAGCACTCCACTAAGTGTTTGGGAGAGGACAGTATAACAGAATTAGTAGGTACCTTCCCTGCCCACAAGTAGCTTATAGTGTAGAGGGTGAGACAGATATTTACATAAATTATGGATATGTTCATAAGGTCTATGGGGTGGGGGTGAATAAAGACTGCAAATCCAAGTACAAGAGTGATGAAGTAGAGAGTGGGAGAAGAGGAAATGGTTCGCACATCCGCCAAGCTAGCTCTCTTCCTCCCTTCAAAGCCCTACTGAGAGCTCACCTCCTCCAGGAGGCCTTCCCAGACCTCAGCCCCCTCTTTCCTCTCCCCCTCCCCACAGCACCTGTATATATGTTTGTACAGATTTATTACTCTATTTTACTTGTACCTATTTACTATTCTATTTATTTTGTTAATGATATGCATCTAGTTTTACTTCTATTTATTCTGACAACTTGACACCTGTCCACATGTTTTGTTTTGTTGTCTGTCTCCCCCTTCTAGACTGTAAGCCCGTTGTTGGGTAGGGACCATCTCTATATCTTGCCAACTTGTACTTCCCAAGCACTTAGTACAGTGCTCTGCACATAGTAAGCACTCCATAAATACAATTGAATGAATGAATGAATGAGGACTTGGGGAAGGCTTCTTGGAGGAGGCGTGCTTTTTAATAAGGCCTTGAAGGTGGGGAGAGTGATTGTTGGATATGAAGGGGAAAGGAGTTCCAGGATAGAGTGGGACATAGGCGAGGGATCAGTGGTGAGATAGGTTAGCTCGAGGTACAGTGAGTAGGTGGGCATTAGAGGAGGAAGTGTGCCCCCTCATTTCTACACTGTTACCCCAGTACTTCCCACTGCCCCTTGTCTTTGCAGTCCACCTGGGTATTGGTAGTGGGGACCTGGCTGGGGTTGCTGGCTGTAAGTGGGCTTCTGCTTCCCAACCTCTTTCCCATTTTGGGGACAGGATTGGAAATGCCAGGTCGGGACTCTGGGCAGCATATAAACAATAGCGCCCCTTATTTTCTACATATCCCTCCTGACAAGCACATCAAGCTAGTGTTAAGTAAGTGTTAGCAGCAGCTTCTGGGGCTCTCACCTGTTACTACATTTTTGCCTATTCTGACTTAAGCTGGAGTTACGGTTCTTGTCTTATGCTGTTGAGTCACCTCTGATCCATAGAGACTCCATGGACACATCTCTCCCAGAATGCCCCACCTTCATCTGCCATAGTTTGGGTAATGTGTCCATAGAATTTTCCTGGTAAAAATATGGAAGTGGTTTACCATTGCCTCTTTCCACGCAGTCAACTTGAGTCTCCACCCTCAACTCTTTCCCACGCATCTGCTGCACAGCGCAGGTGAGTTTTGATTTGTAGCCGATTGCCTTCCACTCGCTAGCCACTGCCCAAGCTAGGAATGGAATGGGTATGCCTCTGCTTGACTCTTCCTCCTATAGTCGAGATTGGTAGAGTACTGGAAACTCTCCAGGTGTGACCCTGAGAGGGGGTTATGGTTTTGGGTTGGGCAAATCTTTAAAGTGGCTACAGATTGGTCTTCCCCAGTCCCCACAGACCTCCCTCAAGGCCAGGAGGCATAGTTCTTGTCTCGGGCCATTTCTGGTTCACTTTCTGGCAGTGTTGGTGAATTGCCAGTCAGGTGTGTCCTAGGCTCCAGAAGAACTATCGCCCACGCTCACCCTTGCCCCAGTTGCTGCCCACACTCCCCATCCTGCCCTAGAGGGGGTCCAGTAGTGATTGGCCAAGACTAGCCACTGCCATTTCCCAGTCCCTGCATGTTTGGGTTCAGTGGCTGATTTGAGTGGCAAAATCTTCTGATGCACATGATCCTAGTAGAGGGAGGGGTGAGAAGGAGCATATAGATAGCTGGGTGATGTGGAGAGGGTGGAATTGGGTTGGATTGAGCCTCTTATTCATTCTGTACACTTTCAAAACTTCAGTGGCCTACTTGCTCTCCTTTCCTGCTCCCATCACAAGCAGGAGACACTGTCCTTCTTGCTATTGGCCCAGAGGGCCACAATCAATCAGTCAATCAATCGTATTTATTGAGCACTTACTAAGTACAAGTTGGCAACATATAGAGATAGTCCCTCAGTGGGCTCACAGTCTAGAAGGAGGAGACAGAGAACAAAACAAAACATATTAACAAAATAAAATAAATAGAATAGATATGTACAAGTACAATAGAGCAATAAATACATACAAACATATATACATATATACAGGTGCTGTGGGGAAGGGAAGGAGGTAAGGCGGGGGGGATGGGGGGGAGGAGGGGGAGTGGAAGGAGGGGGCTCAGACTGGGAAGGCCTAGATCTTCCTAAGCACATCACACATATGCCCATCCATGGGCATGCAAGTGTGTATGTATTGTGCTGCCTGATGCATCACCAGATGCCAATTCTCCAGTTCTCATGAAATGGTTGTTGAGGGTGCAAGGGGAAATTATACCAAATGGCTCCCATCCAGGTCCCTCAGGCACGCTGACTTGTTTTCTGCTAGTCTATAAGGGCTTCTCTGAGAGTGGTGACTTTCACTGCTTATACTCCAGAGGATCTTATTTGAAGGAGATTGTTTTCCAAGTTTGGTGGGCCATTTTTTAATGAAAAGCCATTTTCCCCTTCGATGTACGAGGGAATCGATCCACACTCTGCTCCTTCTGAGTAGCTGTAAACAGTCTCTCTTGATCCTTTCTCAGCATGGCTTGCAACCGTCACCTTTCTCTGAGACTTAGCCAATATTTGTCATCATTGGGCCATTTCAAACAGTTTTCTGGAGGGCTTGCTCTTCTGAGGAATGGTGAGTTGTTGCACTAGACTCTTCCCTTCCAAGTCTCAGCCAAGGAAGTTTATTATTATTATTGTTATTAATAATAATAACAATAATTGTGGTATTTATGTGCTCACTATGTGCCAAACACTACTCTAAGGGCTACAGTAGATACAAGGTAATCAGGCTGGACACAGTCCCCAAACTACATGGGGCTCACAGTCTTAACCTCCACTTTGTAGATGAGGTAACAGGTCCAGAGAAGTGAAGTAATTTACACAAGGTTTCACAGCAGACATGTGGCAGAGCTGAGATTAGAACCCACATCCTCAGACTCCCAAGCCTGTGTTCTTTCCACTAGGCCAAGCTGCTTCTCAGTGGTTGGTTTCACCACTTCAAGCTGGTTAGATCCTCAAGAAGCTCCCCTCTCAGTGTTTATCAATCAGTGGTATTCATTAATAATAGTAATGATGGTATTTAAGTGCTTACTTTGTGCCAAGCACTGTTCTAAGCCCTGGGGTAGATACAAGATAGTCAGGTTGTCACACTTGGGGCTCACAGTCTTAATCTCCATTATACAGATGAGGTAACTGAGGCACAGAGAAGTTAAGTGACTTGCCCAAAGTCACACAGCTGGTAAGTGGCAGAGCTGGGATTAGAACCCACAGTTTCTGACTCCCAAGCCCGTGCTCTTTCCATTAAGCCGCTGTATCGAATGCCTACTGTTTGCAGAGCACTGTATTAAGTATTTGGGAGAGTACTGTACAACAGAGTTGGTAGACATGTTGTATATATGTATATATGTTCGTACGTATTTTTTTACTCTATTTGTACATATCTATTCTATTTATTTTATTTTGTTAGTATGTTTGGTTTTGTTCTCTGTCTCCCCCTTTTAGACTGTGAGCCCACTGTTGGGTAGGGACTGTCTCTATATGTTGCCAATTTGTACTTCCCAAGCGCTTAGTACAGTGCTCTGCACATAGTAAGCGCTCAATAAATACGATTGATGATGATGATGTTCCCTGCCCACAAGGAATGAGAGAAGCTGGAGCTTTGTAGTCTTTGGCAGACTGAGGACTGGCCCAAACCCCTCTCTCTTCTTCCTCTCTCTCCCTCTGGAGAGCCAGCAGGGAGATGTCTGAGACCCTGTGAGTCTGGAAGCATGCAGACTCTCCTGTCACTGCTCTGGGTGGTTGATCCAGGATCCTGTATCCTGCAGAAGGGAATTGCCATGGTGATGTTACCTTTCCTAGCTGTGTCCCGTCCCATCCCAGCACTGGGCTTTTCATGCTATGTGGGCTTCAGCCCGTCACAGCAAGAAATCCCTGATAATTTTGCATCTCCTCAGCAACCAAAGAACAGAGAAACAAGCAGGCAAGGGAGGACCCAGATCAGTCATAGTAACGGGTCATTGGGCATGGAGGGTACAAGTGGCTCGTTCTTTTTTCAGTCCCCTTTGAGCCTCTGTTTTACCCATCTCCTGCAATGAGAGGAGTTGGTGTGAGGCCGTTTGACTATTATCTAGTTTTTTTGTTGAAAGGAGGAGCAGATAAGGAAGGAGCAGATTGCTCTCTTTACCTTTTCCAGTCACTGCTGGGTCCCACTGTTCCCTTAAGCCTTCAGATTGTCATTCAACCACATTTATTGAGCACTTACTGTGTGCAGAGCACTGTACTGAGCACTTGGGAAAGTACAGTACAACAATAGTGATGTTCCCGGCCCACAACTAAGATGTTAGTCCTTCGCTAGAGAGGGGGACTGACTTCTCTGGTGGTGCTTCAGAATCTGCCCACTGTTGAAAACCACATTTAAAATGGTTCCAGAGTCAGTCCCCTCAGAACTCTAACCCTTTAGATCCTCAATCAGTGGTAGTTATTGAACATTGACTCCATGCAGAACACTGGACTAAGTGCTGGGGAGTGCACAATAATTTTAGATATGACCCCCGCCCTTAAGAACTTCTCAATTTAGCAGGGGAGACAGAATCTAAAATTACAAGAAGGGAAACAGCACATTTTAAAGATATGCATATAATTGTGCTGGGGTTGAGGATTCAAATGCATAGGTGATGCAGTAGTGTGGTAAATGGAGAGATTAGTCAGAGAAGGCTTCCTGAAGTGCATGTTAATTTTTTTTTTTTTGGGGTAGGGCTTTGAAGGTGAAGGAGGCCTGCCAGTTATGAAGGGGCACAGAGGTCCAGGCAATGGGTCGATGGCAGGAGAGATAAGGGGGCACAGTGAGTAGATTGGCATTAGAGGAGTGAAATGTGCAAACTGGGTTATAGTGGGAGAGTAGTGAAGATAAGGAGGGGCTTTTCCAGTACCTAAGTGATCTAGACAGAGCTCTGCTGATCCAAGGACTCAGTCATACAGAGAATAATAATAATAATGATTATTATGATAGTTAAGCGCTTACTACGTGCCAGGCACTGTTCTAAGTGCTAGGGTGGATACAAGCAAAACAGCTTGGACATATATAGAATCACCAGCTCCCAGCCTCTGATTCATGATGATGTCCCCGTTGGACCCTGGAAAACTCAGAGCTTTTTCCCCAGCCCTCAAATTCAGTGGGTGGCAGAAAACCCACCCCATCAATGCTGTAATGACTTCCTTGGGGGCTCTGCAGGTGCTTTGGGCTGACAAAACCCCACTGAGGGAACTCTGTAATTTCTAGTGAGTTTGTCAGTCAGAAGGAGGGACAGTGGCTGATTCTCACAATTTTAGTACGCATAGCCTCAGGGAAGAATCATTAGAAAGGTTAAAGATTATGGTAGAAGACAGGGCGTTCTGGAGAAAATATATCCATAGAGTCACTATGAACGGAAAATGACTCGATAATAACAATAACCTCAGGGGAAAATTCCCTTAGATTTCTCTCTGTTCTCAGGCACAGTCTTTGTTTCTCTCTCTAGGTTTTCGTTTACTCAAAGGAGGGAAATATGAGGAGAACACATATGACGTATTCTGCAGTACCTCCAGCGGTGGTGAAAATAATCTTGATCTTTGTGGGGGAAGCAAAGCAGGAAGTGTGGAGGATAGAGTGGTTAAGACTCTTCGGTTCTATTTCCAGCTCTATAATTGATATTCTGTGTGACCTTGGACAGGTTCCTTAACTTTTCTGATATTTAGTTTCTCCTTGCTATGTGACCCTGGATAAGTTGCTTAACCCCTCTCCACCTTCGTTTCCCCTTGCCCCAAATTAAGAAGAAATGTAGGGGGAGGCATGGTGATGGACATAACATGACAACAACATAAAAGATGAGGATAATGATAAATCTAACTAGAACAATATGAGAATGTCATACTGATGTCAAGAGAAACGGGGTCACTTGTCCATATTTCTCCTCTACCTTTACTAGCTTACGGTTTTAGCTTAGCAATCAGCTTCCCTTCCCTTTAATGCTGAAAAATTGATCAATTGAAAAATGATCAGCATGACTCCACCCATTTACAGATGTGTTCTGGTTGTACCTATGGCTCTAAAGCCCTGGCTCCTACTCTACATTTCTGGATTTGGCTCAGCTCAATCTCTACTCGAATCCCAGAACCCCTTGAGGAAATACCATGTCTGCCTTGAAGAGAGCCTCCCCAGTTCAAGGTATCAGACCTGTAAGTTTATCATGGAAAAAGTCCCTCTGGAAGCCCTCGATCCAGTTCTGTCAAGGCCTCTGCTCCACTGCTTCTCCGTCTGAGGCCTTTTAGGGCTGTTTCAAGGCTGAGGTGGAATGACGTGCTGGATCAGACTTGACATGGAGATAGGTTCCCTGGGAAGTTCAGGAAATCAATCAATCAGTCAGTGGTATTCATTGAGCTCATACTATGTGTAGAGCATTGACTTAAGCATTTGTGAAAGTACAATCCAACAAAATTAGCAGACCTGTCCCCTGCCCATAACGAGTTTACAGTCGAGAGGGGGGAACAGACATTAATATGAATAATGTATAATATATAATTTAAAGATATGTACATGAGTGCTGTGAGGTTGAGGGTGGGGCAAATGTGAAATGTCCAAAGGTCATAGATCCAAGTGTAGAGATGAAGCAGAAGGGAGAAGCAGTGTAGTGTAATGGATAGAGCCCAGGCCTGGGAGCCAAAAGCACCTGGATTCTAATCCTGCCTCTGCCACTTGTCTGCTGTGTGACCATGGGTAAGTCACTTGATTTCTCTGTGCCTCAATTCCCTCATCTGTAAAATGGGGAGGGAACTGTGAGCCCCAGCGTGGGACAGGGATTGGGTCCACCCTGAGAACATTGTATCTGCCCCAGCACTTAGAACAGTGCTTAGTAAGCACTTAGTACAGTGCTCTGCACACAGCTCTCAATAAATACGATTGAATGGATGAACAGTGTCTGGCATATTGTAAGCACTAACCAAATACCATTATTATTATTATTATTATTATTATAACAAGCCAGGGGAAAGAAGGCTTAATCAAAGAAGGACTTTTGAAGGAGATATGACTTTAATAATGCTTTGAAGGTGGAGAGAGTGGTGGTCTGGCATTTATGGATGGGGAGGGAGTTCCAGGCTAAGGGGAGAATGTGGGAAAGGGGGTGGTGGTGACATAGGGACACAGTGAATAAGCTGGAGCTAGGGGAGTGGAGTGTGCGGGCTGGGCTGTAGTAGGAGATAAGTGAGGTAGGATGGGGCAAGCTGATTGTTTTAAAGCCAATGGTAATGAGTTTCTGTTTGATATGGAGGTGGATGGGCAGCCATTGGAGGTTCTTGAGGAATGGGGAGACATGGACTGAATTTTTTTTTTTTTGGTTGAAAAATAATCTATGCAGCAGTGGTAAGTATGGACTAGTGTGGGGAGAGACAGGAGATCCTCTGGGGCTTCCAGTCTGAGAACACACAGGGTTTTCTCTTCCGGTAAGAGGCAGTGACTTCTTTCCAGAAATGGGTCACAGCAGGCATGTTCACCAACTTTGTGTCCCCATTGCTGGCTTGCTGAAGGGGTTGTTCCATTGTCAATCTGGCTCATGCTGGGCATTGCCCATGGCCTGCTGAGCCAAGGGGACATGCCATGGGCAGCTTGGCTGGACACAGTGCAACTTGGAAGGTCTAAGCAAAGCTCCCCAGATTGAGCAGTAAGTAAAACTAGGTCTTCACCGTGGTTAAGGGCAGAAATGGCCATGCAGGAATGCAGTGTTAAATATAAAAAAATGAAAAGCAGGAGTGCTTTGAGTACTCATATTTATCTTTTAACCTCCTCCTCCTCTTCTCTGCCAATTTTCCTCTTCACCAAGCCTTATACATCAGCTTTTTTAAAGAGCTGCCAACCTGCCTTGTTGAGCTAAATGCAAAGGGTGGCTTCTCATGGGCTTTTCCTGCATTTTCAAAATTTGGCAGGTTAAAGAAAAAAATTATTTGCACCAGCCTGAGATGAGCATGTCATGACCAGCTTATGCTCTTTGCTCCTCCCAAGCTGACCTCTTAACTTTCCCTCCCTTGCAATTTGCCCACATCTAGCCCCCTGCTCACCCCCTCTTCTTGATCAGTCCAAGGATCTCAATCGAGCCACTACTGCATGCAGAGCATTGCTCTAAGTCTTCCTCCTGCTCCCTCAAATCTGCCAAACTTGCCTTCAAAATCCTCCTAAAGAACCACCTCTTCAAAGAAATTTTCCCTGATTCAACCTCACTTGGATGATTAGGTTATTTGGGTCATCTTCCACTTCTGTCTGTGGGGTTTTTTTTTTTTTTGGGTGGTGTTTACACAAGTAATTATCTCTATTTGTATAGCTCCCCTTGTTCATTCATTCAATCATATTTATTGAGTGCTTATTGTGTGCAGAACACTGTACTAAGTGCTTGATAAGTACAAGTTGGCAACATATAGAGACTGTCCCTACCCAACAACGGGCTCACAGTCTATTGTACAACTGACAGCTTGGTTCCTCTTATCTTCCACATTCAATTATAAACTTCTTGAGGGCATAGGGTGTAGCTTGTACTCCTAGTACAGGCGGTAATGTTTATTAAGTGCTTACAGTGTGCAGAGCACTATATAAGTACTGGGAAAGCAGGTAGGCTATACACCCCCTGCTTCTGCTGTACTTTCCCAAGTGCTTAATACAGTGCATTTTAGCCAGTTGGCACTCAATGAATACCTTTACAACTACTTTCTGTGTGACCTTGGGCAAGTCACTTCTCTGCACTGCAATTTTCTCATCAGTGAAATGGGGCTAAAATACATGTTCTTTCTCGTACTTAGATTGCGAGCCCCTTGGGCACAGATTGTGTCTGACCTGATTATTTTGTATCTACACCAGCACTTAGTACATTACTAGGCACTCGAGTGCTTAATAAATATTATTATCATTGCTATTAGTACTTTTATTCTTACTTAGTTTCTACTACTCCTAATGTATGTTTCCCACAGGTTGGTCCAGGAATGTTCTCAACCAGTACATCACTCTTTACATGGTAGGAGTTCAGTAATAATAATCATAATTATGGTATTTAAGCACTTACTATGTCATTCATTGTCGTATTTGAGCATTTACTGTGTGCAGAGCACTGTACTAAGCACTTGGAAAGTACAATTCGACAACAAATGCAGACAATCCCTACCTAACAACGGGTTCACAGTTTAGAAGGGGGAAGACAGACAACAAAACAGGCAGACAGGCATCAATAGCATCCTTGTAAATAAATATAATTATAGATATATATACACATCATTAATAAAATAAATAGAATAAGAAATATGTGCATATATACACAAGTGCTGTGGGTTGTGGAGGGGGTAGAGCAGAGGGAGGGCAATGGGGAATGGAGGAGGGGCAGAGGAAAAGGGGGCTCAGTCTGGGAAGACCTCTTGGTGGAGATGAGCTTTCAATAGAGCTTGAAGGGAGGAAATGTGCAAGTTTGGTGGATGTGAGGAGGGAGGGCATTCCAGGCCAGAGGTAGGACATGGGCCAGGGGCTGACGGCGGGACAGGCAAGAGCAAGGCCCAGTGAGGAGGTAAGCGGCAGAGGAGTGGAGTGTGTGGGCTGGGCTATAGAAGGAGAGAAGGGAGGTGAGGTAGGAGGGGGCGAGGTGATGGAATGCTTTGAAGCCAGTAGTGAGGAGTTGAAATGTCCCAAGCATTGTTCTAAGCACTATGGTAGATACAAGGTAATCAGGTTGGACACAGTCCCTGTCCCTCATGGGGCTCACAGTCTTAATCCCCATTCTACAGATGAGGTAACTGAGGCCCAGAGAAGTGAAGTGACTTGTCCACAGTCACACAGCAGAGAAGTGGAGGAGACATGATTAGAACCCACATCCTCTGGCTCCCAAGCCCATGCTCTTGCGTGTTTTGTTTTTTGTGTTTTGTTGTCTGTCTTCCCCTTCTAGACTGTGAGCCCGTTGTCAGGTAGGGACCGTCTCTATTTGTTGCCGACTTGTACTTCCCAAGTGCTTAGTACAGTGCTTTGCACACGGTAAGTGCTCAATAAATACGATTGAATGAATGAATGAACTGGGGCATGCTGCTTTTCTGCACACAGAAAGCTCTCAACCAGTGCTCTTGATGATGATAATGAAACAAAATTAAATCCCACGTTCATCTTTCAAAGAGGTAGAAGTTGAAACTCTCGGAGTAGATAAGCTCCCCAAGGGAGTGAGTGTAGATTGAGAAGGGGACCCAGAAAGAAGCCTTGAAGGATACCTAGAGTTATGGAGTGGGAGGCAGAGGGAGAGCCAGTGAAAGAGACTGAGAAATATCAGCTGGAGAAATAGGATGAGAATCGGGAGAGAACTGTCAGAAAACCCAAGGGTAAATCATTTTTCTAGGAGAAGGTGGTGGTCTACAGTGGTGAAGGCACCTGAGCAATTGAGGAGAATTAGGACCAAGTAGAGACTGTTGGGTTTGACAGAAAGGAGGTTGTTGCAGACCACGAGAGGTGGTCGCAGTGGAGCCAAGTGCTCTTCTGTGATGCAGAGCACTAACTGCATTTCTGCTGTGTCCAGAGCAACTGTACTGCATTTTTAATCTTAATTAAGCACATGTTAATGTGCCTTATTAAAGCACATCTGCTCCAAGAGCCCTTCTGACTAAGTTCTCGTTTCCTTTTCTCCCACCCTCTTCTGTCACCCTTGCATTTGGATTTTTACTCTTTATTCACCCCTCCCTTAGTCCCACAGCATTTAGGTACAAATCTATAATTTATATCTACTAATGTCTGCATTCCTCTTTGGACTGTAAGCTCATTGAGGGTAAGAAATGTGTCTACCAACTCTATGTCATACTCTCCCAGGTGCTTAGTACAGTGTTCTGCACAAAGTAAGTGCTCAATATATACAATTGATAGATTAATCTACATAGAGAGCTGTACTGATTACCTACTAGGAGCAGATCACTTTACTAAGGGTCTAATACATGCAGGTGAATTATATTTGAATCCTTACTATGTACAGAGTACTGTACTCTGTACTTGGGAGAGTACAACTGTGTTAGAATAGTAATTATGGGAGTATTATGTGTTTAATGCATGACATATTGCATTAAATAATCAGATTTAACTCAGTCACTGTCCCACACAGGGTAGAAGACATAAACCCTGTACTCAAGGAGCTCACAACCTTAGGGAGCAGTATACTGATCACCTGCTGTGTAGAGCACTGTACTGCACCCCTCCTAGGCATCTGTGCATTAAGCAACTAGGGAAAAAACATGGAACAGTGGAAAGAACACGGACCTGGGTTCTAATGCCAGCTCTGTGACTTGTCTGCTTCGTGACCTTGGGCAAGTCACTTTACTTCTCTATGCCTCAGTTACCTTGTAAAGTAAATGGGGATTGAGACTGTGAGGGACTGTGTCCAACCTGATTAATTTGTATCTACCCCAGTGCTTATAATAATAATAATAATAATGATGGCATTTATTAAGCACTTACTATGTGCAAAGCACTGTTCTAAGTGCTGGGGAGGTTACAAGGTTGTCCCATGGGGGGCTCACAGTCTTCATCCCCATTTTACAGATGAGGTAACTGAGGCACAGAGAAGTTAAGTGACTTGCCCAAAGTCACACAGCTGACAATTGGCAGAGCTGAGATTCGAACCCATGACCTCTGACTCCAAAGCCCGGGCTCTTTCCACTGAGCCGCATAGTAAGTGCTGAAGTACATAATAATAATAATTATGATTATAAGGAAAGGTTGGCTCTGCTTCTCTGAATCCCTAAGGCCTCCAACCCACCCCGGAGAAGCTAGGAATTCGGTGGCTTGGGAGACAGAGGGGAGGGGGAAGTTAGCTCTTGCCTGTCCCCATGGAGACACGCTTTCCAGGGACTCTTTCCCAGCAGTTATTCAATCATATTTATTGAGCGCTTACTGTGTGCAGAGCACTGTACTAAGCGCTCAGAAAGTACAATTCAGAGCACGATGACTCCTGGTTTATGGACCTCACTTTCACTGACCGGTTCCCAGCCAGGCCTCAAGAGGCTTAGCTTTTAGGCCTTATTGGGGGTGGTTGGGAGCATGAATTGCTGATCACTGAGGGACCTGATTTTCTGGTAGATTGTGAGTCACTTTCCTGAGACCCTGGGGCTCCTTGCCTGTTTTGGCATAATGAGAATCAGAGCAGTGGGTCCCCCAGCAGGAAGGCTGGTCTTTGTCACGGGGAGAGGAGGAAGGGAATTTCACTGGAGAACTGAGTCCTTCCCAGTGATCCTATAGGTAAGGATTTTATGACGACAACTGATTGATAGAGAGAAGGAAGAGTGTTTAATGGACAATGAGGGGAACTAGATTGATATTCCTACTGGAACCATAGCAAAGAGATTTCCAAAGGTCTTTTAGGTCACCCCCCCGCTTCCAAGCAAAGGAGAGGCATGGGAGGAGAAGGCAGAGGAAGCTTCTTGTTTGCAAGTTGATGGGTTGATTTCAATCTTCACTGCTGCAGTTGCAACTTGTTTTTTCTTGAGATGATCTTGGGTTGTGGGGGCTGTTAAACTTGCTCACTGCATTAAGAAATGTTGTTTGCATTCCCAGAGTTGAGTCTCTTTGTCATTCCCTAGTTATGGGCTGGGTTGACTGTGTTTCACTTCTCTGCTGCTGAGCTGGTTGCCTCTAGAAACTGCTCTTTCTTTTCCCACCAAGCTTGAAAAGCAGTGGGTTTGAACCGTCTTGAACAAACTTTTCAAAATGCTAAGGCAGGGTGCCTCATGTTTTTTAAAATCCTGCTCTGCTGCCTTTCCCAAGCTTGAAAGTAACAGAGTACTCTTTAATTCTCTTCCCCCAGCTCCCATATATTAGACCAAGCTTCTGTCTTTAATATCTTTCCCATTTAGTTTTATTTCTCAAAGCACTGACGACAAACTGGGCTCTGACTCATCCATGTGAGGGCTGGAATATCTATATGGAAGTTCCTCAAGTCTCTTAAGGGGGAAGAATCCAGCCCTGTTGATGCCTACCATTGCTCCATCTGGCTTTGATATGCTAAATTTGTAGGCTCCTCTCTTTGACAAATTTATCCTCCAAATTCCAGGGTGCTTCAGCGAAGCAAAGCTTGATTAGTAGGCTGTTTTGACTGATAAAGCTATCCATTGGTAATTGAAAATGTAATTCACTAATCAGACAGGATGAGTGCGGGTGTGTATGTGTGTGTCTATATATCTGCAGTCTGTTGAGCTGGAAGAAGTTCCCAGAGGACAAGAACTGTATTTTGACACTGGGATTCAAGCTTCTGGCTGAGTCTGCAAGCCTAATGGCATCAGAGAGATTGTAGGAAATGCACTGATTCTGGAGTCCTGCTAGCCCTGAGGTGATGGTCAATAAGGGGCCGTTAGATACAACCTGATCAGTTCTATCATTTTGGGATCAAAAGATATGTTTGAGCATCTCAGGTCAATGGAACTTTTTTTTAATGGTATCTGTTAAGCATATATGTGCCCAGGCACCATACTAACCACTGGAGTAGCTACAAACTAGTCAGGTTGGACAAATTCTATGTCCCACATAGGGCTTATGGTATTAATAGCCACTTTACAGATGAAGTAATTGAGGGACAGAGTAGTTAAGTGAGTTGCCCAAGGTCACACAGCAGAAAAGTGGCAGAGCCAGGATTAGAAGCCAGGTCTTTTGACTCCAGGCCCTTGGTCTATCCACTAGGCCACACTGCTTCTCAACTTAACAGTAGCTGTAAAGGTCCATGCCTCATGGATGGTGTGGAGGGGTAGTGAGGGGGATGTTGGGGAGGATTAAGTGATTGGGGGCATTTGGGGTGAGGGCTGGGTACATTGGGGTGGCTATTAATATATCGGGGAGATAGCGGGGCACTTGGAAGAGGAGTGGAGTGGAGGAATTGGGATGACCGGGAAAGAAGCGTTATTTTTTCTTGCCCTCCTCCTGTAAACAAATTGTATTGTGTTGCAGTTCAAGCCCTGTGGTTTTCTAGAAGCTCAAAGTTGATAATTGCAGCGTCTGATGGGTGAAACAAGTGGCCAGTTTGCTAAAGTGTCATGCCTCCCACTTAGATCATCGTGGTCCTAGCCATATCTCACAGGGTAGTCAGCCAACAGCTGAACCCCGGGGACATTCTTTCAGGGCTTCCGGATTGAGGAAAGAACCCCTATGGGGCCTAAGTACCCCCTTTCTTCTTCCTTTTGTGCTAGCCTTGGCAGGCGTGTATTTAGGTCCAGGACTCTGACCTCATTGAAAGTTGAGGCCAAGACTTCTGTAGTTTGGATATTTCTTAGGATTGTTATTTTCATTCGTTTCTGACATCAGTTAAACACGAAGTTTGCACTGAACATTGAACTATCACTATGGAAAGGAACCAGAATAGCGAATCTGAAAAGGTCTTCCTGGTTCAGAGGGGAGCCTCATGATCTGAAAGGTTGGGAGACATATAGACTCACTGGGAACTAAATGATCAATCAGGTTGTTAAAAACCACCCTCAAGAACTCTCCAGTACCAAGAACAACAGCAGGAGAATCAATGGGACATCCCCACTAGGAAGAAACAATCCTCGGGTTCCTTCCCTCTCTGCTCACCGCAGGGCTGTACCCACTCTACAGTCAGATCCTTCCCACTGTCCTAACTGTTATTGCAGGATATTTCACCCTCCTACTTCTCCCAGATGGGGATTCTCCATCATCAGTGATGCCGGGAGGGAGGAGAGGAGAGGGAAACAGCATGACTTAGTGGAAAGAGCATGGGCCTGGATATCAGAGAACCTGGGTTCCAATCCCAGCTCTGCCATTGGTCTGCTGGGTGACCTTGGCAAGTCACTTAACTTCTCAGTGCCTCAGTTGTATTATCTGTAAAATAGGGATTAAGACTTGTGTCCTACCAGATTAGCTTGTATCTACCCCAGTGCTTAGTACAGTGACTGGCATCCTGGATGTTGCCACCTTCACCCTAGGATGCCCTTGGAATCTGCAGTTGCTGCTCCACAAGGTCCCAGCCAGAGGCAACCCTCTTCAAACAGTACTGCCTGTCCCCAGTCTCATCTTCTAGACTGTGAGCCTGTTGTTGGGTAGGGACCATCTCTATATGTTGCCAACTTGTACTTCCCAAGTGCTTAGTACAGTGTTCTGCACACAGTAAGCGCTAGATAAATATAGTTGAATGAATGAATAGTAAATGCTTTACAAATACTGTTATTTATTTTTAAAAAGGCCTTGGTGATGATGATGATGGTATTTAAGTGTCTACTATGTGGGAAGCACTGTCCTAAGCTCTGGGGGGGATATAAGGTGATCAGGTTGTCCCACATGGGGCTTACAGTCTTAATCCCCATTTTACAGATAGGTAACTGAGGCACAGAGAAGTTAAGCGACTTGCCCAAAATCACACAGCTAACAAGTGGTGGAGCTGGGATCAGAACCCCTGACCTCTAATTCCCAAGCCCGTGCTCTTTCCAGTGAAACACGTTGCTTCCAAGACATGGCCTTGGAGCACCAGAATCCCAGTGGGAAGGAGCTCCAGACTGCGTGGTGGTAACCAGCAGCTGCTGGAGCCACACTCCACCATGCTGAGGTGAATGCCTCAGTGGCCAGGGGGAAAAGCTAGGCAGGGCATACCCAGCAGAAGAGTATCCTGTGGTAAATCCCTTCCTTAGATGGACTGCAATGTGACTGACCCCTCTGCTTGACTGTTCCGGTGTCCTTATCAGATGGTGCTGGTTTTCAGGGTTGCATGACCCTCCCCTCAATTGCACACTTGCCTCTCCCAGTTGAAGTCCAAGACCCTGAAAGTTACTTTGTCAGAGATAGGCCTAACTCCCATGAAATGGGCATTTAACTCTCTAGATGCCCAAATATCTACTCTGTGCAGGTGGAGAGAACACCCAATATGGAAACTTGAATGTATACATAACTCTGGGCCTCCCAGTAGTCATTGCTCCTCCCACCCCTAAAGCCCCAAATTCATCTTTGAAGTGTCTGAAAGGGTGGCAGACCCATGGCCTCCCAATTTTCTACAAAATGGAAGTAATCTTAAACAGTGAAATATGGCATGGCCTAGTGGAAAGAGTGTGGGCTTGGGAGTCTGAGAGGACTTGGGTTCTAATCCAGGCTCTGACAATTGCTTTCTGTGTGACCTTAGTCAAGTCACTTAACTTTTCTGTGCTTCAGTTGCCTCATCTGTAAAATGGGGATTAAATGCTCCTCCCTCCAACCTAGACTGTGAGCCCCACGTGGGACAGTGACTAGGTTCAATCCGATAAACTTGTATCTTCTCAGTTTAGAACAGTTCTTGACAAATAGTAAACACTTAGTAAATACCATACAAAAAAATGGCTGCACGGGAATGAAGAAGACAGGGATATAGTCATGTAATCGAAAGTGGATGTTTTGTATATAGATGCCCTGCTACAGACAGCCATTTAAACATACCTCTGAATAAGTACACATACATAGAAAACCATTTGTATTGCATTCTCCTAATATATAATGTTCTCCAAAGGGATCTACTATGCCCTGGTAGTACACAGATCTGTTTTGTAAGTTGGAGGAACTTTCTAAGTCCCTAGTGAACCGTCCAGTGCATGTAAGGAGCCTCTCGCTAAATGGTGTCCTGCTGGCATGAGAAAGTTAATGCAGCTTCCAGAGTGCCTAGCTCATTCCCAGAGTGCTCACTGCACTGGTGATTAATTTGTATTGAAGGAGGGACTGAGTTTCTAGTGATTAAGTGCTTCTAGGTTTTAAATGTGTAATGATTTGAGGCACCTGCCTCAGACCAAATCTGCAAAGATTTCCTGGAACAATCCATTGTGTTTTCTCTGCAGAGATCCGGAAGACCAACTTTTCCCTTGTCCTGAGTTGGGAGTAGTGGGGTGGGGGTGGGGAGGGATCTAGCTCTCAGTAGTCCTTTCTCCTTCCTGGGCCTAGGATCAGCCCCAGGTCAAGTGTGGGGTTTGGGAAAAACACAGGACATTACGGACAGTGATTATCTTGGTTTTTAGACTGTGAGCCCACAGTTGGGTAGGGACTGTCTCTATATGTTGCCAACTTGTACTTCCCAAGCACTTAGTACAGTACTCTGCACACAGTAAGCGCTCAATAAATGCGATTGATTGATTGATTTCGAGGATTACGTTGCAGTGCCTGCTGAGTTAAATGCAGGAGAAAGTTGGATAGGATGGGAGCAGCTCTCGGATTCTAGGAGACAGTCTGCTATTCAGACATCAGCGAGTCCTCTCTTAGTATGTATGCCAGAGGAATCATCCTCCCTAAGAGGTGTTGTGGTAATAATTCCATTTTTCCAGATGGGAAATAAACCTTTATTTTGGCAGCCTTCTCTTTCAGTCTTATAGTCTCCTGTTGCAGGCAGGAGATTCCCCTGCCACAACCCTCCTGACCTCTCTGGACAGATTATGGGAAGGGAGGAGGTGAAAGTGGGTGGAGTTAGTACAGTGCTCTGCACCATCATCGTTACGGTGTTGTTGGAATTGCCAAAATGGTTGCCAGTCCTTGTTGGCCTTTTAGTGATCCCATGTGGGCTTCCACTGCCTCCCCTTCCTTAAGACTGCTGTCTGAGCCTCTAACAAAGTCCCCACCTACCACCAGAACCCCAACCTTTCCCCCGGCCCCCTCTAGGCTCGTCATCTTGAGAAATTCTGCCAGACGACGAGCAAACCTTGTTTAATTCCTCTGAGCCACCTGCCTAATTTCTCGGGCAGAGACCTCTGGTAATTCATTCAATCATTTTTATTGAGTGCTTACTGTGTGCAAAGGACTGTACTAAGCACTTAGCACTGCACTATGGCATACTTGTGGGAGTCAGCTGATGGCTGACTCGAATCAGGTGCTGTGCTGTGGGGAGGGGGCAATGGCTTTCACATGATCAGCTCTGAGCTAATTGCATCGAGCATATTAACGGAAGATGCAGCAGAATGGACTGGACTCAGGAGAACTTCTTCCACTGAGTGGCAGGAAGTACTTTATCTGGTTCTGCTGAGGGCAAGAAAATAATACAAGGGCTGTTTGGGCCCTTCAGTTCCCTTTAACTTTTCCCTTTACTAGGACAAGAGCCTTTGTCTTGGGATTCATGGACCTTTCTTCTAAGAAGTCCTAAAGCTCTTTCTCTACTGTAATTCCTCCTTCCTTCCCCGTGCAGCAGTAATACTAAATCCATTTAGGAGAGGAGAAACTGAGGCAAGAAGAATACCCTCTGGGAGATTGCCTGTCTGCATGGTTGAGTGAACAACAGTTCCTTTGTCCATGTCAGCTATAGATGGAGTTGGGAAAGGGATGGAGTGAGGTAGGAGCATATGTGCTGAGATACACCAATCCTTAGATGAAGGGAAAATGACTGCCAGGATGATGGTGGAACCAAAGGATTTGATTGATGCTGCAAGTCAAGTGGACTCCGGCGTTCCCCTGAGACACACTAGACACCTGGCTACAACAGCAAAAAAATCATAAAAAGAGAGACAGATGAGTCCAAAAGGTTAATTACTTTCCATTTTTCACCCTTACATATTTGTTTCATAATATGCTCTTCTGTGGCAGACCCTGGAGGTGCCCAATTAATCTTATGTACTTTCTTTCCTGCCAAGGTAGGGATGTTACAGCACACCTGATTGTTCTCTCTAATTGTGTGAGCAAGTTTCGGGGAGGAAAAGAATGCTAAGAAGATTCCAGTGTTCCTTGTCTTTAAAGAACTTCCCTGGTTTTTTGCTTCCTTGCTTTTGGATCAAGTGCAGGCCAGCAGGATATTAGAGCTTTAGTCAAGAAAGTGGAAAATTGGGCTCTGCTTCCTTTCTGTATCAGCTAATATGAAGCGCCTACATCTGGTGCCACCCAAGGCAGTTCAATCCACTAATGGTATTTATTGAGTGCTTACTACTACTACTACTAATAATGATGGCATTTATTAAGCACTTACTATGTGCAAAGCACTGTTCTTAGCGCTGGGGAGATTACAAGGTGATCAGGTTGTCCCACGGGGGGCTCACAGTCTTTATCCCCATTTTACAGATGAGGTAACTGAGGCACAGAGAAGTTAAGTGACTTGCCCAAAGTCACACAGCTGACAATTGGTGGAGCCGGGGTTTGAACCCATGATCTTTGACTCCAAAGCCCATGCTCTTTTCACTGAGCCACGCTGCTTCTCTAGTACAACAGAATTAGCAGACACATTCAAGTCCCTGTGGTTTCTGTGAGCTTATCTGGAGGGCCCATTCAGTGAAATTCCTGACTTTGGGCACTGTTGGAGTGAGCTTCAGACAGGGCCGCCATCAGATGGCTGCTCTACTGACTCACCGGAGTCCACCCCGCCCTCCACCCCAATCCTACCACTTTGCATTCTGTCCCTCTTCACCCCACTTGGCTGAGGTGGCAGACTGTATGTGCAAATCTGTAGAATTTGCTCTGACAATTTTGACACTTGTCTACATGTTTTGTTTTGTTGTCTGTCTCCCCCTTCTAGAGTGTGAGCCTGTTGTTGGGTAGGGATGGTCTCTATATGTTGCCGACTTGTACTTCCCAAGCACTTAGTACAATGCTCTGCACACAGTAAGTGCTCAATAAATATGATTGAATGAATGGGAATGACCCTTATAAGAGCTTTTTCTCTTTCCCAGCTATGTACCAAGAAGGCTTAAATCATTTCATTCATTCATTCATTCATTCAATTGTATTTGCTGAGCGCTTACTCTGTGCAGAGGATTGTCAACTCTATTCCCTCATTATGTACAGTACAGTGAATAAATGCCTGTGATGATATGTTGGGGCCCAGAAGTCACAGTCCTGTTTAATAAATAATGGATGAGGGCACACCCATGAACAATTCAGCCATTTTATGACTTCACTCCTTCCCCCTAAAAATGGCACTAACGGGAGACCAAGGAGGCTGGGGAGACCTTCCTGCTCAGCCTTGTGATTCTGGATAGGTTAGATCTAAACTGTCAGCTCACTGTGGGCAGGTAATTTGTCTGTTATATTGTACTCTCCCCGTTGCTTAGTATGGTGTCTTCCACACAGTAAGAGCTCAATAAACACAGCAGACTAGTCACAGACATTCCTAGCTCTTGGATGGAAACACCAAGAACCATCTTTACTGCGGGATCCATGTTGCACGTGGAATTGAGATGTCTCCACTGGTCACCATCCTGCTGCTATTAAACATCTGCTTTGCAGTCTTCCCCATCTCCTGGACACACCATCATGCAGTTAGTCACATGTAAGAGGAGCTCCCCAGCCTCCACACAGAGAGGAGGTGCATTCTCGGCTATCAATCGAGGCTAGCCCCTGGGTTGCTTTTGGCTTCAGAGCCTGGCTTCATACCATTTCATAATTTCCTTAGTCCCATCTGGGCAATAATAATAATAATGGTGGCATTTGTTAAGTGCTTACTATATGTGCCAAGCACTTTTCTAAGCACTGAGGGGGGGATACAAGGTGATCAGGTTGTCCCATGTAGGGCTCGCAGTCTTCATCCTCATTTTACAGATGAGGGACCTGAGTCTCAGAGAAATGAAGTGATTTGCCCAAGGTCACACAGCAGACAAGTGGCAGAGCCGGGATTAGAACCCATGACCTCTGACTCCCAAGCCTGGGCTCTTGCCACTGAGCCATGCTGCTTAAAGGGTTCCAGAGAGAGAGAAGTTCAGAGCAGTTAACCATTGGCCATCTCTCTCCCTATCCAGTGATATGCCAGTTTCTTTTTTTAAGAAATGGGTTGAGTGAGATACCTTAAGGTAGCAGGACTTGCAGTGCATGAAGTAGTGGAGTCTAGTGGAAGAGGGGGTTCCGGGAGTCAGGAAACTGAGGCTCTTCCCCTTTATAGGTCTGTTTCATCATCTGCAAAATGCGGAAAATAATACATGCCTTTCTCTACCTCACATGGATTTTGAATGGACAAAATGAGACAAATGTGAAAGTGCTTTGGAAGAAAAAATGGTTATACAAAAAAACTAAGTTTTTTATTTCCCAAGCCTTCCCAAATTAATAATGTTCATTTCCTCCGAGGAGGTAGGACAGTCAAGTCTTTTCCCATTGGTAGTTGAAACTTGCTTGCCGGGAGCCAAGGAAGCAAGTTCTTGTTCTGGAAAGGGGCATCAGGAATTGTGAGAGGATCTGGACCCCAATTTCACTTCCCATCCATCTGATTTCTGCTGCTAGGGCCACCCTCAACATATGCAGTCCTAATTTCTGGGCTGGTGACAGGTACTGAATGACTCTGATTGGACTCTTGGCCCACAGCAGGGTCTTGCATTAATGAAAGTTGAGGATCCCTCATTCTGCTCATCAGAGGACCAACCGTGGTGAAGACCCCTTGAACCTCTCGGATGTAGCGGCAGGGGACTGGCTCTGGCTGTCAGGCACCTGTCTCGGCAGCCCTGGCTTCCTCCTGGGAACACAACAGTCTCGCAGACCCTGTGGATTTAGCCTCTGCCCTCACTTTGCAACCAAGTTGCCTGGTGGGCTGCTCTGTTTTGAGAAGCCATTTCCTGTCAGGAGCCCTTACCCCAGGGCTGGCCTTCCAGGACCACAGCCCTCTTGAGCCATGTCTGGAAGGTGACCTGTAGAAACCTATCATCACATTCCACTCTGCTCCTATTCTTGCACTGGTGACAACACAAGGATGTCATGTTGGCAGGGGAAATTACTCCTGGCAACTGAGGCCAGTCCTTAGGTACAGGCCTTCACCACTGGACAGCTGTTTTTTGGTGGTGGTGTTTGTTTTTTTTCTATAGTCTGCCTCTGGTTTTCCCCTCAAACTCATTCTCTTGCATGATCTCTCACCCTGCTGCTGTCCCTTCAGAACTCTTTCTCCTGCTACTGGCCATTCACTCTCCAACTAGAGATTGTGGTGACAGAGACCCTCGTGTTTTCTAGCTGAAACATCCCAAGTCAGTCACCGCAGCCCTTGCACGGAAGTTCCTGCCGACTCTATCTCCCCCTGCCAAAGCCTATGCACTCAAACATTGAGCTACAGACTGCTAGACTAGAGAGCCACTGATATTCCATACAAACCCCATATATCACCCACTCAGGAACACAGCCACGGGGGTGGGGGTTACCACTTTTCTTGGTAGTAAAGGAATTTTTGAAGGAAGAATGGAAGGGAAGAGAGATTGAAGAGGGAGCCTAAGGAAGAGAAGGAAGAAAGGAAGAATGAAAAGAAACAAAAGGATTGCCTAGAAGAAAAGGAGATTATTCAGGGGTAACCCCCTCCCCCTTAAACACATACACATTTAGCGTGAATGCCCAGAAAGTTGAAGTTAATTCTGCAGAGTGCCCAAGGGGACACCAGCTGCTCCTGACATTCTGTGGGGAGGAGGAAGAGAAACGGAGGACTATGGTTTGGAAATGTCCTTTTGTTTTTGTGTTTTTTCACTCAGAGAAAGCCTCTCTGTTTCTCCTGAATGACAAGCAGTGCCTCCATGGCCTTCCCGGCCTCTTGAGTAATTGTGACTTTTGACTGTGACACTGTTTTCCTGCTCTGTGGGAAGCAGAGGAATGGATGGACAAGGAGGAATCCTAGCTCATCTGGAGGCAGGCGGCCTCATGGCAAATTCGTTCATTCAATCGTATTTATTGAGCACTTACTGTGTGCAGAGCACTGTACTAAGTGCTTGGGAAGTACAAGTTGGCAACAGACAGAGATGGTCCCTACCCAACAACGGGCTTACAGTCTAGAAGGGGAAGACAGACAACAAAACAAAACATGTGGACAGGTGGCAAGTCGTCAGAACAAATATAAAGCTAAATGCACATCATTAACAAAATAAATAGAATAGTAAATATGTACAAGTAAAACAGAGTAATAAATCTGTACAAACATATATACAGGTGCTGTGGGGAGGGGAAGGAGGTAAGGTGGGGGGGATGGGGATAATAATAATGATAGCATTTGTTAAGCACTTAGTATGTGCAAAGCACGGTTCTAAGAGCTGGGGAGGATACAAGGTGATCAGATTGTCCCAAGTGGGGCTCACAGTCTTCATCCCCATTTTACAGATGAGGTAACTGAGGCACAGAGAAGTTAAGTGACTTGCCCAAAATCACACAGCTGACAATTGGTAAAGACATGATTTGAACCCATGACCTCTGACTCCTAAGCCCATGCTCTTTCCACTGAGCCATGCTGCTTCTCTGGACAACAGGACTGATCAGTCCGTGGGAGGAAATTCTCAAGAACCCTAGGCTGAGGGCTTCCATAGTGTCAGAGATCTCATTGCCCTGGGGTTGAGGGCTTAAGAGAGGCATGAAGCAACAAATCAAGGGCCTTGGCTGAAGGCATGGGGGCCGAACAAGCAAACTCTTGCAGAAATTATCCTGAAGCCCCATTTTTCTTGCTGGTGAAAATGCCTGCAGCCAGATTTTCAGTCCATGGAACTGGGGATTTGCAGTGGTGAAGTGCTGTCATTGTATGTGGTGATCAGCAGAACTCTATTTAAGCAGATGGATTTTTTGTTTTGTTTTCTCAGAAGATTGTGCCCTCAGCCATTGGACATTTGGTCCTAATCCCAGATGCTGGCAGGATTGGCTCTCTGCTTGGGCATACTAATTCCGTTCTGATTTCTGAGTGGCTAGTGGACTAACTCTTTTCATCTGCTTATATTTGCTTCCTTTTCTCTACCCCCAAGATGGGATGAGCTTGGTTTGTTTGGTCAACTCCTCCCCAACACCCAACTCCACTGGATCTACATTCTTATTTATTATAATGATACTAGTATCTGTTAAGCACTATGTGCCAAACATTCTTCTAAATGCCAGGGAGTAGATACAGCATACACATATCAGACACTGGCCCTGTCCCCTGTGGGACTCAAAGTCTAAGGAGGAGAGACAACAGGTATTTAATCACCATTTTACAGCCTTCCCAGACTGAGCCCCTTCCTTCCTCTCCCCCTCGTCCCCCTCCATCCCCCCATCTTACCTCCTTCCCTTCCCCACAGCACCTGTATATATGTATATATGTTTGTACATATTTATTACTCTATTTTACTTGTACATATCTATTCTATTTATTTTTTGCTAGTATGTTTGGTTTTGTTCTGTCTCCCCCTTTTAGACTGTGAGCCCACTGTTGGGTAGGGACTGTCTCTATATGTTGCCAACTTGGACTTCCCAAGTGCTTAGTACAGTGCTCTGCACACAGTAAGCGCTCAATAAATACGATTGATTGATTGATGGGAAAACTGAAGCATAGGGAAGTTAAGTGACTTGCCCAAAGTCACACTGCAGGCAAGTGGTGGAGTCGGGATTAGAACCCAGGTCTCCCGACTCTGACTTCTGTGTTCTTTTTCACTAGGGCACGCTACTGGGTTTAGATAATTCTTTCAACAGAAGACAGAAATACTCTGACAGTACAAATAAAGTGTGCCTTAGTGAAAAGTGCATGGATCTTGGCTCTAATCCTTGGTCTACCACTTACCTCCTCTGTGATCTAGGGCAAGGTCTCTTAAATTCTCTGTGCCTTAGTTTCCTCATCTGTAAGATGGGTATTCAGTACTTTTTCTCCCTCCTCCTTAGCATGTGAGGCCCATTTGAGATGGGAACTGTGTGTGACCTGATGATCTTGTATCTATCCCAGCACTTAGTACATTGTTTGGTACATACTAAGTGCTTAACAAAAACGTGATGATAATATATGTTAGCAGCAGTGCCTAATGAGCATGGACCTGGGAATCAGAAGGACCTGGGTTCTAATCTTAGCTCTGCCACTTGTCTGCTGTGTGACCTTGGGGAAGTCACTTAACTTTTCTATGTCTCAGTTTCCTCATCTGTAAAATGGGGATTGAGGCTGTGAGCCCTGTGTGAGTCAGGAACTGTGCCCAACCTGATTAGCTTGTATTTACCGCAGCCCTTAGAACAGTGCCTGGCACATAGTAAGGCGTTAGCAGATACCATATAATATTAATAATGATGATAATTATACAAATAATTTTTTCTTAGTTGTATATGATCAATTTGACTAGATCTTGGTCTTCTCAGAGTTTGAGCTGGACTGGGGATGGATGGAAAGCCCTGAAAGGCAATACGTCAAGTAAACGATCTTATTGACATTAGGATTCTCTTCAGAAAATTACCGTATTGTGGTTCCAAATATGGTCCAGATGTTTGGCACCAGAAGTTTTCAGATTTCCAGTGGAAATAGCCATGAAAAATAGGCATATGCTGAGTGTACTCTCTTCCTAGAAAGGGATGGCTTGGGTTTGGGGGTGCACCCATGAGATGAGTATCGTTCCCTTAGGGAGTTCCCAAAGTGACAGAATAGAGTCCACTGGGAACACTGAACCACTGTTCATGTATTTCTGTGGCACCCTGCATTTAGGAAACTCAAGTGCTCTCCAGGGATCCCTTGTGAGAAATGGTGCAGTCGTCTTAAAGAAAGGCTAGCAAGTGGGTGGTAGTTGACTGCTCTGAGGTCTCCTGATGAGACCTGGCTGATGGAGGGGAGGGATGAGATGCAGGGCTTGGGGGTGGAATCATTCATTCATTCATACTGAGCGCTTAATGTGTGCAAAGCACTGTAGTGAGCCCTTGGGAGAGTACAATATAACAGATACATTCCTGCCCATAAGGAGCTCACAGTCTAGAGATAGTGCTGCCTGGAGGGGCTGTCTCTTCCTGCTGAAGCCCCCAGATGCCCACTTCATCAGTCCCCTCAACTTCTGCAGATTATACTAGGGGCAGACTGGATTGGCTGTTTAATATTGGGACTTAAAAATGGGGGAATGGTAAGATGTTAATTTTTATGCCCACATGGCAGGGAGATCAGTGAGTATGGGCACAGGGTAAATGACGCAACACGACTTTCTGAACCGTGGGGCGTGGATGTGAGGATGAGAAGCGGGGTGCGTTTTGAATTACAATCAAGCTTCTGGCCTTTTTGTTGTGAGGCATTAACACCAGGAACTAGATCTTTCCCTGTGTGTTGTTGCCTGTAAGAAAATCTCCAGATGAATTAAATTGAGATTGGCTGAAGACTTGGCTATTCCCACATTCCTCAACCAATTAGTGGCATTTGAGCACTCACTCTGTGCAGAGCCCTGTACTAAGCACTTGGAGAATACAATGTAATAGACTGTGTTGACACGATCCCTGCCATCGAGGAGCTTAGAGTCTAGTTAGAGCAATGGGAAAAACAACTCCTCCATCTGAAAAGGTGCCCCTCTGCTATCTCAGAAATGGAGGGCGAGGGAGGGTTTGGGAGTCGGGGGGAGTGAGGACCTGCTGGCTCACTTCCCTGGAGCAGCCAGGATCTACCCAACAGAACAATTGACAGGATGTCCACATCAATCAATCAATCAATCTTATTTATTGAGCATTTACAGTATGCAGAACATTGTACCATGTGTTTCAGAGAGTACAATAGACTATCTCTTCTCTCAAAGAGTTACAGTCTAGAGGGGGAGGTAGTGAATAAAATATATTACAGGCAGTCGAAGAAACCAAGTGTAAGGATATATACATAAGAGCTGGGAGGTGGAGGGTGAGTGCCCAACTGTTCAGTGGGGATGGACTCGAGAGTAGCAGCATGGCTTAGTGAAGAGTGCACGGGCCTGGGACACAGAAGGACTTGGATTCTAATCTCGGTATTGCCAGTTGCTTGGTGTATGACCTTGGGCAAGTCACTTAACTTCTTTGTGCCTCAGTTTCTTCAACTGTAAAATGGGGATGCTTCTTCTCCCTCCTACTTAGACTGAGCCCCATGCAGCACAGGTACTGTGTCCAACCTAATTAACTTTTACCTATCCCAGTTCTTGACATATAGCAAGTGTTTAACAAATACCATTAAAAGTTACCATAAAAAGAGCATGAGTGACTCAGTAAACAGGAAAATAAGGTGGGGAGATGAGAGGTGGGAGATCCTGACTTTCTTTTTATGGTATTTAAGGGCTTACTTTGTGCCAGGCACCATATTAAGCTCAGAGGTAGGTACAAGATAATCAGGTTGGACATTGTCCTTGCCCCACATGGGGCTTACAGTCTTATTTCCCATTTTACAGATGTGGTAACTGAGGCACAGAGAAAGGCACACAGCAGACACTGGTCTTTCTGACTACCAGGTCTGAGCTCTGTCCACTGGGCCACACTGCTTCTCTGACTTGTAATTTGAAGTCTTCCCCTGGCAGGTTGAAAGGCTTGAGTGAGGCTCAGGCACTGTGCCCACTCTCACCAATGGCTTATCACTGAGCAGGAAGCTTCATCCCCTCCCCCAGTCCAGACCATTTGTAAAAGCAGATGGCTGAAATGGGCAGCGTGGCATAGTGGAAAAAGCATGGGACTGGGAAACAGGCGACCCATATTCTAATCCTGGCTCTGTCACTTCCCTGTGTTGTGGTCTTGGACAAGTCACTTAACTTCTCTGTGCCTCATTCATAATGATAACTGTAGTGCTAAGCCCCAGGGTAGATACAAGATACCATTAAAAGTTACCATAAAAAGAGCATGAATGATTCAGGAAACAGGAAAATAAAGTGGGGAGGTGAGAGGTGGGAGATCCTGGCTCTGTCACTTCCCTGTGTTGTGATCTTGGGCAAGTCACTTATCTGTGCCTCATTCATAATGATAACTGTAGTGCTAAGCCCCAGGGTAGATACAAGATACCATTAAAAGTTACCATAAAAAGAGCATGAGTGACTCAGTAAACAGGAAACAGGAAAATAAGATGGGGAGATGAGAGGTGGGAGATCCTGACTTTTTTTTTAAATGGTATTTAAGGATTTACTTTGTGCCAGGCACCATATTAAGCTCAGAAGTAGGTACAAGATAATCAGGTTGGAGGTCATAGATGAGGGTTCTAATCCTGACTCTGCCACTTGTATGCTGTGTGACCTTGGGTTTAACTTCTCTGTGCCTCAGTTACCTCATCTATAAAATGGGGATTAAGACTGTGAGCCCCACATGGGACAACCTGATTACCTTGTATCTATTCTAGCATTTAGAACAGTACTTAACACATAGTAAGTGCTTATCAAATACCATAATTATTATTAGGTCAGACACAGTCCCTGTCCTACATGGACATGTCACAATCTAAGTACAGGATTCACCTGTTTTCTATATGCCCTTGCCATGGAGCAGTTAATCCAGTGAAATGAGGAGGCAGAATACCTCTTCCTCTCCCACTTTCTTTTGTCAGTCTCCCTGGAGTCATCTCAGGGATGAGGTTCCTTCCCCAGGTCCAGGTTTGGCTTCCAAGGCCCTTGGGATGAGGCTGGAACTTTGCCCAGATTCCCCAGATGAACTGTTTCTCTCTATCAGTTAGCAGCTGTAGCAACAGTTATGTCCTGAATCCCTACTTAGTGCAGAAACTGTACTGAGCACAAAACGATGTGCAGTCAGTTCTCCCAGGGAATATGTCTGTTTATTGTTATATTGTACTCTCCCAAGTGCTTAGTACAGTGCTTTGCACACAGTACGTGCTCAAAATATACAACTGACTGATTGACTGTGATAGTACAATGCTCCGCCCACAGTAAGCACTCAATAAATACGATTGAATGAATATGGGATTATGCTCTTTAAAGAATTTTGCTTCAAGAAAACTCATGTTTTAATCCTCACCCCATGACTGATGTCTCATTCAACACACACATTGTGTTCTACTCAACCCATGACCTCTGACTCCAAGCCCGTGTTCTTTCCACTGAGCCACACTGCTTCATAATCAATCAATCAATCAATCGTATTTATTGAGCACTTACTGTGTGCAGAGCACTGTACTAAGCACTTGGGAAGTACAAGTTGGCAAAATATAGAGACAGTCCCTACCCAACAGTGGGCTCACAGTCTAGAAGGGTGAGACAGAGAACAAAACCAAACATATTAACAAAATAAAATAAATAGAATAGATATGTACAAGTAAAATAAATAAATAAATAAATAGAGTAATAAATATGTACAAACATATATACATATATATAGGTGCTGTAGGGAAGGGAAGGAGGTAAGATGGGGGATGGAGGGGGGAGGGGGAGAGGAAGGAGGGGGCTCAGTCTGGGAAGGCCTCCTGGAGGAGGTGAGCTCTCAGTAGGGCCTTGAAGGGAGGAAGAGAGCTAGCTTGGTTGGATGGGCAGAGGCAGGGAATTCCAGGCCAGGGGGATGACGTGGGCCGGGGGTCGACGGCAGGACAGGCGAGAACGAGGCACGGTGAGGAGATTAGTGGCAGAGGAGCGGAGGGTGCGGGCTGGGCTGGAGAAGGAGAGAAGGGAGGTGAGGTAGGAGGGGGCGAGGTGATGGACAGCCTTGAAGCCCAGGGTGAGGAGTTTCTGCCTGATGCGCAGATTGATCGGTAGCCCCTGGAGATTTTTGAGGAGGGGAGTAACATGTCCAGAGCGTTTCTGCACAAAGATGATCCAGGCAGCAGCGTGAAGTATAGATTGAAGTGGGGAGAAACAGGAGGATGGAAGATCGGAGAGGAGTCTGATGCAGTAATCCAGTAGGGATAGGATGAGAGCTTGAATGAGCAGGGTAGCAGTTTGGATGGAGAGGAAAGGGTGGATCTTGGCAATGCTGAGGAGCTGAGACTGGCTGGTTTTGGTGATGGCTTGGATGTGAGGGGTGAATGAGAGAGCGGAGTCGAGGATGACACCAAGGTTGCGGACTTGTGAGATGGGAAGGTTGGTAGTGCCATCAACAGTGATGGGAAAGTCAGGGAGAGGGCAGGGTTTGGGAGGGAAGACAAGGAGTTCAGTCTTGGACATGTTGAGTTTTAGGTGGCGGGCAGACATCCAAATGGAGATGTCCTGAAGGCAGGAGGAGACGCGAGCCTGGAGCGAGGGGGAGAGAGCAGGGGCAGAGATGTAGATTTGGGTGTCATCAGTGTAGAGATGATAGTTGAAGCTGTGGGAGCGAATGAGGTCACCAAGGGAGTGAGTGTAGATCGAGAACAGAAGGGGACCGAGAACTGAACCTTGGGGAACCCCCACAGTAAGGGGATGGGAGGGGGAGGAGGAGCCTGCAAAAGAGACTGAGAATGAACAACCGGAGAGATAAGAGGAGAACCAGGAGAGGATGGAGTCTGTGAAGCCAAGGTCGGATAGTGTGTTGAGGAGAAGGGGGTGGTCCACAGTGTCGAAGGCAGATGAGAGATCGAGGAGGATTAGGATAGAGTATGAGCCGTTGGATTTGGCAAGCAGGAGGTCAATGTTGACCTTTGAGAGGGCAGTTTCCGTGGAATGTAGGGGAAGGAAGCCAGACTGGAGGGGGTCGAGGAGAGAGTAGGTGTTGAGGAATTCGAGGCAGCGCATGTAGACAACTCGTTCAAGGAGTTTGGAAAGGAATGGTAGGAGGAAGATGGGACGATAACTAGAAGGTGAGGTGGGGTCAAGAGGGTTTTTTTAGGATGGGAGAGACATGGGCATGTTTGAAGGCAGAGGGAAAGGAACCAGTGGAGAGTGAGCAGTTGAAGATGGAAGTTAAGGAGGGGAGAAGGGATGGAGCGAGAGATTTCATGAGATGAGAGGGAATGGGGTCAGAAGCACAGGTGGCCGGAGTAGCACTTGAGAGGAGGGAGAAGAGCTCATCCCAAACCATCAAAGCCCCTGAAATCTCTGGCTTCCAAACACACAGTCCCAGTGAATGGAGCCCCCAGAGGTGCTCATACCTCCCCTCCCCAACAACTCAGGTCAGTGCTAACCCTCTGCTGGGACTGTCCATAGCCCATACTGGCACTCACTTTCCACTAGGAGTGGCCACAGAAGCATTCCTTCTCACCTTCATCCTGAGTTTCAGATGGCAGCGGGGAGTCAGAGTCCTTGAGAGGTCATACAACAGTGGTATTTATTCAGCACTTACTATGTGCCAGGCTTTGTTCTAAGTACTGTCCTTCTATCTCCAGAGATTCAATTCCTCTGCCACCTCTCCAGGGGGCTAGCAGTCCCCAGGGCTCAGGAAGGAAAAGTCCCCCCTTTTTCCTCCTGTCACCACTCTCTCCCTCCTGGGAAAACAGAAAGAAAGGAGACCAGGAGGTAGAACAAAACTCCTTGGAAAACGAGACAAGGTCATATGCTGGTGGAAGAAGTCATCTAGGAAGACAGGGAGGTTTCCGAACCACAGCAGAGGCGTGATGAGAATCGGAGGAAATGAAACGGAAAGAAAGTCAGCTAAGGCAAAGACAATGAGAAACCAAATTGGGAAACCAATTGGTCTCTAAGTTCATTATGCCCAGTGAGAAGAGAATACATTGTAAATTACACGGTGCGTCCCGTGGACTGTACGAAAGCCACGTGATGAAGCTCCTCACTGGACACGCTCGACAGGCCCAGAAGTAATCCATCTGCCTCAGCACTGCTGTCCTGCAGGGAAGGCTTGGAGTGGTTTTGTCAAAGGTGGAGGCTTTGGATGGAGTTAGCTGGCATCTAGGTAAAGGTCAGAGAAGGAAAAGCACTTCATCTTCCTAAAGAACATAGGCTGATGGTAATAACTGTGGTGTTTCTTAAGTGCCTACTACATGCCAGGCACTGTACTAAGTGCTGGGATGGATACAAGCAAATCAGGTTGGACACAGTCCCCGTCCCACAAAGGGCTCACAGTCTCAGTCCCCATTTTATAGATGAGGTAACTAAGGCCCAGAGAAGTGAAATGCCCAAGGTCACAAAACAGACAAATGACAGATCAGGATTAGAACCCACAACCTTCTGATTCCCAGGCCCAGGCTTTATCCACTATGCCATGCTGGCCCAACAATTTCCCTAGGTCTGATTAGTCCATAGTGGGGTTCATTTTCTGGTTGGAGACAGTGCGATTAAACCAAATGACATCTGGCCAGAGAGGCCCTAAGGTTTTTGTGATGATTGATAGTTTATTGGGACCGACACCAAGTCATGTTGAGGTGGGGCCCTGAAGCAGACATGGTGTGATAGTGGTGGACAGTGGAGGGGGAGAGTGGGGGAGCAGCAGGAAGGTTGGGTGGGTTCGGTGGGACAGCACAGCATCCTCAGCTGCCCTAACTTTGCTGGAGTTTCAGCTCTCCGAGTTTGGCTCCGGCAAGAACAGCAGGTTGGGGACCTCAGGGGGTCAAAGGCCTTCTTTTCAATATCTCCATTCTGAAACAAGAGGATGAATCGGTCTCTTACTGAGGTGAAAAGATGAGCTCCGTTGCCATAGAGATTGGATCTGTGCTGAAAGCGTATACGGATGATGGGGGCGTATTACGTGCCCAGTGACATGCTCCTGCCTGTCTCCTCTTCCAAAGCATCAGGTGTTTGCTCAGAGAGGAAAAGAAGAAAATGGTGGCCACATACCCTGGGTGTTGAATGGTCTAATTCCATACGAGACAAGCCCAGTGTTTCTCCCAGTAGCATCAATTTAGATAAATAGCATGGCTCAGTGAAAAGAACCTAAGCTTGGGAGTCAGAAGACCTGGGTGGCTATTATTATTATGGCATTTGTTAAGCACTTACTATGTGCCAAGCACTATTCTAAGCGCTGGGGTAGATACAAGGCAATCAATTTGTCCCACATGGGGCTCACAGTCTTAATCCCCATTTTACAGATGAGGTAACAGAGGCACAGAAAAGTTAAGTGGCTTGTCCAAGGTCACACAGCAGACAAGCGGAGGAGCCGGGATTGGAACTCACATCCTTCGACTCCCAAGCCCGTGTTCTTTCCACTAAGATGCACTGCTTCCATTCTAATCCCAGCTCTGCTACTTGTCTGCTTTGTGACCTTAGGCAAGTCATTTCACTTCTCTGTGCCTCAGTTACCTTATCTGTGAAATGGGGATTAAGACTGTGAGCTGCATATGAGACACGGACTGTGTCCAACCTGATTAGTTTGTATCTACCCCAGCGCTTAGTACAGTTCCTGGCAATTAGTAAGCACTTAACAAATACTATAAAAAAAATTCCCAGGCTCCCTGAAAGTCTCCTGGTGGCTGTGAGGTTCTGTCATACTGGTTCAGAGGAAGGATCAGCTCTGACACTTGGTGGATTCCCCTGGATAAACAGCGTCAAGACTCAGGCATGCTCCACAGTACAAAGAACATCAGAATACAGAATGTCCAGCAACCTGTCAAACAGAAGCATGAAAGAAAGCGAGGGAAATGGTGATGACATTTTTTAGTGTACAGAATGCACTCTTCTCAGGTTAAGATGTAGCCCACAGTTGGCTTTACCTAAAAGTCTGCAGACTGCAGAAATTCTTAGCAACACTCTGACTTTGCTGCTAGCCGACTTTCTGGAGGGAAGTTGAATGCTGAACTGCGTAACCTTGTGGAAATGGTCCCCCAAAGGTTGGAATTGATTGAGACTTGTGGGGATTGTGGAAAGAAGTGTGTTTGAGTGGGGTTTGTTGATGGCCAGGGAGGGACTTGCTGGGGGGAAATTGATCCTAATAAAAAGTGGGGAATCTCTGTTGTATCGGCGTGTGCCTGCCAGGACAGGTGAAATCTGGGTGTGGGTTGTCAGTCTCTGTGGCTGTTCCCGTGGTATCTGGTACTCTCTGCAGAGTCTGGGGTTGGCAGAGTGGGGATGCTCGGGACATTGTTGAGGACATTATAATGCCTAGCAGATGGGGCTATCAGAATAAATCACTGAGATTCTCTCCTGAATGGGGCAGCCATTGGCATTGGGATGTGGTCATGCGCAGAACATCTGCCACAAATCCTGATCGTTGGCCCCTAAGATTGGAGGAGTCAGAGTCCCAAGCTTTCCAATAGGATTGGAAGGAAAAGTTTGGATTCTGGAGCTGGGCTGGTATTTCTTGATTGTGAAGAACAACATGATCTAGTGGAAAGAACCCAGGCCTGGAAGTTAGAGGACCTGACTTCTAATCCCTGCTCTGCCGGTTGCCTGCTGTATGACCTTGGGCAATCCACTTAACTTCTCTATGCCTCAGTTTCTTCATCTATAAAAATGGGGATTCAATGCCTATTCTCCCTACTCTTTAGACTGTGAGTTTCACGTGGGACAGGGACTGTGTCAATCAATCAATCGTATTTATTGAGCGCTTACTGTGTGCAGAGCACTGTACTAAGCACTTGGGAAGTACAAGTTGGCAACATATAGAGACGGTCCCTACCCAACAGTGGGTTCATGGTCTAGAAGCCCAACTTGATAACAAGATAGTGTCCAACTTGATAAACTTGTATCTACCCCAGCACTTAACAAAGCATAGTAATTTCCTGAAGGCTTCTTCTGTGAACTATCCTAAACACTTAGGAGAGTTTAATAGAGTTAGTAGACATGATCCTACCCTCAAGGAGCTTACAATTTAGTGGGAGAGACAGACATTAAAGTAGATTAGATGTAGAGGAAGCAATCATTTATGAGGATATATACATAAATCCTGTGGTGGAGGGTGGGATTAATACTTAGAGAGTAAGAGAAGCAGCATAGCCTACTGGCAAGAATATGGGCTGCGGAGTCAGAGGACGTGGGTTCTAATCCTACTCCACCATTTGTCTGCTGTGTGACCTTGGGCAAGTCACTTAACTTCTCTGTGCATAGTTACTCCATCTGTAAAATGGGGACATTGAGCCCCATGTGGGACAACCTGATTACCTTGTATCTACCCCAGTGCTTAGAACAGTGTTTGGCACATAGTAAGTGCTTATCAATTACCATAATAATAATAATAATGATTACCTTGTATCTACCCCAGTGCTTAGAACAGTGCTTGGCACATAGTAAGTGATTAACAAATACCATAATAATAATAACAGACTCAAACACATAGTTGATACAGTAGGGAGAAAGTAGGATGGGGAGATGAGAGATTAGTCAAGGAAGGATTTCTGGAAGAGATATTATTTTAGTAGGGCCTAGTTTTGATTGTAATTGAGATTTTCGTAGATCCAGAGAAGGAGTAGAAACCAGGCTTTTGGAAAGAGGTTAGAGGAATAGGGATGATGTTGACTGCCATGGTCTGATAAAGGCAGACTGCCAGTGGACCGAATGAGTAACCTCTCAAATCTCATTCCAGGGAGGGAAAGCTAAACCCAACTTCAGTGTCCACCTGGGCTTTGATCCATGCTTCATGTATCATCAGTCTGTGGTTTGAGAATCAGTCAGTGGAATTTATTAATGCTAACAATGTGTAGGACATTGTACTAACCACTCTGGAGAGTATCGTATAAGGAGAACAATGCAATGAGAAATGAGTTCATGCCCAGTTGAAGCCCTTTCTAGCCCCAAACTCATGCTGAGGCCCAGGGCTGCTTCTCAAGTGAGGATCTGGGCAGCAGGCAAGTGGGTAGCCACCTTTTCTCCTCACCACCCCTTCTGCTCCACTGCTGAGTCCACCTGTCCTTTTTTAGGACTCGGATGGGAGTAGGGGCCGGGTGGGGGTCAGTCTGCATCTGGAGTCTTGGCCAGGAACCCTACTGGGGTGAAGCCTGACCCTCTGCCTTCCTCTCGGAGACAAATGGCAGTGTGAGAAGCTCAGTTCAGCCTCTCAGAAATCCTCCGCACTGGATGCTTAATAGCCAGAGGAATGTATTGGTTTGGAAGAAGGCTGAGAGAGTTTAATGACATAATGAAAACCAGCTAATCAAATCATTTGAGTGGAAAAATATAGCTTACAGATGAAATAAAAATGTGATTGCATGAACTATCTCAGTGATTAATGGTCAAAAGCAGGGGCTCAGTGGAGGTGTTTTTTTAATGGGGTGGGAAACTGGCAGCTTCCCGGAACCTAAGAGAAAGCATCCATCGGGTGGTATCTGAAACTGAGTTGGGTTGTGGTGGTGGTGGTAGTAGTAATCCTGTAGACTGTAAGCTTGTTGTGGGCAGGGAACGTGTCTGCCAAATCTATGGTATTGTACTCTCCCAAGTGCTAAGTACAGTGCTCTGCACATAGTGCTCAACAAATACCAATTATTGATAGTTAATAGTAGCAGCAACATTTCTTGAATGTCCACTAAGTGGAAGGCACTGTACTAGATATTTAGGAAGTGAAGTGAAACATTCCCTACTCTTGCACTCTATTGGTGGAGACAATTATAAAGATATTTGCAACTGGAGTGGTCAAAATAAATAGAGAGGGTATGCATCTATGAGTCCCAAGGAGGCTGTAAATAAGTTCATGAGTGCTGGATTTGGTAAATGTGGTGATATGGCTCAGAGTGCTGGGAAATTAATCCAGGAAGATGGGGTGTTAGGAGGGATTTGAATGTGGGGAGTTCTGTGATCTGTCTGATTCGGGGAGCGATCCTTGACACGGCACAGGGTGGAAGGGGCATGAGGTCTCCTGTCTGCCCTCCTGCCTCTAGGCTGGCTCAGTGTCCTTTTAATAATAATAATAATAGTAATAATAATAATAATGATGATGGTATTTGTTAAGCACCTAATATGTGCAAAGCAATCAATCAATCAATCAACCATATTTATTGAGCGCTTACTATGTGCAGAACACTGTACTAAGCGCTTGGGAAGTACAAATTGGCAACATATAGAGACAGTCCCTACCCAACAGTGGGCTCACAGTCTAAAAGGGGGAAACAGAGAATAAAACCAAACATACTAACAAAATAAAATAAATAGGATAGATATGTACAAGTAAAATAAATAAATAAATAAATAGAGTAAATAAAGCACTGTTCTAAGCGCTGGGGAGGTTACGAGGTAATCAGGTTGTCCCATGGTGGGCTCACAGTTTTAATCCCCATTTTACTGATGAGGTAACTGAGGCACAGAGAAGTGAAGTGACTTGCCCAAAGTCACACAGCCGACAGTTGGCGGAGTCGGGATTTGAACCCATGACTTCTGACTCCAAAGCCCGTGCTCTTTCCACTGAGCCACCTCCGGGCAAGCATGGAGGGGAGTCTGAGCTTAAGCTCGTACTAGTAGGGAGCGTGTTCTCAGATGCTTCCAGGACTCCAGCCTGGCCCTTGCCCCTGTGAGGTAGGGCCAGTCTTTCACTGACTCAGCTGAAAACACCAATGGAAAAGGAAAGAGAGGCAGATTGCTTGCCACGTCTCCTCTCTGGGGCCACTGTCTGGGAAGGAGGAATTCGGTGGCTTCCAACGGCACACACGGAAGAGAGAATGATCAGGGCCAATCTTCAGTGGATGGAACTTAAAATGCCTGAGGAAGGGGCTGTTTAGTCAAAGTAACCAGCACTGGTATCATTTATCCTGGCTTGATGACATTTTTTATTTATTAAACATATTTACTGAATGCTTACTGTGTGCAGAACACTGTACTAAGCACTTGGGAGAGTATAATATTGTAATATTGGTAGACACTTTCCCTGCTCACAACGAGCTTACAGTCTAGAGGAATCATTGGAGAAGCAGCACGGCTTAGGAGATAGAGCACAGGCCTGGGAGTCAGAGGGTCATGGGTTCTAATCCTGTCTCCACCACATGTCTGCTGTGTGACCTTGGGCACGTCACTTCACTTGTCTGGGCCTCAGTTCCCTCATCTGTAAAATGGGGATTAAGAGTGTGAGCCCTATGTGTCCAACCTGGCTACACTGTATTTATCCTAGAGCTTAGAACAGTGCTTGGCACATAGTAAGTGCTTAATGAGGACCTTAATTATTATTATTATTATTATTATTATTATTATTATTATTAGCATCCTCATCCTCATCATTATTTTTATATGGTGGTGCCTACTCTGTGTAGAATGGAGTGTGATCAGAGCATTGTCCTGAGACCTGCTGTGCCAAGAACACTATGCTGAGGTGCAAAGCTCTACTGTGTATCTACTGAGAGTAGAATGCTGTACTAGGTGCCTGCAGTGCTTGGAGGATACTATACTGGACCCCACCTATGAGCAGAGTTCTGTAGTAGGTGCCTATTGTTTCCAGAGCACTACTTTGGGTGCCTTCTTTATGCAAACCAATGTACAAGGCACTTGGGAGTATAAAAGAATGCTCTGCACATAGTAAGCACTCAATAAATACGATTGATGATGATGATAAAAGAAGCCCCAATCTACCCCCTGAGGAGCTTAGTCCATCTGCTCCAGAACAAATCCTCCTTGACTTTCTGTGAGGTGGAAGGTTAGACAATGAAATCTTTGCCCATTTCTCTGGGTGGGTAAATTGAGGTCCAGAGTGGAGGCAAATGTCACCTATTTGGGCTCCAGGCTTGCAGCTCCTACATTTGGCAAGGACTTTCCTGCTCTCCAAATGTCAGCTCTTTCTCTTTACAATATAAACACTTTATTCACTTGGATCTTAGCCTGGGCCCTTACAGGAATAAGTGGAGTTTCCACTGAGGAAATGAGAGACCGGGAATTAGTCTCTGATCATTTTAATCCTCTGACCTGCCCCCAGACTCTGAATGGTGGCCTTGACCCCCCCCCACAGAAAGATCCCCTGATGCCAAACCAACTGTGTTTCTTTATTTTTGAGAGTTGGTGACTCAGAGTTAATGTACTTAAACCTGTTGATGGTGGGTCTTGGCTCAGATGCTGTTGGAGGGGATAGGTGCTTTGTAAAGTGGCTGGATTCCTTCCACAGAGAAAGATCATTGCAACCTCTCTCCTCTGGAAACAAAATGGACTGAGTCTCTGTCACACTGCAGGAGAGGCCTCTCTGGGAGCCCGGTGGCTGATTTTTTTTTCTGCTAGGTTTCTGGTTTTGTTATGTTCTAAGGGCATAGGGCTCTACAATGAGGAGGATTTACAAGGGGTAAAATTGCACTGGGGTCTTGGTGGAGTTTCTGAAGCACCAGGGTTTTTCCAGACATAAATGTCACAGCAGAGCAAACCATGGGGTTACAGAGCTATCACTGGCTTTCGGCTCCGGTGAAGGCAGGGAAGACAGCTCTCTAATTACTGGATCTGCAGACTGGGATGGCCCAGTAAGGGCAGCCCCACACATTGATTTCTCACTTGAGAAAAGCCTAGAAATTTCTAGAACAGAGGAGCAAGATACTTCTCAAGATTTCCCCCAACTCTTTCCAGTGTCAGTCACTCACCCAGTGACATCAGCTGGACACCAATTAATCAATCATGTTCACTGAGTGCTTGGGAGAGTACAGCTAGGGAAGTGGGGGGGAAACCCTTGTCCTGAGGGGAATCAAACCATCAATTAATGGTATTTATGGAGCATTTACCATTGCAGAGCACTGTACTAAGCATCTGGGAAAGTATTGTAGAGTAGGCAGACATGATCCCTGCCCACAGAGAGTTTATGAAGTTTAAGAGATAATCAAGTGGGAAGAATGGAGTATCCGGGTTTAGGTAACCCAAGGAGCCGCTGTAATAGTAATAACAATAGTGGTATTTGTTATGTACTTGTGTGCAGAGACCATGTCTACCAGCGCTTAGAACAGTGCTTTGCACATAGTAAGCGCTTAATAAATGCCATCATTATTATTATTATTATTGCCAACTATGCTATATTGTACTCTCACAAGTGTTTAGTCCAGTGCTCTGTATAGAGTAAGCAATCAATAAATGTGAATTATTGACTGATTTGATTGATGGGCCAAACACTGTACTAAACACTGGGACAGATACAAAATAATCAGGTCAGAAGCGGTCCCTGTCCCACATGGGGCTCACAGGCTAAGAGGAAAGGAGAACAAGTCTTGGATCAAAATTTTACAGATGAGAAAACTGAAGCACAGAGATATGAAGTGATTTGCTAAATTGACAGCAGGCATGTGGAGAAGCCAGGATTAGAACCCCAATTCCCTGACTCCCAGTTCCATGCTCTTTCCACTAGGCAACACTGATTTTCAATGTGGAAAGCTGGAGTTGGGCAGGAATCAATCAATCAATCAATCGTATTTATTGAGTGCTTACTGTGTGCAGAGCACTGTACTAAGCACTTGGGAAGTACACGTTGGCAACATATAGAGACAGTCCCTACCCAACAGTGGGCTCACAGTCTAGAAGACTGGTTAGCAGAGTGAACCACCAGAGGAGGAACATCTGGAGACAGTGTGCCCAGAGAGAAGCTCCACAGGGAAGGATGTTAGGGGTTCAGAAGCATCCAGAAAGCTTTTCTGCTCCCTTTTGGGTAGGACGTTGTTGTGGTCTAATGGTTATTTAGTTATCTGACACAAGCTGCTTGGGATAGAGTGAGTGTGTGAGTGTGTGTGTGTGTATGTGTGTTTGTGAGAGTGATGTGCACTTATCTCTGGGCCTACCCAGTGGCAGAGGATGAGGGTCCTGCTGGGATCTCTCAGACAGTGGGCTTTGGAGTTTCTCCTCATAGCAGGTGCGTCAGTCTCTCCAGGGAAGCAGCTCAGGTAGACAGCTCACACCCAGGCCTCACACTTCCTTTTGGGGCCTGGGGCCTAGGATCACCACACAGGCTGGGTGACTCTCCCCGGGTATAGGAGGGCTTTGGTGTATTCGAGTGGGGGCAAGATGTTAGCCTTTGGGAGGGTCTGCAGAAAACATAGGAGGGCAGGTGGAAGGAAGCCCCAGTGGTTGGGCTAAGTGAAAGGCAGCCCTGGCTACCATTTCCCTAGGGCTGTTGCCACAGAATGAGATCATCTGCCATGCTGCAGGCCACAGCACCAACCACTTATTGGGTGGGAATGATTAGAGTAAGTTGCCTGTGGGAGGGGGCAGGAAGGAAAATGGGGGCAGGGCACTGAGCAACTTCTATTGCCTGGCACTCTTCCCACTTCTCTTTATGTTTCCACTAACTGGACCAGTCAAGGCTGGTTGGCACAAATTCCTCTTTCCTGTGTGTTTAAAATATCAATCACTCTAATGGTTACCTCCCTCTTACCTGTTCCCCTCAAACTTTAATCACTCAAAGAAATATTGGGCTTTTCACTGGAGGTTCACAGAAAATGAAAATAACATTAATCCCTAACCTCCCTAACTTTCCCTTCCTCCTCTCCAGTTTTCCCTCTATGCTCATTCATGGATTGATCTCCATGCCACTTAATAAAGATACCAGATTTGTACTGTAAATTGGCAATATTGCCCATTTCACAGATGGGAAAATTGAGACTCTGACAGATTTAAAACCTTGATTATGGCAACAGTGCCCATTGAAGGGCAGGAAATTGAATGTGGCATTTCTTTGTCACAAGACCAAGTCCCAACCACTGAATTTATTTAAACAGATAAAACTCAAGGGATGCAATGTTAGATTAATGGATAAATAACAGCTTTTTTTTTTTTTTGGCTCGATGGCAAAAACAACAGTGAGAGGTCTCATTATGAGCTATGCTTCCCCAAAGAAGCACACATAATGCATAAATGGCACAAACTGGAGACTGAGAGCAGAGCATTAAGTTGTTGAAATGATTCCCCTTAAATCTAAGAACAAAGATGTTGTCTATAGAATAAATTTATTCTCTCCCAGGGAGCAGAAACCTCATTTTCTTCAAATAGATGCACTTTACAAGTTCAGTAAAACATAGGCACTTGGGTGGCCCAGAGAGAGGTGGGGGAAAGAGAGAAAAATGGAGAGAGAGAAGTACAGAGGGAGAGGTGGAGAGAGGGAAAGGAAGAGAGAGTCCAATTTGCTGATAAAAATCAGAGGCCTCTGGCCTCCGTACCAAGGGCTTTGAGGAGAGTGTCACCATGTCACACCTGCACAACTATAGGGCCAGGTCTCGGGGAATCTGGGAGCACATTACACTTCTTCCTGGCTTTCCGAGGAGGATTTGTCCATCCAAACCACCAAATCCAATGAACCTCGAAGGAGTTGCAAAAGATAGGCCCAATGAGGACTGAAATTTAGATCAAGAGCAACCTAAATTAAACCTGTTTAGCTTCTAATTTATTTTAATGTCTGTCTCTGCCCACTAGACTAATAATAATAGTAAAAATATTACTTGTGGTATTAGGTGTTTACTGTGTGTCAAGCACTGTTAAAAGCACTGGAGCAGATACAAGGTAATCAAGTTGGACACAGTTCCTGTCCCACATGGGTCTTGCAGTCTTAATCCCCATTTTACAGATAAGGTAACTGAGCCATAGAGAAGTGAAGTGACTTGCTCAAGGTCACACAATAGACATGTGGCAGGGCTGGGATTAGAATTCATGTCCCCTGACGACTGAGAACTGACCCTTGAGGAACCCCTACAGTAAGGGGATGGGAGGGGGAAGAGGAGCCCACAAAGGAGACTGAGAAGAGAGGGAGTGTAGATAGAGAACAGAAGGGGACTGAGAACTGACCCTTGAGGAACCCCTAAAGTAAGGGGGAGGAGGAGCCCACAAAAAAGACTGAGAATGAACGGCTGGAGAGATAAGAGGAGAACCAGGAGAGGACAGAGTCTGTGAAGACGACTTGTGTCAGTGTAGACGACTTGTTCCCAAATCTACATCTCCAGCCCTGATCCTTCTCCCTCTCTGCAGTCTCACATTTCCTCCTGCCTTTAAGACATCTCTCCTGGATGTCCTGCTGACACTTCAAACTTAACATGTCCAAAACAGAACTCCTTATCTTCCCACCCAAACCCTATCTTCCCCATGATTTCCCCATCCCTATAGACAGCACTACCATCCTTCCTGACTCACAAACCTGTAACCTTGGTGTTATCCTTGAATTATCTCTCATTCAACCCTCATATTCAATCTCTCACTAACTTTTGCCAGTTCAACCTTCACAATATTGCTAAAAAAATTTCTGCCTTTTCCTTTCCACCCAAATTGCTACCATGTTAATCTAAACACTTATTCTAACCTGCCTCAATGATTGTATCAGTCTCGTTGCCGACCTGCCTGCCTCCTGTCTCTCCCCACTACAGTCCATACTTCATTCTGCTGCCCAGATCAATTTTCTACAAAAATGTTCAGTCCATGTTTCCCCACTCTGCAAGTATCTCCTGTGGTTGCCCATCCACCACTGCCATCAAACAAAAACTCCTTATCACTGACTTTAAACCTCTCAATTGCTTGCTCACTCCTACTTATCTCACCCCTCTCCTACTACAACCCAGCTCACACACACCTGTCCTCTAAGGCCAACCTACTCACTGTACCTTGATCCCGTCTGTCTCACTGCTGACCTCTCGCCAACTTCCTTCCTCTGTCCTGGAAAGTCCTCCCTCTTGATATCCACCAGACAATTCTCTCCCCACCTTCAAAGCCTTACTGAAGGCACATCTCCTCCAAGAGGCCTTCCCCAATCAAGCCCTCATTTCCTCTTCTCCCACTCCCTTGCACTTGGATTTGCTCCCTCTATTTGCTCCTCCCTCAGCCATATCCAGAATTTATTTAGATTAATGTCTGTCATTCATTCATTCATTCAATCGTATTTATTGAGCGCTTACTGTGTGCAGAGCACTGTACTAAGCACTTGGGAAGTACAAGTTTGCAACATATAGAGACGGTCCCTACCCAACAGCGGGCTCACAGTCTAGAAGGGGAAGATAGACAACAAAACAAAACATACAAACCAAATAAAATAAATAGAATAAATATGTACAAGTAAATTAATAGAGTAATAAATATGTACAAACATATATACAGGTGCTGTGGGGAGGGGAAGGAGGTAAGGTGGGGTGGATGGGGAGAGGGAGTAGGGGGAGAGGAAGGAGGTGGCTCAGTCTGGGAAGGCCTCCTGGACAAGGTGAGCTCTCAGTAGGGCTTTGAAGGGAGGAAGAGAGCTAGCTTGACAGATGTGCGGAGGGAGGGCATTCCAGGCCAGGGGGAGGACGTGGGCCGGGGGTTGATGGTGGGATAGGTGAGAATGAGGCATAGTGAGGAGATTAGCGGCAGAGGAGCAGAGGGTGCAGACTGGGCTGTAGAAGGAGAGAAAGGAGGTGAGGTAGGAGGGGGCAAGGTGATGGAGAGCCTTGAAACCGAGGGTGAGAAGTTTTTGCCTGATGCATAGGTTGATTGGTAGCCACTGGAGATTTTTGAGGAGGGGAGAAACATGCCAGAGCATTTCTGCACAAAGACAATCTGGGCAGTGGCGTGAAGTATGGATTGAAGAGGGGAGAGACAGGAGGATGGGAGATCAGAGAGGAGGATGATGCAGTAGTCCAGTCAGGATAGGATGAGAGATTGAACAAGTAGGGTAGCGGTTTGGATGGAGAGGAATGGGCGGATCTTGGCAATGTTGCAGAGGTGAGACCAGCAGGATTTGGTGACTGATTGGATATGAGGGGTGAACAAGAGAGCGGAGTCGAGGATGACACCAAGTTTGCAAGCCTGTGAGACGGGAAGGATGGTAGTGCCGTCAATAGTGATGGGAAAGTCAGGGAGAGGGCAGGGTTTGGGAGGGAAGATAAGGAGTTCAGTCTTGGACATGTTGAGTTTTAGATGGTGGGCAGACATCCAGATGGAGATGTCCTGAAGGCAGGAGGAGATACGAGCCCGGAGGGAGGGAGAGAGAGCAGGGGCTGAGATGTAGATTTGGGTGTCATCAGCATAGGGATGATAGTTGAAGCCGTGGGAGTGAATGAGTTCACCAAGGGAGTGAGTGTAGATAGAGAACAGAAGGGGACTGAGAACTGACTCTTGAGGAACCCCTACAGTAAGGGGATAGGAGGGGGAGGAGGAGCCCACAAAAGAGACTGATAAGAGAGTGAGTGTAGATAGAGAACAGAAGCAGACTGAGAACTGACCCTTGAGGAACCCCTACAGTAAGGGGATGGGAGGGGGAGGAGAAACCCACAAAAGAGACTGAGAATGAACAGCTGGAGAGATAAGAGGAGAACCAGGAGAGGACAGAGTCTGTGAAGCCAAGGTTGGATAGCATGTTGAGGAGAAGGGGGTGGTCCACAGTGTCACAGGCAGCTGAGAGGTTGAGGAGGATTAGGATAGAGTAGGAGCCATTGGATTTGGCAAGTAGGAGGTCATCGGTGACCTTTGAGAGGGCAGTTTCCATGGAATGTAGGGGACGGAAACCAGATTGGAGGGGGTCGAAGAGAGAGTTGTCATTGAGGAATTCGAGGCAGTGTGTGTAGGCGACATCTTCCCCTCTAGACTGTAAACTCACAATAAGTGCTTAATAAATATGATTGATTGACAATTATGTCAATACTTTAGACCAAAGGATCAGGTAATTGAGGAGGGGTGTGTGTGTGTGTGTGTGTGTGTGTGTGTGTGTGTGTGTCTGTCTGTCTGTCTGTCTGTCTGTCTGTCTGTCTTTGTCTTGGAGGGCTCTGCATGATCCAGATTGGCTATTTGCCTACTCGCTGAGTAACCATACCCCATCCAGGTATGGCAAAGAGCTGAGGTCTGATTAGGAAAAAGGGAACAGGTTCAGAGGGATCAAATTCCCCAGCACGATGCCCCTACCCCTCTCTCAGAAAAGCTGGGCATCTCCTTCCCTGGAGTCCAGGAATGCTGTGCCAGAAGGAGGTGACTTTGAGGATCCAATGAAAACTGGGATGAGGAAGCAGTGTGGACTTTGAAAAAAGCACAGGCCTGAGAGTCAGAGGACCTGGGTTCTATGTCTGGCTCTGCCATCAATTCACTTCTTTGTACCTCAGTTTCTTCACCTGTAAAATTTGGATTCAATATCTGTTCTTCCTCCCAACTAGACTTGTAAGCCCATTATGGGGCAGGGTCTGTTCCCAACCTGATTATCTCATATCTACCTCATTATCTCATATCTACCTCACCTCTTAGCATCTAGCAGGTGCTTAACAAATACTATTTATCATTATTGTAATCAATAGAATACACTGAGCACTTACTATGTGCAAAGCACCATACTAAGCAATATAACAGAATTAACAGACATGTTTATGCCCATAATGAGTGATTAATAAAGTCCACCTCAAGGAATTCAGGGACAGGAATGGAAGAGTCTAACCTTCCCATGGTTCCAGGAGGTTGGGAACAAGTTTCCTTTGAAACAAAACCAAGGTCCTCACTTCCCAGCTGACTGTTCTATTGTACTCTCCCAAGCTCTTAGTACAGTGCTCTGCATACATTCATTCATTCAATCGTATTTTTTGAGCACTTACTGTGTGCAGAGCACTGTACTAAGTGCTTGGGAAGTACAAGTTGACAACATATAGAGATGGTCCCTACCCAACAACGGGCTCACAGTCTAGAAGGGGGAGACAGACAACAAAACAAAACATATTAACAAAATAAAATAGTACATAGTAAGTGCTCAATAAATATGATTGAATGAATCTCCAGCCCTGCCTACCAGCAAGAGAAAGCTCCACTCTGCCTGCAGTCTAAACTTAAAAGTCAAACCAACCCGCTATTTTAGCTCCAGAAGTAATTATATTGATAACCCCTGTGCCCTTCTGAATCAGGCAGCAGAACAGGTATAAACAACATAGATTTTTATCCCCCTGAGGAGCTCTTGTCTTCTGCAGCTCCCAGAATGTTGTGCTTTTTCTCCTCTCCAGTAACTGGTTCATGAATTTCTGGTCCCAAAAGATTCCCCTTTCCTTCAATTTGTAAATAATACCAACTTAGGCTGACAGAGGAGTTTTCCTTCAGTCCTTTGTCTCTTACTTTTTTCTTCTCATGTCAATCAGAGCAGGGCTGGGATTCAGGGAAATCAGTCTTTCTCCCTTTCAACCTTTACTCCTTTCCCTTACTTGTTTTTGGTATATATATATGTATATACATATATACATATATACATATATACATATATATATATATATATATATATATATACACCAAATGTATGTATTTCTGTTCCACTTTCTTATTGCCAGTTATACCTTCTTTCTTAGTGATAGTTTACAGTTTGTCTACACTACTCCCCTAGCATGTATACATGCCAAGCCACAAACCAGGTGAGGAGGGAACAAGAGGTCCTAGCATCAAATTCAGAGTCCTTGAAAGAGTTTTATCTGTAGTTGCCAACTTTTCCATTGTGGGCAAGTAATGTGTCTGTTTATTGTTACATTGTACTCTCCCAAGCACTTAGTTTGTACACAGTAAGTGCTCAATAAATATGATTGAATTAATGAATGAATGTAGGGGGAGAAAGGAAATGAGACTTTTTAGTAGTGAGGAGACAGTGGGTTAAGGTCTGAGGTTGGCAGGCGTGCCTCAAAGAGCTAAATATCAGAAAGTTGATTTGGGGTCATTGTAGTCCTATTCAGAAGCTCTTAGAAAGCTGTGGCTTTGCCTCCTCAGCTAGAACCCCCTGATGTCAGTGACTCCTGACATCCGTGGGAGTGGGCATTTCTGGTTTTGTCCGGGGGGCAAAGCCTCCTCAGCTAGAACCCCCTGATGTCAGTGACTCCCGACATTCGTGGG